>NW_005357736.1:1368435-1383864 GCF_000412655.1 Myotis brandtii | reverse complement strand
AGCGCCAGCGTGGTGGTGAAGGCCCTGTGCGCCGCGGTGCTGTTCCTCTACCTGCTGTCCTTCGCCGTGGACACGGGCTGCCTGGCGGTCACCCCGGGCTACCTCTTCCCGCCCAACTTCTGGATCTGGACCCTGGCCACCCACGGGCTGATGGAACAGCACGTGTGGGATGTGGCCATCAGCCTGGCCACGGTGGTGGTGGCTGGGCGCTTGCTCGAGCCCCTCTGGGGGGCCTTAGAGCTGCTCATCTTCTTCTCCGTGGTGAACGTGTCCGTGGGGCTGCTGGGGGCCTTCGCCTACCTCCTCACCTACATGGCTTCCTTCAACCTGGTGTACCTTTTCACCATCCGCATCCACGGCGCCCTGGGCTTCCTGGGCGGCGTCCTGGTGGCACTGAAGCAAACCATGGGGGACTGTGTGGTCCTGCGGGTGCCCCAGGTGCGCATCAGCGTGGTGCCCATGCTGCTGCTGGCGCTGCTGCTGCTCCTGCGGCTGGCCACGCTGCTCCAGAGCCCCGCGCTGGCCTCCTATGGCTTCGGGCTGCTCTCCAGCTGGGTGTACCTTCGCTTCTACCAGCGCCATAGCCGAGGCCGAGGGGACATGGCTGACCACTTTGCTTTCGCCACCTTCTTCCCGGAGATCCTGCAGCCCGTGGTGGGGCTGTTGGCGAACTTGGTGCACAGCCTCCTGGTGAAGGTGAAGATCTGCCAGAAGACAGTGAAGCGCTACGATGTGGGGGCCCCGTCCTCCATCACCATCAGCCTCCCGGGCACAGACCCTCAGGATGCGGAGCGGAGAAGGTACTGTGGGATCTGGTGAAACCCGGTTGAGCTGGGGGAGTACTTATCAAGTCGCATCCCATCTGTCGGGGTGCCCGGGGTCAGGTGTCGGGGCGGATTCAGAAAGAGGTCGAAGCCGGTTCGCGGCCTTGAGGAACTCAGCACGTAGGTGTCTGGGCTCCGGTAGGCGCTTTGCAGTATTGCCCTTCTCCCCACCGAGGCTGCCTAAAGGTCTCGAGAAACACCCGGTCTCCTTGGTGCTGGGTGAGGGCCAATGGAGGGCCAGGTACGCATCACTCTGGCCTCATCTCAGAATCTTGGAATCCGAGACACGGGTTCTGTGGAAGCCAGAAACGGCCTCTGGTTGGTCTGTGAGAGGGACACAGGAGACCTGGGGTCCTGCAGAGGCACTCTGGGCCACCCCAGTTTCCAGTTGCTGACCCATGGCCTGTTCCTGGGCCTTAATTCAGATCCTGCGCTTCCCTGCCACCTGTTGAGAGGGGAGCTGGAGGTGTCACTAGGCTCCCCCGCCTCCTGCAGGGAGGCCTGTTACCAAACCCAGGGCCTGGCCACGTGACCCAGGCCTGGAGCCTGCCTTTTCATTGTCTGTAAACCAAGCCATCGGCACTGTCAGGCCCAGGCGGGTTACTCAGTGCACCTGGGCCAGGGCAGGACCGATCTTCTAAATCCAGCCCTTTCTCTCCCCGGTCTGCGGCCTCGCCAGAGTGGTCACAGCTCCGTTGCCAACATGATTCTTGGGTATTTTTGAGGCAGTTACTGGAGAAGTGAAATCTGCGCAGGCTCTGCTCCCTCTTTCCGCTTTTGTCAAAGGCTGCTGCTGCTGCTCACCTGTGGCGGGCTGCTGGCAGCTCTGCATTCAGCTGAGGAGCTCGCCCCGTGCTGACCTCCGCTGGGCTGTGGGTTGAGGACGGGATACGTCCCTTTCTTGAAAGTTTCCAGCCGGGCAGTGCCACCGATGACTGTGGTCCACGGTGGCGGGTGCTGCCGGCAGAAGTGTGGGCCCTGCAGTCGTGTCTCTATGGCTGAGGAGCCCCAAAGACCGAGGTCTGTCTGAACCCTCCCCCGTGGAGGAGCTGGAGCCAGCAGGCTGGGCCGGTAGAAGCTGGGCTGTCCTCAGAGCTCTCAGGTGGGGCCAGGTCACGGGGCGTCCCTCTGCCAGCGACAGGTCTTGCTGGGACTGTTAGGGTTGGCTGGACATTGAAAACACCTCTGCTCAGGCCCAAGAAAATGGCCGGTGGAGGCAGGTTGGGGCAGGGGTATCAGGAGGCAGATTCTGGCACAGCCTGTGGTGGGCTGACTTGGGGGTGGGAGTTACTCCTCCAGCCACTCTGACATCTGGCTGCATGCTACTCCCAGATGCAAAGGCTACTCCTCGTGGCCTCGGGGTTTCCTGTCTCTCACCCTCCTGAGGAAGTGACTAGCAAGTCTCCACCTCGGTCCCTCGGCAGGCCTTGCACAGCACTGACAAGTCAGCCTCCAGAAGGGGAGCCGGGGAGCCGCGGAGGAGGACTGCCCTGTCTGTGCCAGCTTGCCATGTGCCAGTCTGGAGGGCAGAGTGAAGTGTGCAGGCTTTTTGTGCCCGTGCCCTTGCTGCCTCTCTGTCACGCTCCCTGCCTGGTGGAGATCTCGGTTCTCTGCTGGAACTCGGAAGGCTACGCAGACTGTCCCCACACTGGCGGCAGAGAGGCTGAGCATCAGGCCCTCGGTGGCCACTGTCAGAAGTGCTGCCTGGCAGCATCCCACCTGGGGACAGGGGACCAGGGCACGTATATACCTTCTAGTGACTTTCCTCCTGAGTGGGGTCTCAGAACCTGCCAGTAGTACCGTAGGCTTTGGCCTGTGCCCTGCCCGCGTGGGCTGTTCCTCCTTCCTCTCGCCCTGCCAAGGACTCGGTGTGTTCCCACTGCCACACAGGGCCTGGCGGCTTTGGGGGCTCTTCTGGGAGGAACATTAGAACCCCTTAGGAGGGTGGGCTGACCCGCGTTAGCCCGCTTTCCAGAGCAGGTGCTTGAGTCCCAGCCTTCCCCAAAGACCCTTCCAAGAGGCTCAAAGCACCCCTAAGAAGGAGTGGGGGGAGGCGTTCTTATCCTCTCCAGTGACACCAGTGCCCAGGCAGAAACTGGTAGGTCCAGGGACTTGCCCTTCTCCCCGTCTGCCTTGGGGGGGGTGGGGGGACACCAGCTCTGCCACCCTTAGACACCACCTCGGAACCACGCCTGGGGCTGCCGGGCGGGCAGTGTGGCAGCCACCTTGTTGGCCTTCTCGGGCTGGAGGTGCCTCCGCTGGGGGAGGAAGGCTCTCCAGCCTTTAGAGCCTCCTTCTGATGGTAGAGGGCCCAATCCAGTCCCCGGGGAGCGTGGGCCCTGCACGGGGAAGGGAGCACCTAAGGTGCTTCTGAGAGGAGTCCGAGTGGTGCGGGCAGTCAGCTTCCTGGGCAAGAGCAGGGCACGAGCCAAGTCCAAACCCAGAGTGACCTGTCATCTTCCCTCTGACCCCAGGCAACTGGCCCTGAAGGCCCTCAACGAACGACTGAAGAGAGTGGAGGACCAGTCCATCTGGCCGAGCATGGATGACGATGAAGAGGAGGCTGGGGCCAAGGTGGACAGCCCTCTGCCCTCAGACAAGGTCCCCACCCTCCCAGGGAAGGGGGCTGCCCCAGAATCCAGCCTGATCACCTTTGAGGCAGCTCCCCCGAAGCTGTAACTCCAGACCACCTTGAGTGTAGCACCTCCTCTCCCACATCCCCGACCCCTCCTCAGCTGCTCTGAGGAGAGGGAGGATGGTCTCCGGGGGTCTCCACAGCCTTCTGCTATTTCTCGCCAACACTACCCAGGACTCTTGCTACCTGGTTACAACTCCAGACAACCACTAAGTCAGGCATCCGCCAGCCGAGGCTGTCTGAGGTAAGACTGCACCTCGGCGGGTCGCCCCAAGCAAGTGGCAGTAGGGACACTGGTGCCGCAGCTTCCGGGCCAACCCTCACACCTGATACTGTGGCCGAGAGCCCTGAGCCAAGGCAAGGATTTGCCAAAAACATCCTGGGGGGTCCAGCCAGCGTAGGAGCCAGCACAGGGCTGTGCCTCCCTGCCCACCCCCAGAAGGACTGTATTCACCTCGAGATTTCCGGTTCCCTCTGCTGTGGCCACGGCTGCTGCTAGGCCAGAGCGGCCACAGCTCCCTGGCGTTTTCTACGGGGCCACTGAGCGGGCGGCTGGCCCAGCGCGCAGTGTCAATAAAGCAGTTCTTTGAGGTATGACTCCTGGGCTGTTGGACCACCTCGTGCAGCCCCTCCTCGTGCTCAACTGCAAAGTCAGGGACTTTACTCCAGGGCCAAGGGCTCAGTCCCCATGGCAACTCCAGCTGGAGAAGAGGCCCATTGCCCCCCTCTCCCTTCCCCAACCACATGCCCACTGTCACCTCACACCCTTACTCATGTTCTTTCTCCCTCCTGTCCCCATGCAGAGGCCCTGCCCAGGGGATCTGAGGACTGAGGGCTTCTCTATCCTCAGGAATTCTTATCCAGGGCTCACCTCCAGGACCAGTGCTCAGTGCTTGACACCTAGGAGCCAGCCATCCCGCTCCCATCTTGTCATTGCCCAGCACAGTGGGCAGCTGGGGGGCTGAAAGGACACGGCCCGAGGGCTTTCTAGGGCCTTGGGTAACATGGGCCGCTGGGCAGCCAGATCCTGGGGCTTGTGCACTGGGAGAGTGTCGGTTCCGCAGTGAGCAGCCAGGAGCAGGGTCCCGTGGCGCCCAGCGCCCCCTTTTTCATCCTGATGGTCTTAGTGAGAACTATCCCCAACTCTGGGCTATTCTCCCCATCCAGTCGTTCCTGTCTTTTTTAATTTTTATTTTAATTTTTTTGTCCTGTAATTTCTGGACATACCAATACAAGTATGAGCTGAGTTGCTGGGGAGGCAATCTTGCAACCCCAGTTTCATCCAAACCCACAATCCGTGAGCTCCTCTGGGATGGTAGAGAGAGGGGGGAGGAGGAGCACTCCAGTGTGAGGAGCAAGCACAAATGCCACACACAGGACTCCGACGCTGAGTGCCCAGGGCCTGAGGTGTCCCTGTGACCTAGACAGTCGAGAGAGTCCACAATGTCCCAGCGCCAGCTCCTACATGAGGGGCAAGTCCAGGCTTCGAGGCTGCGAAGAGCTCACGGCTGAATCCTTTTGCGGTAAAGGTAGGCATTGCTCACCTGGTTCATGATGACCAAGCTGGTGACAACAGGGCAGAGCACAGCCAGGTACCAGACTCCACCAGTGACTGTGGCAGTGAACCAGAGTGAGCACATGCCCAGCAAGAGGCTGGCACTGCCCAGAAGGTAGCCCACTAGCCCAGAAGTGGCATGGTACAGCTTGAGCTTGGACAGGGGCCATCGGGGCAGCAGTTTGGGGTAGAGGAGCCCCACCCCACCTGAGCACTGCAGCCCTGCCCACAGCACAGCGAGCAGCCCTGCCCGCCCATGCCAGGTGGCCAGGTGGGCTTTGCCAAGCTGTTCCTTGTGGAGGATGACCAGGCCCAAGCCCAGCAGCGCACACAGCAGGGCCAGCAGCTGTAGCACCCAGTGGCAGCGGGCTCGGCCTTTCCGCGAGAGGGAGCGCAGCAGCGAGCTCTCAGGAGAGAACACCAGCAGGGCCTCCGTCATCAGGAAAGAGAACTGGGGAGACCGCATGGGAAACGAAGTGAGGGTGCTGCCCAGCAGAAGGGAAGAAAGGTTTAGGTAACCTAAGCTGCCAGTCAGCCAGATTCCCCTCCATTCTCTCCCCGCCGACAGGAGTGTCCCTGGGTGGGCAGGAACGGAGAACTCCCTCTGGGACAGAACATCTGCAAGAGGAACCCGCGAGAGGTGCCCCCCGTAGTCCTCGGGTGCTGTTCTGAAATGACATCTCTTTCCCAGCAAACACAAGGTTTGAGACGTGGCACTTATAAATGATTCACAAGCTTTGTTTCCCTGACACAGGGCGGGATACAATTTCTTGGCAGAGCTGGCCAAGCAGGTGCAGTGTGTCAGGGAAAACGGGGTGCGTCACTGTAAGTTAAGGGAAAAGGGGCAGAAGTAACTCCAAGTGCATTTTCTAAGCTTCCTGTCTGGAGGTGGGTGCACCTCATTTTGTGCTCAGACAAGCCCTACCCATTTGCCCTGGGTCTTGAGTACTCTGGTTCCAGCCTGGGATCTGTGTGCCACGGGCAGACTCCAACATTCCACGTTATCCCCCCAGATGTAAGTGACCATAAGGAGGCCACTAGGGCCACCACCCCTCCCTGTGCTCCCTCCCACCCCTATGAGCTGGCCCGGCCCACTACTTACAGCCAGAGACATGAGCACGGGGTGCCAGGAGAACAGACCTGGAAGAGAAGAGGAGGCCTGTAAGGCGGGGGAAGAGCCCGGCCGCAACAATAACTGCAGGCTGAGGCCCAAGGGAGCGCTGCCAAATGCGAGCCCCCTCTGCACCAAGCTGACCCCATACCTATCCTCTTCCTGGTCCCTCCGGATCAGAGGCCATGCTTTGCCACTCCTCTGGCAGTCCTCCCTCCTGCCCACTGCACTTTGCAAGAGACAGCCAAGTGGAGCACCAAGGCAAGGAAAGAGAGCCGGGTACTCGGGCCGGCCAAGCTGGCAGAGCCCCCACACTCATCTACTCCACCCACTTATCCCTCCAGCATTGCACGCACGGCTCTCAGCCACCCATGCCTCTCCCAGGAGTCAGGCCTGAGGTTTCCCATTGCCCCTGCTCCCCAGGACAAGTGGCCCTTTCCCCCCAGAAGTTAATTATAAATTACACTTACTGGAGCCAGGCCTGGCAAGCACTGCCACAAAGATGGTAAAGCCCAAGGCCACAAGATGGGCAGCAGCCCCAGAGGCAGTGCGTAGAGCTCGGTAGATGTGCGACTCGGTCTCCACAGAAAGAGCCATGGTCAACCAGGCCAGCGGCTGTAGCCTGAAAGCATAGGAGCGTAAGCAAGGGTCGCGGATGCCGCGGTCCACTCCTCTCGCTGGAGCAAGTGTTGCAGGGCAGGGATGCCACCCTCCTCCAAGAACCGAAGGTAGAAAGACGGGCACCAGCAATAGTCAAGGACCGGCGCCTGTCAGCATGTACCTGCATCTGAACTGGCACTGATAACTGGCCCACCTTCCAGGTAGGAAGCGCAAAGCCGTGTAACAGACTACAAATCCCAGAGTGCACCATGCCGTCACCGGGCGGGAGCGCCAGCTAATAGGGCAAGAAGCACTACGGGAATTGTAGTCCCCAGCTGCGACCAAATTGCAGCCTGAATCCCTTCCCGCGCAGCTTCCTCACGTGCCGCAGACATGCAGCCCCTCCACGCTAGGAATTCGCCTGCCTCACCCGCAGCGCCGATCGGACGCGGTGGTTTTCTCCTGAGAAAGCGGGATACTCTGGACCCTGCCGCGCGAGCCGCCACCCCGTAGCGGAGCCGCTTCACTTCCGGGTGTGACGACTACCCACCGGGACTTCCTGGACCAACCTTCTCCGTAGCCACGCCTCTAAGCTGTTCTGCGCATGCGCTGTTGAGCAGCCGTCTTCATGGGTGCGAGCACGCAGGCGTGCTGGACCCAGCGGACAAGGCCTTGGAGCTGGTGTTCCCGAGGACTCGGTCCCGTTAGCGCCATGAGCAGCGGCTGCCGCATCGAATGCATATTTTTCAGCGAGTTCCATCCCACGCTGGGACCCAAGATCACCTATCAGGTGCCATTGGGCTCGCGGGCTTGGTGGGGAAATAGGGGCGCTCTCCAGAGCTCAGTCCGCTGTCTGGAGGCGGCGGATGCCTGTCCCCGCGCTGCACGCAGGCCCGCTCCTGCTTCATTCGCCGAGAATCGTGAACCGAGAGGGTGCTCAGACCCAGGTCCCAGCCTCCCGGCGAGAGGGCGCAGACAAACCACATAGGCAGTGATGGTGGGAAGCAGGCTGCGGGGACCCAGCAGAGCTGCCAGGTCCCACGGGAGGTGGAGGTGGGTGGTTCATTAGTTTCCCTGGCTGCATAGGGATGTAGGTGACCGAGGAGAGTGGGCCAGACAGAGGGAACAGCATGTGCAAAAGCCAGGAGGCAAGTGAGAACATAGCGTGTGCTTGTAAACAAGGGAGTAGCAGGCCTGGGTGGATGGGAAAGTCAGTGCGTTGCGCTCGGCAGATGTGCGACTCGGTCTCCACAGAAAGAGCCCTGGCCAACCAGCTGAAGAGGGCTTAGGTTTGGGGGATTTCCCGTTTACTCGGCCTCGTACCGAGGTCCACTGTTGAGTCCTTTGCCACTTCCCTTCCCAGGTTCCTGAGGACTTCATCTCCCGGGAGCTGTTTGACACGGTCCAGGTGTACATCATCACCAAGCCAGAGCTGCAGAACAAGCTCATCACTGTGTGAGGCCCTAGCTGGGGGTCCCGGGAGGAGCAGGCAGGCTTGGGAGGGGGAGAAGCCTGACTCTGGCCCCACCTCCCCCCTGTCCAGCACAGCCATGGAGAAGAAACTGATTGGCTGCCCTGTGTGCATCGAGCACAAGAAATACAGCCGCAATGCCCTGCTCTTCAACCTGGGCTTTGTGTGTGACGCCCAGGCCAAGACCTGTGCCCTTGAGCCCATCGTCAAAAAGCTGGCTGGCTACCTGACCACGCTGGAGGTCTGCAACACCTTGGGCTTGGGTGGACGGGCAGGCAGAGTTGGGGAAGGTATTCACATGACTCCAAAGCCCTCCAGACCTAGGACCCTGCCAGGGCAGGATGCCTGGGGGGTGCCCACCATGCTGTCCGTGCTCCATCCAGCTGGAGAGCAGCTTCGTGTCATCGGAGGAGAGCAAGCAGAAGTTGGTGCCCATCATGACCATTTTGCTGGAGGAGCTCAATGCCTCAGGCCGGTGTACTCTGCCCATCGGTATGGCCCAGCCTCTGCAAGGACAGCGGAGGGGGGAGGAGGGATGGGAAAGTGACAGGGGAAGGTGAGCCCAGCCAAGGACAAGACTCATGAACAAATTCGTGGCCAGGCAATAGCCATGAGCTGAGTTGATGATGTGCAGGGTCCTGTGCATGACCGGGCTGGGGCTGGGGCTGGGGCGGCCAGCAGAGCTCCAGCTGTCCGATGGGCATGCTCCTTCCCCTCTCTGGACCTCCGTCTCTCGCTTTATAAAAGGGGAAGATTGGCCCCACCCAGAGCCACCTGCCTGCCTCAGGGTTGCTGGAGGGTGATGGAGGGCCTCTTGGAAGAGGGGGCGCTGAGAATATGGGTGGGACCCCTGCAGATGAGTCCAACACCATCCACTTGAAGGTGATTGAGCAGCGGCCGGACCCCCCTGTGGTTCAGGAGTATGATGTGCCTGTCTTCACCAAGGACAAGGAGGATTTCTTCAGCTCCCAGTGGGACCTCACCACACAGCAGGTGTGCCAGCCCTCCCTGGGGGTCACCAGCCGAGGCTGGCCTCCTCCTTGGCCTCACCCCACCCCTACTGCCTGCCTGCCCTGCCCAGATCCTGCCCTACATTGATGGCTTCCGCCACGTGCAGAAGATCTCGGCCGAGGCAGATGTGGAGCTCAACCTGGTGCGCATCGCCATCCAGAACCTGCTGTGAGTGGGGCAGTCACATCAGGAGAGCGCTGTCCGCGGGGCCTGGGGCTGGGGCTGGGTGTGACCCCCCGAAGCTGAGCACAGCTCTTCTCCCAGGTACTACGGCGTGGTGACCCTGGCGTCCATCCTCCAGGTAGGGGAGTCTGGGTCTGGTTATGCGGGGCGTGGATCATTGGCTGGGCCACACTGGGGCCGTCAGACTTCCAAGCCCCTCGCTCAGGCTCCTGTGCCTCCTGCCACACCCCCTCCAGTACTCCAACGTGTACTGCCCCACGCCCAAGGTCCAGGACCTGGTGGATGACAAGTCCCTGCAAGAGGAGTGTCTATCCTACGTGACCAAACAAGGTAATGGTGGGCTCTGGGGAGGCCACCTCGGGAAGGGCAGGGCAGGGCCACCTGGAGAGCTGACTGCGGGCCCCCACAGGGCACAAGAGGGCCAGTCTCCGGGATGTGTTCCAGCTGTACTGCAGCCTGAGCCCCGGCACTACCGTGAGGGACCTCATTGGCCGCCACCCCCAGCAGCTGCAGCGTGTTGATGAACGGTCAGAGGGGATCCCCTGGGGCATGAGGGGTTTGCCTGAAGGCAGACACACCCTCTCTCTCTTGGGAGCCCTGGGTTAGAGAGGAAGCAAGAGATTCCCAGTGAGAGAATCATGAGGCACTGCTAGTCCAGGCAGGCTTCCTGGAGGTGGTGGGTTTGGAAGCCAGTCTGCTCACTAAGACAGCACTGAGGGGAGACTGCAGGAAAAGGTTGGCCTGGTGGAAGAAGGCCTGGCCAGGCATCACCCCTCTCCCTCGACCCGCACCCCAGGAAGCTGATCCAGTTCGGGCTTATGAAGAACCTCATCCGGAGACTACAGAAGTACCCGGTGCGGGTGTCTCGGGAGGAGCGGAGCCACCCTGCCCGCCTTTACACAGGCTGCCATAGCTACGACGAGATCTGCTGCAAGACAGGTGGAGGCAGGCGGGGTGCTGGGGTGGGGTCAGGCGGGGTAGCCAAGCCCAGGGTGCTGACCTCCCCTCCGCCACCCAGGCATGAGCTACCAGGAGCTGGATGAACGGCTGGAGAATGACCCCAACATCATCATCTGCTGGAAGTGAGGCTGGAGGGGGCTGGACGCAGCTGCCGCCACTCTCTCCTGCCAAGCCCTGCCTGGTGCCCGAGGACTAGACCCACAGCCTCGTCTCTCCTGTCTCGATGTTGACCCCCCACCTTCTGTAAATAAAGTCACCCCTTTCACCCTACCTTTACTGGATAGCACCTCTGAGCCGGCCACAGGGAACCCACAGTGAGAGAAAGAGCCATGGTCCTGGCGCCCTGGAGCGCCACCTGGCGGGCAGAGCCGACAATGGACAAGCAAATGTGTCCCCTATTTAAAAACTAAAACAATCAGGAAGTTGTGATAAAGAGAGTGAGTTGGGCCGGGCTGGCGTGGCCCAGTGGATAGAGCGTCAGCCTGCGGACTGAAGGGTCCCGGGTTCCATTCGGGTCAAGGGCACATGCCCGTTTCGGGCTCGATCCCCCGTGCAGGAGGCAGCGATCCATGCTTCTCTCTCATTGATGTTTCTGTCTCTCCCTCTCCCTCCCTGAAATCAATGTAAAAGAAAAGAGAGAGAGTTGGGATGAGCGGGGGCTGCTCTGGATTATTTGGGCCAGGAAGGCCCTGATGGGCGACCTACCAGCCCTTAAGGAGGAAGAGGATTCCACGCAGAGGGAAGAGCTGCGGAAACCCCGAGGCCAGAACCACCCAGGGAGGGATGGGGAGGCCCGTGGAGCCGGAACCTGGAGGCAGGGGGAGCGGGACGGGAAACAACGTCCCGGAAAAGGAGAGGGAGCAGCGCCTGATGCCGCGAGCGCTGGCGAGCCGCTTTGGACGTGGTGTTCCGAGCGCCAGAGGCAGCCATGGAGGCGCCCTTCCGCAACGTCTCCTGTGCACCTTGCAAAGCCCAGTGAAAAGGCTCAGCGGTGGCCACGCGAGGCGGTGCAGCCTGGAGTCAGACGGAGGAAAGTGGGGGGCCCTGCACAGAATTGAGGAGTCCAGCCGAGAGGGCGATCTGGGTGTGAGCTGCGGGGCAGCTGCGCGAGGCCGGGACCGGGGCGGGCCGACTGGGCATCGGTACGCGGAGAGGCCTAGGCCCCGGGGTCTGGCACTCGGGAAGCCGGTGCTCCGCAGCCCGTGGTCGGGAGAAAGCTCGGGAAGTCCGAATAGGGCTGCTGCCCGCCTCGCAGCAGGGGCGGCGGGCGGAGGCGGAGGCGGGGCCCAGGCCACACTGCGCAGACTCGAGCTAGCCGTTTCCATGGCGACGAGGCCCAAGCTTCTCAACTGCTTCACAACTGTCGAGTCCCAGACTTGGGCCTCACCAGACCCCCGATCCTGTGGGTAACCGCACCTCAGCGCCAGCTGCCGCCCGGGGTCAGCTGAACCCCACCTTTTCCGGCCCCGACATGAGCGACCTGGAGCTGCTGCTGCCGGGGGAGGCTGATATGTTGGTGCGGGGACTTCGCAGCTTCCCGCTGCTCGAGATGGGCTCCGGAAGGTGAGGCAGCTGAGCCCGGGTCAGGCGGAGGCATGGGGTCAGAGCCCTGGAGTGGAGGGAGTTCCGACATTGGAGAGAGGGGTTGCCCAGTGTGGAGGGGCCCCCAGGGGTACAGGGTCTTGAGCCCTCTCTGACCCCTCAGGATCAGGTTAGCTTCAGTGGGCTCAGTCCCCACCCCACTCCTACTGCACACATGTGCACCCAAACACACACACATACACACACACACACACACACACACACCCTCCGGGGCAGGTGGAACCAGCAGCATGAACACCTGGAGAAGCTGAACATGCAGGCCATCCTCGATGCCACGGCCAGCCAGGGCGAGCCCATCCAGGAGCTGCTGGTCACCCATGGGAAGGTATGCTGGGGGCAGGGCAGGGTTTCTGCCTTCCCCCACCCGCCCCGCCACTCTACCCCTCAGGAGCACGCTGGTGTCCGTCTTCCCTCCAGCTGGCACCCCTGTCCTCCCCAAAGGAGGAGGAGGAGGGCATCACGCACTTGACTTGCACCCCTGTCCTGCTGGACACGGCCCTGCCATGCCAGGCGGGTGCAGTGTGGGTTGACTAGGGAGGTAGTCATGGATCCTAGAACAGCCTCGCCTGTAGAGGAAGGGCCCAAGTTCTAGGGACACGAACCAGGAGCATGGCCCCAGGAGATGACCTGAGATGTCACCTGACAAAAGGGTTCCTCTGCAGGAAAAGGCGCAGCCCCTGGTGCGAGGTGGGGTGGGAAGGGGGCGCTCTGAAGGGCCCTGGCTAAGGGTGAGGCCCAGGCACACAAGAGCCTTGGAAGGCCAGAGGACAGGGACAAGGGGAGGGCATGAGCAGGAGGGCGGGCCTAGGAGACACCCGAATGGGGGAGGGGGGACGAAGGCACATACATGTACAGGGAACAA
Organism: Myotis brandtii; assembly: GCF_000412655.1. Lineage (NCBI taxonomy): Eukaryota > Metazoa > Chordata > Mammalia > Chiroptera > Vespertilionidae > Myotis > Myotis brandtii. The sequence continues at coordinate 1,371,050 of NW_005357736.1, read as the reverse complement.
GGCAAGGACCAGTCACAGGAAGCATGGGGGATGTCCCCACAGAGATGTCAAGGGCAGCTGGAAATGAAGGTCAAGGTGAGGAGAGAGGTCAGGAGGGAACTCGTGGGGCATAGGAGGGTCTGGGGCCCAGGGGAGTCTGAAGAGAGCTGGGCTAGGCCAGGCCAGGGATGGGAGGGTTGCTAGGCCAAGGTCGGCGCCTCGTCCCTGTCCTTGCCCCTCCCCTCAAAGATCCCGACGCTGGTGGGGGAGCTGATTGCCGTGGAGATGTGGAAGCAGAAGGTGTTCCCTGTGCTGTGCAAACTGGAGGACTTCAAGCCCCAGAACACCTTCCCCATCTACATGGTGGTGAGCTGGCCCGGTCCGCGCTCCCCCGCCCCCTCCCGTCAGCTGGTAGCCCCTCCCCTTGGTCAGCAGCCTGCACCTGTCCTGTGTGTCTGCAGCTGCACCACGAGGCTTCCATCATCAATCTCCTGGAGACCGTGTTCTTCCACAAGGTGAGGCGCCGCCCCGCCCACTGGCTCCTGCCCCCGGCCAGGGCCTCGATCGTGTCTGGGAGGAGCCATCAGAGAGAATGCCCCCCCCCCCGCCCCCAGGAGGTGTGTGAGTCAGCAGAGGACACCGTCTTGGACCTGGTGGACTACTGCCACCGCAAACTGACTCTGTTGGTGGCCCAGAGCGGCCGCGGTGAGCCCCCGGAGGAGGAGGCCGAGGACGTCTCTCCCATGAAGGTGGGCTGAGGTTCCCGGGGCTGGAGGAGCTAGACCCCGCGCCCCGGGCCTAAGCGCCGTGTGCCCCCCAGGAGCTGCAGACGCAGGCCGAGCTGATGGAATTTGAGATCGCACTGAAGGCGCTCTCCGTGCTCCGCTACGTCACTGACTGCGTGGACAGGTGGGCTGCCCTGCGGCCTCAGGCCTCGGTGCAGGGCAGGAGCCTGGACCTGTCACCTCTACTCACCTCTCCCCTCCCCCCCCCAGCCTGTCCCTGAGCACCCTGAGCCGCATGCTGAGCACCCACAACCTGCCCTGCCTCCTGGTGGAACTGCTGGAGCACAGTCCCTGGAGCCGGAGGGAGGGAGGTACGGTCCTCCTCCACCTGCCGAAGCCCCAGCTCGGAGCTTCCAGGGTGTCCTCCAGGATTGTGGGTGGGCAGCATGCACACAGGTAGGCGGGCTGTGTCCCTGGCCCACAGAGGGCGTCAGGATGGCTGACCCAGAAGTGGGCCTAGACCCAGGCTCTGCAGCAGGCAGGGCCCACGTGTCCACTACCAAGGACTCATTCCACTCGGGAGCGCTCAGTCCCCTGCCCACGCAGCTGCTCATTCACAGAGCATGCGCTGCCTGCACCCAGAATGCTGCTTCCTCTCCCAGGCAAGCTGCAGCAATTTGAGGGGGGCCGTTGGCAGACAGTGGCCCCCTCAGAGCAGCAAAAGATGAGCAAGTTGGACGGGCAGGTGTGGATCGCCCTGTACAACCTGCTGCTGAGCCCTGAGGCCCGGGCCCGCTACTGCCTCACAAGCTTCGCCAAAGGACAGCTGCTGAAGGTGGGGAACCTCTCCCATGCACCCCACAGCCCCAGCACTGAGCCTACCCCATCCCCGCTGTTCGGTCTTTGCCCACCCACCTCAGCCCCAGTCCTGTTCCCAGAACTTGGGCCTCAGGTAATAGCAACTAGTGGGACATGGGCCCGAAGGCACCCTCAGCCCAGCCCAGGCCGTCCCTGTTCCTGGACCCGCTGGTCAGCACCATGTCACACTGACCTCCCCTGGCCCCTGCAGCTTCAGGCCTTCCTCACAGACACTCTGATCGACCAGCTGCCCCACCTGGCGGACCTGCAGGGCTTCCTGGCCCACCTAGCCCTGGCTGAGCCCCAGCCCCCCAAGAAGGACCTGGTGTTCGAGCAGGTAGGCACTGGGAGCGCGAGCTCAGGACCCCCGACCGCTGCCTGCCCCTCCCTGCCACTCCCCACTTCTCCCCCCAGATCCCGGAAATCTGGGAGCGGCTGGAGCGAGAGAACAAAGGCAAGTGGAAGGCCATGGCCAAGCACCAGCTGCAGCACGTGTTCAGCCCCTCGGAGCAGGACCTCCGGCTGCAGGCGCAGAGGTGGGGCTGCAGGGCGGCAGCGTGGGAGGGACGCAGAGGCATGGAGGGGGTCGGGGTGCTCCTGTGCCCCCCCACCACCATCAGGCCAGCCAGGCCTCCTGACGCTCCTCCCAGGTGGGCTGAGACCTACAGGCTGGATGTGCTGGAGGCAGTGGCTCCGGAGCGGCCCCGCTGTGCCTACTGCAGCGCAGAGGCCTCCAAACGCTGCTCGCGCTGCCAAAATGAGTGGTATTGTTGCAGGTGAGGGCACCCTAGGACGTGGGCCCCTACGCCCCTCTCCACACCCACCCCACTCTGCCTCCTCACGGGCCCACTTGCCTGCAGGGAGTGCCAAGTCAAGCACTGGGAGAAGCACCGGAAGGCTTGCCTCCCGGTCGCCCAGGGTGGCAGAGTGAAGTGAAGCGCAGCTGCTGAGCGCCCCCCAGGGCCATGCATCCAGCCGGAGGTGCGCCTGGGCCTCGGGATCGCAGCCTGGGCTCTGCCAGCGCCCGGGCCCCGGGGTGAGGAGAGAGGCAGC
>NW_005357736.1:1349999-1350201 GCF_000412655.1 Myotis brandtii | reverse complement strand
CCCCGCTTCCTGCCCCACCCAGCGGGCCAGCTCGGGGCGCGGGCGAGGGCGAGGACCGGATGTGGGGACCCTCTTCCTCTCGCTCTGTAAAGCTGATCTCCAGAAACACGCGTCTCCGTGTGGCCTTTTGCACTCCTCGTCGCGGGGAGGGGAATTGCTCTGGGGTGCAGGGAGGGCGGGAAGTTGGAGAGAGTGCCCTGCG
>NW_005357736.1:1347581-1349523 GCF_000412655.1 Myotis brandtii | reverse complement strand
CTGCGGCGACTTCATCTGGGGCGTCGTGCGCAAGGGCCTGCAGTGCGCGCGTGAGTAGCGGCCCCAAGTGCTGGCGAGAGCGAAAGGGGTGGTCCAAGGGCAGCACAGTTGCTGCGGGTCAAGCTGCGACGGAGCGGGTGGGGGAGGCGGGCGCCCCTGCGGACAGGGCCAATCCTGCACCCATCACATCACGGAAGAGAGTGTGGGCTCGAGGTTTATATCTGCCACACGCACTGCACCTGCGTCTGGGGCACAGCTGGGCAAGGTAGTTGCCTGTGAATACCAAGGTGCTGATTTCAAGTTGCTTATCTTTAGGGTACCTTGGCCCTTTTTATTTTTTTTATTTTTATTGATTTCAGAGAGGAAGGGCGAGGGAGAGAAACATCAATGATGAGAATCATTGATCAGCTGTCTCCTGCGCACCCCACATTGGGAATCGAGCTTGCAACCCCGGCTTGTGCCCTGACCGGAATCGAACCATGACCTCCTGGTTCATCAGTGGATGCTCAACCACGGAGCCACACCAGCCGGCCCCTTGGCCCTTTTTGAGAAAGGCTTTGTGCCTACCAGTCTCTTAAGTCCATGTTCCCAGGCCTGCCCCTTCCCAGAGAGCCATTCACCATGTTTCCTCCCAGGATCACTGGGGCGATGGGCATTTGCCCATCTATGGAAAGGGGGCCTGGGAAAAGGTGCAACCTGGGGTGGGCCCCCTGAAGCAGGGATTTTGTTGTCTTCATATAGCAAGTTCGTATCACAGGCCGAGTCAAACAGGCACTAAAACATGAAACAGTCACCACACACCTGCGGTCCTCCGCCCTGCCTGGTCCCAGCGGCAAGCAGAGGTGGCTCTCCCACTGGCTGCACACCAGCCAGAATCATGGGGATGCTGTCACAGCCCTCCAAACCCGTGCCTGGACCCCACCTCACACCCGTTGAACCCATCACTGGGAGTGTATCAGCGATTTTTAAAACATCTTTCTAATAGGCAGCCTGGGTGGCAAAGCACTGCTTTGGCCCATGTAAGAACTTAAGGAAGATGCCCAGGCCTGTCTGTGCATGGAGACCCTCCCAGCCAGCACAGGAGTCTGTCCTGAAGTCAGCTGGGAGCAGACAGGGAGGCGTGACAGAATGCAAAGCGTGAACAAGGGCTGGGGCGTTGCAGTGTTCCCCAGAAAAAAGTGTCCCTGGAAATTAAACACAGGACAACTTGGGCGCGTGTCAGAGGCAGAAACAAGGCTGGAGTCGATGACGAGTTGGGGGGTTTTGCCTCCAACAGCTGGGAGAATAGTAGCCATTTCTGCTGAGATGAGGAGCTCTGGTGAGGGTTGGGTGAATTGGAAGAAAAGTTCGGGTTTGGCCATGTTGGTTGAAATGTGACATCCAAGTGAAGGTGCTGACACGTAGGACTTGACCTGAGCGGGGAGCGGGCGAAGGAAGCCTTGGATCTGGGTGGGTCGAGTGTACACAGAGCAGGGCAGTGACATTCTACCCTCACATCTGGGTGGGTCGAGTGTACACAGAGCAGGGCAGTGACATTCTACCCTCACATCTGGGTGTTGACCAAAGGAGCTGCGGGGAAGTAGAACACGGGGTCGTGGGGGCCCCTGGGAACCGAGGGGAGCAGCATCCCCTGCTGAGGAGGGGAGGGTGGAGAGGGGACCTCGGGGTTGGGCAGCCCCCGGGCTGCTGAGGACCCGCCAGGGCGGTTCCTGGAGGGGGGTGAAGGCAGGAAGGCGTGCAAGTGGGTCAGAGCGGATGTTCTGGTCTGGGGAGTAGACAGGTGACAACTAGAGGGGACTTGGGTTAGGACATTGCTGCGTCTCCCTTCAAGGGCGGAGGGAGGGCGGACGTTCTGCGCTAGAGCTCCCACTGCAGAGCAGGCCCGGTCCCTAACCGCCGCGGCCTCCGCCCTCGGGCCGCCGGGACCAGCCCTGGAGTCCGG
>NW_005357736.1:1340501-1346572 GCF_000412655.1 Myotis brandtii | reverse complement strand
GCGCGTGGGTCCCGGCAGCCGACGCCTTGCCCCGTCACAGACCGGTCCAACCAGGGGGAGCAGCTTCGTGGCGTGGGGCAGACCAGGGACGGGCACGGTCCGCCTATGACTAAGGCCGCGGCGCAGCCCGGACTAGACCTCGGTTTCCGCGTTCGGACTCACCCACCCGCTCTGGGAAGGAACCAGGAGGAAGTGGCGAGGGAGGAGTCTTCTCCGGGAATTGAGAAGTGTTCTTAGGGGAGAGGCCAGGCGTGGTGTGCGCCCTCCGTCGCACTCCCGGATGGAGCTGAGTCTCCACCTCTGGCGGGTCCTGGCCTGTTGCAGCTGCTGGACCGTGGAGGGTTCTGAGCCCCACTCGCGGGTGCACGCGCAGTGCGCCCTGGGGGGCGCATACACTGAAGGTGGAGTGGACCTGCAGATCCGGGATTGGGGATGCGGGGAGGAAGCCTTGTTTGGGACCATAAGCATCCGGGCACTTTATCCACAGAGGGGGGAAGGCCAGATTGTAAACTCGCTGAGAGGGCGCCCGGGGAGGGGGCCCTAACCCAGGATATAAGGGAGTCTCCCGGTGTCCCCCTCCTTGGAGACCTCTGTGCTGTGAGTGTGACCGCCAGGCTCAGATAACTAGCTGCTGGGGAGCTGGTCACCCCTGGCCAGAGCATGGGGAAGAGAGATGGGACTATGAAGCGCAGGACCTGCAGCCATGGAGGCGAAGTCCTCACATGAGCCAAGAGAAGGGGTGTGGATAGTGCTTTAGATGAAGACGACTTCAGGAGCTCAGCCCGGAGCTCGGTGCAAGCTCCGAGTGTGGATCCCTGAAACTCTCCGTGTCACTCGGGCCTGAGCTCTTTTCCATTGTGGAAAGGCGAGAAAACCACAAGACACTACCCACTGACCCGGAGCGGGGGCGTCCCGGTTGTATGTAGAATCAGACCATCGGTCACCATGGACAGTGGCAGATGGCGAGCGGGTTCTGTGCTTGGGGACGGAGATGCTCTGATCCTGCTGGGCATCCCTCTGGGATGGCCCTTGGAATCCCCTTCACCAGGCAGCTTGGAAACGCAAAAAGAAACCCTTCCTCCTCTCCAACCCGTGGGAGGCACGGTGCCTCCTGCCCAAGGCCCTTGTTTTAGGAGTAACTCTACCGAGGGAGGGTCACCCGGAGAAGGAAAGGGGCTGGAACGGAGCCACTGCATCCCAGTCCAGGGCCCTGACTTACCCGGGAAAGGAACAGGAAGGAGCGAGTTCTCTCATTCCCAGGCTGGAGCTCAGAGCCAGCCCAAGGCAGGGGAATAAGATAGTGGCGTCCCTGTGCCCACCCTGTTCTGTGCCCAGAATTCTCTTCCTTCCTGCCCTGGCACTAGAGTCCGCCCAGCTTTCCTCCTGCCCCTAGCAGCCCGCTCATCCTGGCGCTCCTCGCTGAGGCTTCCTCTCGGTCCCAGGCCTCTCCTTGGGCCTGAATACCATACCCACCCTTTATCCCCAGCCTCCAGCCCTCCTTTACCCCCACCCAGAATCCCCATTTTCCAGGGCCCACACATTTGTTCTTACCAGCCTTAGGGGCCTCCCGCTGTCCCCAAGGCTCGTGCTGAAGTTGTCACTTCTCGATGCTCTCCTCTCTCCACAAGACCTTGGGAGCTCGGGGAAGCAAACAGGCTTCAGTTCCCTCTTCTCCCAGGACCTTTCTGCTGGAGAGCCCACCCTACCCTCCGCACCGCCCTTGCTCTGCTGGACAGCAGCGAGTCCGGGTGCAGAGCACACAGTGACAGGCTGACTCCACCTGCGTCCTCGCCTGTCTTCCCGATCCGTCCCCATCAGCTGGCTTCAGCTTAGGGGCTCTGAAGCACAGCTCGGGCACAGGGTTATTCTGTAAGAGACCTTCTGGTGGGAACTCCCTGGGGACTTGGGACAAGGCATTAGTCAGCCATGATCTCAGCTGGTCTGTGACACTCCCACTCCCATTAGGGCCTGTCTGACATCACCCGGAAAGGAAGTGAGGCTGATGCAATGGGACCAAGGCAGTTGGTAGGAGAAAGTTTATTCAGTGCCCGACTGCCCTGGTCCATACTCCACCTTTCCGATAAGGATCCAGTTCCTGGAGGAGTGGGGGAGGGGCTGAGTGGTGGCGCTGCCTCTTTGCACTAAACATCCAACAGCAGGAAGGAGGTGCAGAAACCGACCCGCTTGGCGCTTGTGGGCAGGCTCCAGCAGGAGGCAGACTTGGAACCTTTTGTGCAGCCTGGGTCAAGCTCAAATGGCATGTCACAGTGGTTTCCTCACTAGATCTCAGACATGCGGCTGGCCCCAGGCCCTCTGCCAAGGGGTGCTAATGTTTTAGAGGTTCCCCTCCCCTCTGCCCACTGGTGGCTGGGCTCCTGCTGTGCACCAGCCCTCACACTTCTCACCATGCAGTGGGCCAGGGCCCTTTGCCAGGGTGAGGGGCAAAGTGGGCTTCCTTCTCCAGGACACACACAGGCCCACCTAAAGTGCCGGGACCGGGCTGTGCCGCTGCGGTAGTTTTACTGTGAGCGAGAGCCCTTTCCAATGTCCCTTTCTCTTCCTGGCCCCGGGCTTTGTGCTTCAGTGCCTTGGTTTTAAGGTGCCCTTAGGGTCTCACCTGGACTGTCACAGTTGGGGCAGAGAGCAGCCTTTGCTGTCTCCATCCCTGGCATGCACAGCCTGGAGCAGTGATGGGTTCTCTCATCAGGCTCACGCTTTGTCGGTTTCCAAAGGCTACGCCAAAGGCCGCTTCTCAGAGCGGCCCACCCAGGGCTCACCTCTGTGCCTGTGGCATGCCTTGCCGCATGGGATGGCTCCTTAAGGGTCCGTGCTGCCCCATCTTTCAGGACGAGCCCGTGCAGTGGGAGACACCTGACCTTTCTCAGGCTGAGATTGAGCAGAAGATCAAGGAGTACAATGGCCAGATCAACAGCAACCTCTTCATGAGCCTGGTGAGTTGACAGCCTGGGAAGGGGTTCGGGGAGGGACAGGGGCCCAGCTGTGGTCCCGATGTCTGAAGGGTCGCAGCCGAGGTATGGTTGGGTGGGCCCGCAGAGATTGATGCACATCCAGCCTGGCCCCGTGTGGACTGGCAGTGCCCAGATCTGTCCCTTCTCACCTGGAAGCCAGTCATGGTTCGGTTTCTCTTCAGAACAAGGACGGCTCCTACACAGGCTTCATCAAGGTGCAGCTGAAGCTGGTGCGCCCTGTCTCCGTGCCTGCCAGCAAGAAGCCTCCCACCTTGCAGGACGCCCGGCGGGGCCCAGGGCGGAGCACAGCCGTGAGGCGCCGCACCTCCTTCTACCTGCCCAAGGATGCTGTCAAGCACCTGCACGTGTTGTCACGCACGCGGGCACGCGAGGTCATCGAGGCCCTGCTGCGCAAGTTCTTGGTGGTGGATGACCCCCGCAAGTTTGCACTCTTTGAGCGGGCCGAGCGCCACGGCCAAGGTGGGCTCCCGCCTCACCCACCTGGGAGGTGCATGTGCATGCAGCTGTGCGTGCAGGGCTGAGGGGGCCGGGCCTGACTAATCACTCCCCCCTGCTGACCTCAGTGTACCTCCGGAAGCTGTCGGATGACGAGCAGCCCCTGCGGCTACGACTCCTTGCGGGGCCCAATGAGAAGGCCCTGAGCTTCGTGCTGAAGGAGAATGACTCTGGGGAGGTGAACGTGAGTACACAGCCTCCTTCATTCTGGGTTGTCACTAGGCAGGGCTGAGGGTTGCAGCTACAGTAAGGCTCGGAGGAGGAGGAGGGTGAAGGACAAGCCCTGTATGCTTCTCCAGGAGCGTGTGAGCCTTGTGGCCGAGTGAAGGCTTCCTGGCCATTCGTGCCAAGTCTGGGCCTGTCTCAGACGCCAGGGAGAACGGCCTTGGTGCTCTGCTCTCTCCCGTCGTGGGAGTCCTCGGGAGATGCAGGAGTCCATCTCACGCTGTGGTGATCCAGGCCATATCACAGCCACACAGGTGGCCCCAGGACGTCCAGGGCTCCCCTCCAGACGTGAGGACTTTTCACCTGGGAGCTTTCTGGTTCCAATGTGTTGGGCCCATGAAGTGGGATTAGACTCAAAGAGTGTGAGCATGACCTGTCTGTGGTGACTGGGAACATCTGGTTTGGTTACCTGCCTCGAGGTGACTGCCTACTTTGTGGGACCCGTCTTCTAGACAGAATGGTGGGAACCCTAGCACAGACCATTCAGGCACGAACCTGATCAGAAAGCCCCAGGTGTGACCATGATGCTCTGGTCTTCTCTGGAGAGGCCTGCTGGTTTGGCCATGCCTGCTGCAGCCTTTGCCACCCTCCTCCCTGCAGTGGGATGCCTTCAGCATGCCTGAGCTCCGCAACTTCCTGCGCATCCTACAGCGGGAGGAAGAGGAACACCTCCGCCAGATCCTGCAGAAGTACTCCTGTTGCCGCCAGAAGATCCAGGAGGCCCTGCATGCCTGCCCCCTGGGGTGACCTCTTATACCCCTGGGTGGAAGGAGGAGCGTAGGCAGCACAGAGGGTGTGCCGTGTGAGTGTGACAGGGCCTGTCTGGCCTGAGGAATGAGTGTGCATGGAGGCCCTCATCTGGCTGGCGGAATGAACCCAGAGAGCAGCAAAGGAGCGGGCCCCCTGTGTCCACCCATGGGTGTAGCAGAGCATCGCTCTGCACCCTCTGCCCTTCGTGTACTGAGGCATGGTGGACAGGGTTACAGCAAGGGTAGAGCAGACAGAAGTCTCCTTAATTTGTGTCTCAGATACGAGAATCTTGGAGACCCAACCAACAGAATAGGGTCATGTTTGCAGGGATGAAGACCCTCAGCTATGGGGAAGGGTTGTATGTCTGGGATGGGGTCTCAGGACCAATAGTGGGTGTTGAAGACCAGGCAGGCAGCGAGGAAGAATGCAGGTTTCCCTCTGCAGTGCCCTGGGCTCTGGCACACCCTGGAGTCCGCGTGCTGCTGCCACTGCAGCAACAGTGCCTCAGTGCGCCTCCAAGGAGGAGGACCTGGGCTGGGGTCTGTGGGCACTGGCTCAGGTCCATGCCTTGTTTGCCAATCAAAGCCAGGGTCTTACTTGGGGTATTTTTCATGATGTGTGTGAATGCATATTTTGTGGCCTCAGCTGAATGCCTCCTGTGGGGAAAGGGGTGGGAATGACAGTCATCATCAGGGCCTGGGGCTTGGGAAAACTTGGCTGAATAAAGATTCAAGACTCTCCCGCTTTTGCACTCTATATGGGCCGTGGCCCCAGTTGCTCTTCATGCCAGTGGCTGCCCAAGGTGATGGACAGGCTCACAGAACACCTTTTCAAGGTCACTGTGGGACCAATTTGAAGGATTTGGGTACAGATATGTAAGTCCTCTCGGCACCCTGGGGCTCAGGTCTTGTTTTGGGCAAGATCATCAGCTGCAGCCAGCGCTCAGGGGAACCCTACACCCCAGAGCAGAGCTGTGGGAGCCGCTCTGGACGGACACTCGCTGCTCATGGCCCCTGAAGCACGGCCGTTAAGCCCTGCCTTTCTGAAGCACACCTGCTGGTTCGGGGAGGAACTGGGTTTGACTTCTCAGGCCTCGATGTGGCTGTATGACGAGTGGCCAATTCCTCACTTCCCATAGGTTCCGTTTCTTCTCCATCTGCCAGTGGTGATGGCAAAAGGGGAACAGAATGAGGCCGGCCTGGCCCGGGGGTCAAGTCCCACAGAGCCGGTTGAGGGGGACACTGGTGGTCGGGTAGGCCCGCCCGCCGTACCTGACGCACGGGCACGTTGGAGGCGCCAAACAAGCGCGCAGGACAAGCCACCGCCTTCCTGAGTGGGAGCTACCCCGGCTGGAGACCGTGGCCTGCCGGGACCTGACGTCTGGGACCTGACGTCTCGCGGTGCATGCTGGGATGCCTGATATCTGGGGGCGGCTATTGGTCTCGCTCTGCGGATCGACGGGAGGAACAGCCAATCAGGGGGCAGCATGAGGAACGGGCGGAAGCGGAAATGAGGTTTCCGTGGAGACAGCCGATCCTGCGGAAGACGGCGGCGGCACCTGCGAGCGGTGGCCGGGGCAGGAATGGTGGCGCGGACTGCCCTGTGAGAGCA
>NW_005357736.1:1334587-1340308 GCF_000412655.1 Myotis brandtii | reverse complement strand
GTAGCTGCCCCCGCCGTATCCCCTGCGCGGAGCTGGGACGACTCCCATGTTCAGGCCCCTTTTGGAGCGAGGGAAGGCGGCCGTCGGCTCCTGGAGGCCTGCTGCTCCTAAGATCTCCCTCGGAGAAAAGTGGGCCTGAGTTTGTCCCGGGCCGACAGCCTCGCGCAGGGAGAACTAAGATCGGGCCTCGTCCTTTCACCCCTTTAAGCCCAGCCAGCAAGTTGAAGGCTCCTAGCCTCCCTCCCTGATTCTTCTGAGGGGAATGACCCCTCGTTTGCTGTGACGGTTTCCCACAGTGGGGAGGTTGGACCTCGGAGGGGAGGGGTGGGGTGGGGGGAGAAGGCAGGACTGGGCCCTAGTGTTGGGGATGGGGCCTAGGAAGAAAGACCCTCACCCCGACATGTTCTCCAGGTCTGGAGCACTGACCTCCCGCTCTCCCCAGGGGTTCAGTTCAGCGGGAGCATTAGATTGAACTGGCCCGGGTGTCCCCGGGGACTGACACGCGGGTGATGCTGGAGATGTCGCTGTAGGCACTGGGGAGACCCAGCAGTGGCAGTTGGGCTGCACCGGCCACCTGGGGCTGGTGGGCAGGACGCAGCCTTTTTGCTCTTCGGCTCCCTCCCAGCTCGGGCATCTGCTGTCTCAGGCTTTGGCCCTGGGCCAGCGGTGTCTTCTGGACCAACATGCTCAGCCACCACCCTGCCCACTGTTAGTCCTGGTGACGGCCAGGGCCTGATGCTGGAATGGCTGTTCTTGCTGAACAAACCAGCGATGAGAACTAGCCTTGGCTGCCTGGACAGTGTGCTCTGGTATAGCCTCTCTTCTTGGGGCCTGACAGTAGCACTTCCTGCTCGTAGCCCCAGACCCTAAGCAAGAGGTTCTCCAGGCGTGTTACCTTCCTTCCCTTCCCCTAAGGTTGCTCCTCCCTTTGTGGAGGTGGCACACTTCCCGGGGGTCTGTGGCCTGTGCCATGACCAGGTGTGAGGCTGCAGCCCAGCCTGTTCCCCTCTCCTCTACACAGCTCCATGTTCTATGACGAGGATGGAGATCTCGCTCACGAATTCTATGAGGAGACGATCGTCACCAAGAACGGGCAGAAGCGGGCCAAGCTGAGGCGGGTGCATAAGAACCTGATTCCTCAGGTGAGGGGCTGGGCAGTGGTCATGGAGCTGATGCTGAGTGTGTGAGGTAGACCCAGACGGGGTCTGCGGTCATGGTGGGGGCTCTGGGGGAGGAGCTGGGAGGAGCAGGAAGGCTTCCTGGAGTAGGGGCCCCGAGAGGACCCTCACCAGCCCCTGTTTCCATGGCAGGGCACCGTGAAGCTGGACACCCCCCGCATCCACGTGGATTTCCCTGTGATCCTCTATGAGGTGTGAGCCTGGGGGGTTTCAGGCCTAAGCACCTCCTGCCTCAGCAAGGAACCCTCAGGCTCAAGGTGTGGCTTCCACTGAGGACCTAGGCGGAAGCCACTGTCCTGATTAAACTCCATGGGCCTGGACGCTGCCGCTGGGAGCCGGGCAGCCCTGCAGTGTTGGTTGGGTGCTGGTTTGTCTTCGGATGAGAGGTGGCTGGTAAGGGCTGACAGCGGAGTTACCAGCCTGCCTTCCCCGGCAGTGCCGATAAGGGGCCTGGCAGGGCATGTGCTGATCGGGGCTGCCTGGTTCCTGTGCCCTGGCTTGGCCTGCTTGCTTCCAAGCTTGCCTGGGTCCCAACCCTACTGGGGCTACAGCACTTTACAAGTAAGGTCTTTCTTCCAGCCCCTGGGCTGCGGGAGCTGTACACAAGTGGGGACTCCCCTTCCCTCACTTCCTCTACCCGTTCGTTGGAGCATTTCAGCCATTTGCTACCTCGATTCCTCCTCTGTTGGACAGAGGCTGGGGCAACACAATCCTGATTCCTCCTACCTACCTGCCCTGTGTTCCCACCCCAGACGGAGGGACAGTTTCCTGGCTGTTAACAGGAGGAGGGGCTGGTGTGGAGGCTTCTCCCTCTGCCCAGGGCTGGGCTGACCCCTCCCCACTGCAACTAGTTGCCCCTGGAGTCGTCCTTCCCCTCCCCGCAGTTGAGAAGGCATAGGATGGGATCAGGAAGGGCTCTGGATGCCGGTGCTCCCACCCACCTACTCCATGTGATCTCCCTTGCCTTTTGCACCAGTCCCCACACACACATTGGGAAGACACCACCCTGTGGTGCCAATAGCTCCGAGCCCACCACCCCTTCCCCTATAGTGTGCCCATCCCTTCAGGATCAATCAGGGGAAAGTATTGGAGCCCCTGGGTAGGGACAGAGAGAACAACCATAAAAGGTGTAAAATGTGAAAGTTTGTAAATAGTCTAGTCCATGACATTGTTGGGGCAGAGTCTGATTTCTACATAGAAATGACTTTTTTTTTTAATTCCTTACTGTGCAAGCTCTGTGCTTCCAGAGTATGGGAAGTGGTGTGGGGAGGGTGGCCCCCAATCTAGGAAGGCTGTTGTGTTACTGGTTCAGTTTCAATAAAATTATTTGTAGACCCTGAAGACAAGAGTGGCATCCTTGGGGCTGTGACACCCAGCATCTAGACCGCCGCCTGGGCTCAGTGGGTAGGCCTGGGCCCAGGACGCTGGCCCCCCATCTATAGCAAGGCCAGAGGCAAGCCTGAACCCGGTCTGCAGCCATCCCAGCCATGACCAGGAGGTGGCAGTGTACTCACACAGACCTTACCCCAGGATCCCTCAGGATGGAGGGCCACTCCTATATTGCTTTCAGTAGATGGTATCCCTGGAATTGAAAGGTCTTGGGAGACTTCCTTAGGGATTGGCCTATCCTGAGGTGAGGATGTGACCTCATATAGGTCAGCAGTGCCAGCTGACCCTACATGGAGCCACAGCCGAAACCCTATGGGCCTCCAAGGCCAGCCTTAAGTGGACAGCAGCCAGATGGGTGGCACCACACCCTTGGTCTCCTTCCAGGCTCTGCCTTCCAAGTCCACCTGCCTCCTCCTGGGCTGCCTGTGGGTCCCACCAGGAGAGAGGCCTTGGGGCCTCTGTTCCAGCAAAGCTCAGCGCCCAGTCCTGTTCCCTGCCACCCGCCGTCTGACCTGCCCCCTGCCCCCTGCCCCCTGTGGACATTCCGCCTGTCTCTCAGGGCCTGCTGTGAGGCCCGTTCACTGCTCTGCCCAGCCCTTAGCCATCAGCCCAGCGCCTGGTGAGGGAGGAGGGCGTTCAAGCACACAGGCTTCTGGGTCTGGGGAGTTGGCCTGCTCACCTTCTGGAGGTCACACTTGGCAGGATCCCACTGCAACCTGGACTTACAGTTCTTTGGGCATCTGCCCATTTTCCCAATAAGATAGCAGACAAGGTCTGGTCATCTGCTGTCCCGCCTACTGACTGCCCCAGGCACAGGGTTCTGCCTGGCCAGATGGCACCCCATCTCCTAGCATCACCGTCCCAGTGTGGGAGAACTCACTGTGCTGGGCCCCAGCTGACCCCAGAGCCGTAAACAATGGGGGTCAGGTCACTGCTTCCCCACACCCTCCCGCTGGGCTGTGCTGTGCTCACTTCCTTCCTGCTGCCGCCTGAGGAAGTGTCCCTACCCTGGGACAGCCTGGCCTGGTCTTTGTTTCCCCTGGGCCTCCACCCTTGAAGCTTTCCAAGCCAGTGTCCCTTGTGGAGCCAGCGTGGTGGTATAGGGACGCCACCCTCCCATGCCACGTCTTGGGCTCCTTGGTCCTCAGGGGCAGACTCCAGGGTATGTGCCCACTTCCCCCAGACGTCCAATTTCACAGCCTCTGTTAGGAAAGAGGCCTGGGCATCAGGGAAGTGGGCCAGCAGGGTAAAGGCTGGGGGAGGGGGTACGTTCAAAGTGATCTGAGGGGGTGTACATTTTTCCACCCTCGCTGGGGCCCTCCTGGGGCCAGCCACACATGGGCACCTACTTCCCACAGGTTGCAAGGAGGAGTCAGGATATCACCCAGGAATGTCCTCCAGCAGGAGAACACCCTGCAGGCCGCTCCCAGCCCCTGCCCCCACCACCCGCCACAGTCACACACATCAGCATATTGTCTATTCGTCAAACTGAGGATACTTCCGCTCTCAGTGGAAAAGATTGACTCAGCTCCTGGAATTTCTCCCAATCCCTTCCCAGACACCCCCTTCCCTTCACCACCTGCTTAGGGGAACCATCAGCCAAGCATCCCCCGAGTAGTCTGACTCCCCAAACCCCCAACACCAGGGCCCTTGCACTCTACTGGATCTTAGGATGGTCTCAACCTCAGGAGAAAGTTGGGGAGAAGAGCGTTCAGTGTTAAGGAAGCTTCCGGCCTGGGGGAGGCTGGCACCTGATGGGATCCCACAGCCTTCCTGTCACTGGGCCGGGTCGGCCTGGGCAGGACCCAGGGGGGAAGGGTGGGGAGGACAGTCAGCCAGCAGGGCAGACCCTAGGGAAACAGGGTCAAAGCGGCCCCTCCCCCCGCCATTCCTGGCCCTTTCCTCTAAGGGGCAGCAGGAAGTGAGGAGAGAGGGCTGGGGTGGGAGGCGGGAGGAGTAGGAGGGGATGGGGTTTATCAAGTCGCCGGCGGGCTGCCCACTGGGCAGCAGCTGGCGCGAGTCGCTGGACTGGAGAGGCTCTAACCTACGGAGCGGAGGACTCCCATACAGGTGAGCCCCGCGCAGACGGCTGGTCTGCACCCCGCATTGGTGCGCTCTCAGCTGTGTTCCCTCCCTCTCCCCGGCTTGCGAGCGGGGAATGGGCTGGTGGTGCGACCCCGGCCCTTCCGGGAGCTGAGCACGGCACGGGGAGCGGATCTAGCAAGAGGCCAGGGGGTCTTGCTCCAGTCCAGCTGCAAGCCCGCTGCCCAGCGGAAGGGGTTTGCGGGGAGATGGGCTCAGGATACCGGGTGGAGGCCTAGGGCGCCCCTCTGGCCGGGCCAGTGTTCTCTGCGATCCCACCAGGACCTTCTGCAAGGGTGGCCGCCGCCGCCTCAGGGTTGAAAGGAAGCCTTGGGGGCTCCCACAGCCCCCCACCCTCATCCTCCGAGACTGGGCAGAAGGGGACGGGGGTCCAGGGGCTGGCCCGTCCCTGATGCATGTCGCTGGAAGGGGGTGCCCTATCCCGAGGGCCCGCTGGCCTTACAGGCCCTCAACCCGCCGGCCAAGCTGAGACCCACTGCTCATGTTGCCAAGACAACCACGGCCTCAGCCCAGCCCAGAAAGGACTAAGAGGCGGGCGCTTGGCCCCCTTCCCCAGGCAAGCAGGGGGCGGGGCTCCCCTTCAGACCCTGGACGGGGGAGGGGAGCCCCGATCCACAGGGGTCTACTGTCCTGGGAGTCTGGAGATCGGCTCTGGTCACCGTCCCCCTTTCCACACAAAGGGGCCCCCCGGCCGGGGCGACACTCGGGTGCAGAGCCAGATCCGCCGCTGCCCCCAAAGCCAGGCCGCGGGGCCCCACAGCACCTCCTCGTGGCTGAGTGGGGGAATACCACCTCCTTTATTGCCTCCCGATCCCCGTCCTTTATGCTGCTGTCCCTTTAAGGGGCTGGCCGCGCCGCGGACCGGGGAGGACTGTACCACCTGCACAGGCTGCGGGGGGGGGTGTCTCGGCCTGACTGGCGTCGGGCGCTGAGACTCCAGGAGAAACCCCCGTTCGGAGGGGCCTCACGGCCCCATATGGGTCGCCCCGTTCCTTGGAGGAGGATCCGGGGGCGCTAGAGTCCAAAACCCCGCACTGGCGGCGCGGACATG
>NW_005357736.1:1330863-1334056 GCF_000412655.1 Myotis brandtii | reverse complement strand
CCGAATGCTAGCGCTTCTCTGGACCGAGAGCTCTTCACCGGGTACCGTGGGCCTCGGGTCTGGGCGCTGCGAAGCGATGGGGGGGAGGGGGGCGGGCATCTGAGTGTCTCAGCAGCGAGTCAGTAGCTGGACTCGCCCAGTTCTCAGGGGTCACAGACCCAACAGGTCCTTTCCCAGCCGAGGCCACTGCTTAGCGCCTGCCGTGAGCTCCCGGGGGTCTTGCTTGCCCCGCGGTGGCCTGTGGTCTCCGACCTGTGACAGCAGGTCCCAGGGTCTGACAGCGTGGGCTTCGGCAGGTGGACGGGTTAGCGGCCGCCCCTCCAGGCTCTCTGGGCTGACTTGCTCCCTCTCACCCTTTCCTCAGCTCCTGAGCCGGTGCCAGGCAGGTGACCCCTCCTCCTGCAGCCCCCAGCATGTGGGCAGGCCTGAGCCCCGCCATCATCCTGGCCCTGGCCCTGGCGTTGGCGGTAGCACGGGCCAAGGAGCTCAAGCCCACAGCGACGCCCATCTTCACCGGCCGGCCCTTCGTGGTGGCATGGGACGTGCCCACGCAGGACTGTGGCCCACGCCTCAAGGTGCCGCTGGACCTGGAGGAGAAGGCCTTCGACGTGCAGGCCTCCCCTAACGAGGGCTTCGTGGACCAGAACATCACCATCTTCTACCGGGAGCGGCTAGGCCTGTACCCTTACTTCGATCCGGAGGGGAAGAAGCCGGTGCACGGTGGGGTGCCCCAGAATGACAGCGTCCTGCGGGCGCACCTGGACATGCTGCAGGAGCGCGTGGAGCACTACATCCGCAGGCAGGAGCCCGCGGGCCTGGCGGTCATCGACTGGGAGGACTGGCGGCCCGTGTGGGTGCGCAACTGGCAGGACAAGGACGTATACCGCCAGCTGTCGCGCCAGTTGGTGGCCAGCCGCCACCCCGACTGGCCGCCAGACCGCGTCAGCAAGCAGGCGCAGTACGAGTTCGAGTTCGGCGCTCGGGAGTTCATGCTGAGGACGCTGCGCTCCGCCAAGAGATTTCGGCCCCAGCACCTCTGGGGCTTCTACCTCTTCCCCGACTGTTACAACCACGACTACGTGCAGAACTGGGAGACCTACACCGGCCGCTGCCCCGACGTGGAGGTCTCCCGAAACGACCAGCTGGCCTGGCTGTGGGCCGAGAGCACGGCCCTCTTCCCCTCTGTCTACCTGGAGGAGGCGCTCGCTTCCACCGCCCACGGCCGCAACTTCGTCAGCTTTCGCGTCCAGGAGGCCCTCCGTGTCGCTCGCACCCACCACGCCAGCCACGCGCTCCCAGTCTACGTCTTCGCGCGGCCCACCTACAGCCGCAGTCTCAAGGGCCTCAGCCAGGTACGCACCTCCCGGGCCCCGCCTTCCTCTGTGGGAGCCGCTGCAGTCTGAGTTCCCGAGGGCCTCCTGCCCCCCCTGCGCTGGCTACCTCCCCTCCCCTCAGTCTCTCTAGAACCTGGTGAAAGGGTAGCATCGTTATCTCCATGTTGCAGATAAGAAAATCAAGGCCCAGACGTGCTGAGAATCGACCCCAAAGCGTGCCAGGAAGCCCAGGGCAGAGCAGGGGCGTGGGCGTGGGCAGCTGATTTTGGGTCTCTTTTGGTAGATACATCCTAGGCTCCAGAAAGGAGGCCCAAAGAGGGGGTGGAAATGGCTTAAACACTTACGAGAGAGTGAAATGGGGCCCGGGTCTGAGAGTGAGAGGGGAGGACTGGGCTGGGGGAAGGTCACCAAGTCAGAACAGGAGGGGCCTGTGGGCTCCTCCCTGCGGCCTCAGCCCCAGTGACCACTGTCCCCACAGATGGATCTCATCTCCACCATTGGCGAGAGCGCCGCCCTGGGCGCAGCCGGGGTCATCCTCTGGGGCGACGCAGGCTTCACCACCAGCATGGTAAGTGACCCCCAGCCTCCCCGCCTGCAGGCTCTGCGGGAGCAGGGTGAGTGTTCGGGCTTTTGGCTGCCAACCTCAAGGTGGGCATATCTAGTCTGGCCCCCTTGTCTGTCTCCTACCCAAGACATCCCTGGTGCCAACAGAGAAGACGAGGCCTCCTCTCCTGCTCCCAGGAACGGGGACGTGCTTTCCTGAACCCTTCCCTGCTGCCCTGCAGGCTCCAGCCTCTGCCCCTACCCTTCTCAGTAGGCGCAGGGACAGGGAGGGCTCGGGCACAACCACGTGTATATGTGTGTCACCGGTTCAAGAAGGTGCGGGCATGACATCGAGGGCACAGTGTCCGTCTGGGTCTGGGCGGAGGCAGCTGACCTGATTCCTGGCCTCTGCCCCCAGGAGACGTGCCAGTACCTCAAGGAGTACCTGATGCGGCTGCTGATCCCCTACGTCGTCAACGTGTCCTGGGCCGCCCATTATTGCAGCTGGGCCCAGTGCCACGGCCACGGGCGCTGCGTGCGCCGAGACCCCAGCACCAACACCTTTCTGCACCTCAGTGCCAGCAGCTTCCGCCTAGTGCCCAGCCACACGCCGGGCGAGCCCCCGCTGCGGCCAGAGGGGGAGCTCAGCTGGGCCGACCTCGACCACCTGCAGAAGCACTTTCAATGCCAATGCTACTTAGGCTGGGGCGGCGAGCAATGCCAATGGGACCGTGGGCGGGCAGCCGGGGGTACCAGGGGGCCCTGGGCTGGGTCCCACCTCACTGGCCTGCTGGCCGCGGCAGCCCTAGCCCTCACCTGGACTTTGTAGGGATCTCCCACCTGGCTTCGGGCAAGCTGGCCTCTGCCGCAAGGGCTCTGCCAGGCATGTAGGAGCCTGCACAGGGTGGATGAATGAGTCCAGAGGGGGCAGGGCCCCTGGGATGCCTGGAGGGATCCTCATCCGCTCTCACCCCCTGTTCTAAGGGGGAGGGGCAGTCCCTTGGGGGACCCCTTCTGTCCCTGCCAGAGGAAGAGGGACATGGCCCACTCCCCTGCTCCTGGGTAGTTTATTATTATTATTTCGGGGTCTCTTTTGTAAATTAAATATAAAACAACTGCTTCTGTGCTTGGATTGCCTGCCCCTGGGCCAGGGCCTGTGAGTGAGTGCTCTCTTCCGTGAGGTTGGCGCCCAGCTCTGTCCCTGTGACGCCTGTTAGGGACTTCTTGTCGGTAAATGTGTCACTGGGACCAGGGCCTGCAGCCCACTCTGCAGCTGTCCAGCTGTCCTGCTGGGACGGGGCCCTGGGAGCGGAGGC
>NW_005357736.1:1326909-1330815 GCF_000412655.1 Myotis brandtii | reverse complement strand
GCCTTGCTTTCTCCGGATTGACTGGAATGCAGTGGAGCCCAACCTCCCGTGAGGGACGGCTCGCTGCTTCTGGCCCTGCAGCCCAGCTGGGCTGGTGCCGGCTGCCTCGCCTGCCCACCCAGGGAGAGACGGGGAGTGGATGTTTGATGTTCCCCAGCTGGGCAAGTAACCAGACCACCTCTCCCTCCGTTCCCACAGCTCCCGGGCAGTGGACTCCAGCCACACCCCTCACCCCTCACCCCTCTGGGCCACAGTCCTCCACCGGGTATGGTCGGAGGAGGCAAGAAGGGATTGGGGTCTGGATTCTGAAGTCCCGTCCCTGTCGCACTGCAGTCACCTGATGGGGCAAGAGGGGTACCCAGGGCCTGGGAGCAGAGACATCCTCCAGGTCAGCCCTGTTCTGCCCCCGGGAGAGCAGGAGCCGTCGGAGCAGTCAGACCTGCTCTGCCCTGCGCCACTCCCTGCCCCCGAAGGGAGTTCCCTGGGTGGGTCTCCCGGGCCTCAGCCACCCCACCCGCACCCGGTGCCCCTGTCCTAGTCACGATGACTCAGCGCCAGGAACGAAGCAGGGGCAAAGGTGGCGGAAGCTGAACGCCGCGGGGATGCCAGCACGGGGCTGGATGTGGCCAGGCCTCTATCAGGCAGAGGCAGGAGGGGCACCCGGAGCCGCACAGCCTGGCTGCCGAGGGTGGTGCCCGTCTCCCTGCTCCTCCGTAAACAGCACACGCACCTGCCAGCGCCGGGCCAGCCGCGAGGGATGCGGCCGGGAATCACCATGGAGACCGCTCCCTGTCCCTGTCCCTGTGCGGATGGCAGCGTAGAGGGAGGTGCACACTGGACATGAAGACCCAGGAGAGCGCTCCCCAGAGAAGCGGGGCGAGGGGGTCGTGGTTAGGGGAGCAGAGCCTGCGAAAGCAAGTGCCATTGAATCAGTGTCCACTCAGGCTGTCAAGCCATCCTTGTCCCTCCGCCTGGTGATGGCAGAGAACAGAGAGAAGGGGCTGTGGTCACCCTGGGAGGGCAGTGTCAGGCCCCTGGTGGAGGAGGGTCCCGAGGTGAAAGGGTTCCCGGCGCTCCTGGCTCAGTGGGAACAGACCTGCTAGAGAGAAGATTTGGGCGTTGGTCAATGAGACCATGAGATGATGGAGCCAATGGAGAGGGCAGCTCTGACCGCCCCCGCACAGATGTAATCCAACTCACATCACCCCCCAACCCCGGTGATGGAGGCACACCTATGACCCCTCCCACGCGGCTGGGACCGTCCCACCTATGTAGCTATGACGTCCGCATACACACAGCCCCCTACATGCGAAGCTCTGGTCCCCCACCCGTGTGACCTCCTTTACACACTCTGACCCCTCCATACAGACCTGTGAGCACCTCCCATCACCCCCTGGGGGACCGGGAAGACACCTGGAGAAAGTGCAGCCAGGAGATGGCCAGGTGGGGGGTGGGGAGTGAGGTGACCAGGCCTGAGGTGTGCCCAGCGAGAGAGCAGGCAGGTCTGGACCTGGAAGTTGGCTCACCTATGAGCAGCTTAAGAAGTACATTTCTTAAGAAGAATCACTTCTGCAGCCTGAGCCTCTGGATTGGCCTGAGATGGTTATCAGATGTGTGGCCTGGACGGTGGACAGCAAGGTCAGTTCACGTCTGGTGCTCTGGGGATGGGGAGTCCTTCAGGGGGTAAGCAGAGGGTCGTCTGGGGGTCTGAGGTAGGTCTAGGCCTTGATGCAGGACAGGAAAGTTCAAAACCTTAAGGTCGCAGGCCAGGTAAGACAGAACGCAGTCTTCCCTCACGGCTCAACCTACTTGATTGTGGTACTTTAACAGCTTGACTATAGTGACTCCATTTTACTTCCTCACTCTATTCCTCGGACCCCAGACACACATCACTTGGACCAGACCCACCCTGCAGAAGCTAGCTGTGGGTGGGGCCCTGGGGTGGGGCAGGGCCGCAGGCACCCCGCTGCTTCCTGCTGTTCCATTGGAGCTTTGCCCTTGCCCCGAGCCGAGCCAGCAAGAATGCTTGCCTGCTGGTTGGCTGGATTGTGCCAAGCGCAGCACTAGGTCTGCCGGGGCAGCAGGAGGCAGCACGGAGCCTCAGGGCGAGGGGTCCAGGGTGCCCTGGGCCTGATGCTCATCGCTCTGGGACCCAGCTTTCCGAACAGGCTCAGCAGCCACCACCTCTGGCCAGATCCTGTGCTCAGCTTGCAGCTGATGTGCCCACAGCACCCTGGACCCTCCTCTCCAGCCGCGCCAGCCTGGAGGACCCAGCCCAGGTGGCAGCCAGCTGTGCCACTGCTCTGGTGGCCACCATGCCACTGGCTCAGGCTCAGACCAGGCTGCAGACCCAGGCAGCACTTGAACCTGAGCCAGGGACCTGCTGGTTCCTCCACCGCCCTGGCAGGCGAGCCTGGGCCTGCGCACCCAGTGGGTGTCAATCACTAGTTTCTGAATCAGCCAACAAGTGGAATCATAAGGAATGAACAGGCGTGTGGTCACCCGACAAGCCTCACAGTCACAAGATAACAGCGTCTCACACGCGCACACACACACACACACACACACACACACTGCTGGTTTGTGCAGAGGCCCCGACGGCCACTAGCTGGGGCTTCACAGACACAGCCGCTGACCCAGCAAGTGGACAAAGGGTGACAGCACAGCCCTGACCATGAACACAGTGCCTTTCAGACAGGTCCCTAAAGCTAGGCAGGGGCCTAGACCACAGGACTTTAGAGGCCCATAAATATTTAATTTTTTAATAGAAGAAAAATATATAAATAATGAATATGTAATGGATTCAGTCTGGAGTGTTTGTCTTTATACCAACATAGTTGTAAAATATATTTTTAAAAAATTTTTTATTCAATCCCCGGCCAGGGCACATAAAAGAATCAACCTATGAATGCATAAATAAGTAGAACAACACATCGATGTCTCTCTCCTTTCCTCTCTCTCTAAAATCAATAAATGAAATATTTAAAAAAAAATTTTTTTTGCCCAGCCAGCGTGGCTCAGTGGTTGAATATAGACCTGTGAACCAGGAGGTCACGGTTGGATTCCCAGTCAGGGAACATGACCAGGTGGTGGGCTCGATCCCCAGTAGGGGGCGTGCAGGAGGCAGCCGATCAATGATTGTCTCTCATCACTGATGTTTCTATCGCTCCCTTCTTCTCTAAAATCAATACAAATATTTTTTTTAAAAAAAAGAACAAAAATGTTTTTTTAGGAAGGGCCCACCCACAAAGGCGAAAGTGCCCAGGGCCCCAAATGTCCTCGTGCAGCCATGTGGGGGGCAAGTAGCTCCCTGGGTATCAGCCCCAAGATGCCCAGATTCCAGTACCACACAGGCCTGCCCCCTGCACTGCCTCCACCCCACCCCCACCCCAGCCCAAATAAAGCCACAAAGCCCTGCCCTAGTGCTGACTGGGGGGGTGGGGGGCACTTCCGGCCCAGGCCCCACCCCCTGCCGAGGGCACTTTGCTGGGGGTGGTGAGGTGGCTCTGCGGGAGGGCCTGGCCCAGCCCTCCAACCCAGGGCCCACCCCTCAGCCCGCCCCCAGACTGGGTGGGGTGACCCCTACAGAAGCTCCGAGTTGCCAGCAGCAGCTGCTTCCTCCTAGACTCAGAGAGTCCCACACCCCGAGTCGGGAAGTCGGGAAGTTTGGAGGATGAGGATGAGGCCCGTCAGCCCTGAGGTCAGCAGGGACGAGCGGGCAGGCTGGGGGGTGTGCAGGAGGCTGTTCTTGGTCCCTGAGCATCATCTCCCCCCCACCCCCCCCCACCCCCGTGGCTGGCGGGGATTCCTGAGGGAAGAGACAGGAAGGGCCCAGCCCCACCAGTCCCATCAGCATGGGGCAGGCCTGGCTCTCTGCTTGCTCCTCAAACAGCTGTCCTGGCTCCT
>NW_005357736.1:1326348-1326892 GCF_000412655.1 Myotis brandtii | reverse complement strand
GGCAAGGCCTGTCCCAAGAGGCAACTCAGATGTGCCTCCAGCCCTCTCCCTGGCCCCCTCACTTCCCTGGCCCTGCCAGGCAGTGCCACCTGAAGTCAGAGCAGGGCTGGACTGAGCGAGGGACTTGGCCCGCCTCCCCAGCTGGGTGAGCGAGTTCAAGGCCCGCTCTCAGCTCTGCCTCCCCTGGCCAGGTTTCCCGAGGCCGGCCCTGTGCCCTGGCAGCCCACCTGCGTCCCAGCTGCGCCCTCTTCCTGACCCTGCTCGGCATGGCCGCGGGCTCCAGGGGCCCCGTGGTGCCCAGCCAGCCCTTCACCACCGTCTGGAACGCCAACACGCAGTGGTGCCTGGAGAGGCACGGCGTGGACGTGGACGTCAGTGTCTTCGACGTGGTGGCCAACCCGGGGCAGACCTTCCTGGGCCCGGACATGACCATCTTCTACAGCTCGCAGCTGGGCACCTACCCCTACTACACGGCTGCCGGGGAGCCCGTGTTCGGTGGCCTGCCCCAGAACGCCAGCCTGGACGCCCACCTGGCCCGCGCGTA
>NW_005357736.1:1324040-1325910 GCF_000412655.1 Myotis brandtii | reverse complement strand
CTTCTACGGCTTCCCTGGCTGCTACAACTACGACTTCCTAAACCCCAACTACACGGGCGAGTGCCCGCCGGGCGTCCGTGCCCAGAACGACCAGCTGGGCTGGCTGTGGGCCCAGAGCCGTGCCCTCTACCCCAGCATCTACCTTCCCGTGGCGCTGGCGGGCACAGGGAAGGCACAGATGTACGTGCGGCACCGAGTGCGTGAGGCGTTCCGTGTGGCTGGGGGTGCTGGGGACCCCAGTCTGCCGGTGCTGCCCTACGTCCAGATCTTCTATGACATGACCGACCGCTTTCTGTCCCTGGTGAGTCTCCTCCTGTGACCCTGCCCACCTTTCAGCCCCTCCTCAGGCGTTAGGTCCAGCAACTGATGCCACACAACCTGGTGGCACCTTCCTCCCTTCCTTCTCACATCCTTTGAACACCTGTTGTGTGCCAAGGTCTGTGCCAGGACGCAGTCCCCGCCTGCTTGGCACACAGGCGAGAGCGGGACAGGCTGGCCTCCGGCCCCAGGGCCAGGGCTGCCCCAGGCGGGGAACGTGAACTGTTGGGCTCATCCAGGGGTGTTCCAGCGCTGCCTGGGGAGGGAGGGGGGAGGACCACAGAGCCACCCTGTCCTTTTCCCCAGGACGAGCTGGAGCACAGCCTGGGGGAGAGCGCGGCCCAGGGAGCAGCGGGAGTGGTGCTCTGGGTGAGCTGGGAGAACACGAAAACCAAGGTGAGCTCAGGCGTGGGGCGGGGGGCCGAGGTCGGCTGGGGAGACCCGGGCCCATCCTTTCTACCCCTGCAGTCCTGCTGGCTGGCCAGTGAGGGCCTCGGTGCCCTAGGTGGGCCCAGCGTGGCCCGGTGTCCCTGACACGCCTCCTCCCGCCCAGGAATCATGCCAGGCCATCAAGGAGTACGTGGACACCACGCTGGGGCCCTTCGTCCTGAACGTGACCAGTGCGGCCCGTCTGTGCAGTGAGGCCCTGTGCTCCGGCCATGGCCGCTGTGCCCGGAGCCCCAGCCACCCCGAGGCCCTCCTCTTCCTCAACCCCACCAGTTTCGCCATTGAACTCCCACCTGGCGGTGGGCCCCTGACCCTACGAGGTGCCCTCTCCCCTGAGGATCGGGAACGGATGGCGGTGGAGTTCAAATGTCACTGCTACCCGGGCTGGAGGGGAGCCTGGTGTGAGCAGCGGGGCATGTGGTGACTGGCCACACCCCAGGTGCACCACCCAGTCCTGTAACAGTGCGCTCTGGGCCTGGCCCAGGCTTCCCCAAGGGTAGGCCCAGCTACACAAGTCACGGCCACACTCGGGGGTACCGCCAGGAGCATCTGCCTGCCATGCTCACATACTGCCCGGGAGTCTCTGACCCACCTCCGGGTCTCAAACATCACCTCCAGAGACGGGGCTGCCCGTCCTTAAATGCAGCGACCACCCAGCCCTGTGCTGAGCATGTGGAGGGGCCTAACTCCTTCAGCCTCAGGCGCCGCTAAGAGGGCGCTGAGCAAGCCCGGAGGGAGCGCACTGCGCCAGGTGGCACCGCCATAACGGAGCAGCTGGGATTCCCACCAGGCGTCTGCTGTAGGGTGGCGCCCCTGGCTGCGCCCGTGGGGATGGCCAGCAGCCCGAACCCTGTAAATAAAGCCGACAGACGTGCTTCTCACTCCGAAGAGCTGCTTATTGAGCGCCTGAAACGTGCCGCTCCGGACCCAGAGGGCACGGGAAGGCCCCTCTCCGACTGACGTCTGTCCCAGGGCGGCTACTTCCCAGGGTGGGACCCAACTTCCAGGAGGAAGCGCCACTGGCCCTTTCCACGCCTGACGGAGGCAGGAGGCCGGCGGGAGCCGAGACAGAGCGGCGCGGGGGCGAGGCCAGGGCGAGGCGGGC
>NW_005357736.1:1316837-1323640 GCF_000412655.1 Myotis brandtii | reverse complement strand
CTCCGCCGCGCCGCTAGGGGGCAGCGCGGACGGATGAAGGAGTCCGAGCCAGAGACAACGAGATCTGGAGCTGCGCGGAGCAGGACGCCGAGCATCCTGGAGCCCAGCTTCAACATGTCAGTACCGCCCCCTCCCCACGCGCGGCGTGTCCGTCACCCTTGTCCCCCGCGCTTCTGTCCGCTCCCTGCGTAAGGTCACGTGGCTCTGTCGCTCCTCTCGCTCTCCCCGCGTCTGGGGTCCCCTCCCGGAGCATGCCGAGCCACACCCAACCGCTGTCAAGTTTTCCCTCACCTGCAACCAGCCACCTGCGAGCCCCTCACCTGCAACCAGCCACCTCCGCAGCAGCCGCAGCCCTTGACCAGGAGGGAGGGAGCCCCAAGATCTGCATCTAGACCAGGAACCCCAGGCTTCCCCGCGGGTTTAACCCCTTCGTACCAACCACCACCCCCAAAACGCCATGGTTCATGGCCCACTGGGAGGGAGGAGGAAACCGAGGCACAGGAGGGACAGGGCCGCCTATCTCTGAGAGCCCAGGAACCCCGCCCACGGTGGGTTTGGTTGGTACGAAGGGGTTAAACCCGCGGGGAAGCCTGGGGTTCCTGGTCTAGATGCAGATCTTGGGGCTCCCTCCCTCCTGGTCAAGGGCTGCGGCTGCTGCGGAGGTGGCTGGTTGCAGGTGAGGGGCTCGCAGGTGGCTGGTTGCAGGTGAGGGGCTCGTAGCCTTCGGAGTGGACTGTGGCGTGAGGGGAGGGGCGAGCTGTTACTGACATTGGCCTCAAGCCCGGGGGGCTCCTGGGGGGCTGGGGAAGGGAGCCAGGACGTCTCCTCTGGTGAGAAGGTGAGTAGAAGAGTGGGGAGCAGCACGCCTCACTCAGCCCCCACCATATGCCAGAAATCCCCCCAGCATGGACCCCCTGCCTGCAGGGCTTGGGGCAGAATGGGCCAACAGTGGGGTTTGGGTGCAGGAGGTCGGGCCCCAACCTGGTGGCCGTTGGACCCCATGGATGTAGGAAGGAAGCTGTGGTCCTTATCTAGAGCGGCTACGGAAGACACCCCAGCCGGTGGGGAGCCAGGCTCGCAAGAGCCCCAGTGTGTGTGGCCGTGAGCAGGGCCCTGCTGGTACTGCTGAGGCCCTGTCTGAGGGGACAGTTGGCTCCGTGACCCTCCGAAGTGTCCTGAGAGAGGAGGTGTGATTGTGGACGCACAGGTTGGACTGAAGCCGTTCTGGCTTTAACGATGGAGAAGGGGCCATGAGCCAAGGAAAACAGGTGCCTCTAGAAGCTGGAAAAGGGCAAGGAATGGGTTTTTTCCTGGAGCCCCCGAAGGGCCCAGTCCTGCAGAACCTTCACTTCAGCCCAGGGAGACCCATTTCAGGTGTCTGCCCTCCCAAACTATTACAGGAATACCTTTGTATTGCAAGCACATGCGCGCACACGTCCTGAGCTGGGCTGGGCAGTGTTGGGGAGGGGCCGTGGCTGTGTGTCCCAGGCCAGGAAGCCCATCCAGGGAGGGGAAAGAGCCTGATGGGTGAGTGAGTGGCACAGCAGCCCCCCGCCCCCCGCCGGTCAGTTATGTGGCGGCATGGCCCACGGGGTTTAAAAGTGTGGCCTGGAATTCGGGGATGGGAGGAACTCCTGAGGACAGCCATGTTGCCTCTGAAAGGAGCCCTGGGTGGCTTTAAGCAAGGTGGTCATTGCGTCTGCTTTGCATGTTCTGCCTGATGGCCAGCCAGTCGCGATGCTGTGGGGCTAGATCAACTGTCCTGGGGAGGACAGCGCTGCAGCCAGAGCAGCCGGGCCAGGACTCAGGCCTCGGTCTCCATCCAGCGCGGGGCAGGGCACCTGAACCCATCCCACTGAGTCCACCCCGCTCCCCCCCATATAGGTCCCTCCAGTTCACCTGCACTATCAGGTGAGCTTTGGAACAAGGTGCAGTCCTCCACTCCTTTGCTCTAGGGCAGTGGTCGGCAAACTGCGGCTCGCGAGCCACATGCGGCTCTTTGGCCCCTTGAGTGTGGCTCTTCCACAAAATACCATGTGCAGGCGCACACGTACAGTGCGATGGAAACTTCGTGGCCCATGCGCAGAGGTCGGTATTTTGTGGAAGAGCCACACTCAAGGGGCCAAAGAGCCGCATGTGGCTCGCGAGCCGCAGTTTGCTGACCACTGCTCTAGGGCACATGGCTCCCCGGGCACTCTGTCCACTCGTCCCTGCCCCAGCCCATCCTCCCTCCTGGCACAGCCGAGCCTGGCTGGTGTCCACAGCAGGAGCACCTTGTGGTCTGAGGAGATGCCACTTCCTGGAGACCTTGGCCTGAACCCCCAGCCTGGCACTGAGCCACCTGCAACCTGAGATATGAGCCCGGCTCCCAGCCTGACCCTGACTCAGCTGAGCCGGAGCTGACTGAGCCTCGCTGCGCCGACCCCTCCCCTAGACCCTCCCCACTGGGTGGAGCTGATCCTGAGTACCAGCCGGCGGCGGGCTGACTCTGGATCCTGCCTGCCAGCTGGCGCTGACCCTGCGATCCAGGCTGGCCAAGCTGCCCCAGGATCCTGCACACCAACAGAGCGGACCCGGAGCCCCAGGCCGGCTGCGCTGACCCCGGGTGCTGCATGCCATCCAGAGATGACCCCCCTTCCTGGCTTGACTGAGCTGACCGTGGACCCCCCACACCAGCCAGAGGAGACCCGAGCCCCCGGCCTGGCTATGCTGACCCTGGAGCCTGTGCACTGCCGACCTGAGCTCCTGGACGCCTGCGCCGACCTCATCAACGAGCAGTGGCCGCGCAGCCGCGCCTCCCGCCTGCACTCCCTGGGCCAGTCCTCCGACAACTTCCCCCTCTGCCTGATGCTGCTGAGCCCCCACCCCACGCCCGGGCACCCCCCCATTGTGGTGGGACATGCCCGCCTATCGCGGGTGCTAGACCAGCCCCAGAGCCTCCTGGTGGAGACAGTGGTGGTGGCCCGGGCCCTGAGGGGCCGTGGCTTTGGCCGCCGCCTCATGGAGGGCCTTGAGGCCTTTGCTCAGGCCCGGGGCTTCCGCCGGCTGCACCTTACCACCCATGACCAGCTGCACTTCTATGCCCACCTGGGCTACCAGCTGGGGGAGCCGGTGCAGGGCCTGGTCTTCGCCAGCCGACGGCTGCCCGCCGCTCTGCTCAGTGCCTTCTCCAGGGCCCCATGCCCCCGGCCACCCTGCAAGGCCCCTAGCCTGGCTGCCCACACTGCCCCCAAAGCCTCCAAAGGGCCATCATTGCCGGCACCCCCTCCCCTGCCTGAGCCCTTGGCCACCTCACCGCCCCCTCCACCCGGGCTCTCCCCACCAAGCCTGCTGGAGACGGGGTACCATGACCTGAGAGGAGACCCCATATTTTGGATGGAGAAGGACATCTGAGGGGCACCTGGGACAGGGCACCATCTTTCTGGTTCAGTGGACTCCCCAGGACAGTCCCAGCCTCAGCCCCTGGCCCCGGGGGCAGCTGAGTGCCGGTGGGGTGGGGCCGGGACATGGCTCCCTGGCTGGGGCTCCAGGCTGTCAGTGTGGCTGAATAAAGGCTTCTGTTGGGTGTGGCTATGACAGTTGATTTGTTGACCCCCACCCTCGCCTCCCAGGCTCATCTTAGGTCCCGGTCCCTGCCGGAGCCCACGTCCACTTCCGCCGTGGACGGAGGGACTCCTGCCTTTGCCCCTCCCACTCCGCCAGGCTCAGGAGGAAGGTGTCTGTTCTCTTCCACATCCACTCACTCGTCACCACTCCCTGAGCACCTACTGTATGTCAGGCCCTGGGCTGGGCACAGGCAATGGGGAACTAGACCGACAGATAGGATCTTGACCCAAGGGGACAGAGAGATAGGGAGACAGACAGCCTACAGTGGCAGGATGCATGCTGGGACCAGGGGAGCCCGTGCCCTCACACCACCTGGAGACCCAGGAGGCCTCCCGGGGGAGGTGGGAGAGACCTGAGTGCTGAGTAGGCAGGTGGGGCTGAGGGCTCTGGGGCAGGAAAGAAGGTGGGCGGGCGGAGGGAGGGAAGGAAGGACTGTGAGAGCTCCGGGTGGGGGTGGGAGGCCAGGGACGGAGAGCAGTAGGGGAGCGGCCCAGGCCAGCGCAGGGTGTGGCTGCTCTGAGAGGCCTCCGGGACCCCTTGGGGGCCATGCTTTCCCCTCTGTGGGGAGGGGCTAGGGACGCTCTCCCCGCTTCCCCTGCTGTGTGGAAGGCATGGCCTTGGACTCTAAGCTCACACCCTCTCTCCTGCAGGTCCGTTCCTGGGGCAAGACCATGCAGCTGGGCGCGGCCCTGGTGCTCGGGGCGGCCCTGTGCCTGGGGTGTGGCCAGCCCCTGGCTGGGGCCCCTGAACACCCCTTCTCCGTGCTGTGGAACGTGCCCTCGGCACGCTGTAGAGCCCGCTTTGGTGTGCACCTGCCACTAGCGGCCCTGGGCATCACTGCCAACCGTGGGCAGAGTTTCCACGGGCAGAACATCACCATCTTCTACAAGAACCAGCTCGGCCTCTATCCCTACGTGGGGCCCAGGGGCACAGCTCACAATGGGGGCATCCCGCAGGCTGTGCTCCTTGACCGCCACCTGGCACGCGCCGCTTACCAGATCCGCCGCAGCCTGAGGCCCGGCTTTGCCGGCCTGGCGGTGCTGGACTGGGAAGAATGGTGTCCACTCTGGTCTGGGAACTGGGGCCGCCGCCGAGCCTACCAGGCAGCCTCGTGGGCGTGGGCACAGCAGGTATTCCCGCACCTGGGCCCCCAGGAGCAGCTCCGCAAGGCCCGGGTAGCCTTTGAACAAGCAGCGCGAGCCCTGATGGAGGGCACCCTGCAGCTGGGCCGGGCACTGCAGCCCCGGGGGCTCTGGGGCTTCTATCACTTCCCGGCCTGTGGCAATGGCTGGCACGGTATGGCTTCCAATTACACAGGCCACTGCCACCCAGCCGCCCGTGCCCGAAACACCCAACTGCATTGGCTCTGGGCCGCCTCCAGCGCCCTCTTCCCCAGCATCTACCTCCCGCCCAGGCTGCCGCCCGCTCACCACCAGGCATTTGTGCGACACCGCCTGGAGGAGGCCTTCCGTGTGGCCCGCTCTGGGCACCCCCACCCCCTGCCGGTCCTGGCTTACGCCCGCCTCACGCACCAGGGTTCTGGAAGGTTCCTGTCCCAGGTGAGTGAAAGCTGGTGTGCAGTGGGGAGGCCTGGCCCTGTCCTAGGAAGGTCTGGGCAGAAGACCTTGCCCAGGGGGGTGGGAAGGGGAGGGTCTGGTTCTGAGGGGGGCAGTCCTATCCTGGTCATCTGACAGGCGTGCCTCTGCCCTGGAAGTCAAGGTCGTGGGGAAGGCACGGCCAGCCTTTGGTGCCCTGATCTGAGGGGAGACATTCTCTGAGTGGAGGGCCGAGAAGCCACTCGGGCTCAGTGCCAAGGGGCCCTACTCTAGAGGGGGAATCAGATTGTGGCACGGAGTCAGGAAAGTTTCTGGAAGGTGGAAGTAGGCCCAGGTGGGCTTGGCCAGCTCAGCCCGGGCTCAGCAGCTCTCTGCCTCCAGGACGACCTCATGCGGACCATTGGTGTGAGCGCAGCGCTGGGGGCAGCCGGCGTGGTGCTCTGGGGGGACCTGAGCCTCTCCAGCTCCGAGGTGATCATTGCCCCTCCAGCTGCCACGCAGCCCATGCTGGGGCTCCCAGGCTGGGGGAGAGACCATGCCAGGGCCACGGAGCAGGCACACTGATGCGTCCCTCCCCTTTCCTCAGGAGAAGTGCTGGCACCTTCATGACTACCTGGTGGACACCCTGGGCCCCTACGTGATTAACGTGACCAGGGCGGCCACAGCCTGCAGTCACCAGCGGTGCCATGGCCATGGGCGCTGTGCCCGGCGAGACCCAGGACAGCTGGAAGCCTTCCTGCACCTGCAGCCAGATGGCAGCCCTGGAGCCTGGGAGCCCTTTAGTTGCCACTGTTACTGGGGCTGGGCGGGCCCCACCTGCCAGGAGCCCAGGCCGACGCCAGGGCCTCAGGAAACAGCATAAAGCCAGCGGTCACCTGCTGTGACCCTCTTGTCCCTGCTGCCATTTCGCAGTCCTTGAGGATTCTGTCTCACTCTTGTTCTATTTAGCTTAACAGTCCTCTCATCCACACACCCTACCTCCCATGGGATCCCTGGGGAGTGGAAGGGGCCAGAAAAAAATTTCCACTGTTTTAAAACCAGAGGCCCTCTGAGATCACCTGACCCCTGCTACAAAGGCAGCTGTCCTAGGGAGAGAGTCAAGGTTCCAGATGGTTAGGGTGCCAGCCCAGGGCTCTGTCCCTACACATCACTGGGTCCATGGAGATGCCGAAGGAAGGGGACCTGTCCAAGGGCAGGTGGGTCTCAAGATCTTGACTAAGGTCTGTACGTGCTAAACTGCTGTCTGTACTTTGCTTTCATCATAAAGTCACTCTTTCCTTCGCTGCCTGAGGTTTGGCTGTTCTCTATGTTGTCCCACGCCCCATGCTCATCGAGGCGCGAGTGTCCGGCTGCAAGTGTCCTGCGTGGTGGGCGGCTTAGTTTCAAAGTTAAGGATTGTGCGCGTTTGCAGGTGGTGTGGGTGGGGAGGACACAGAGCATTGTGGGTGCATAGTTTAGCCGGAGTCGTGGGCTTAAGGGTTACGGGAGTAGACTACAGTTCCCGAGATGCCCTGTGGACAGTAATACGCGCGCACAGCCCCCTGGGAGTAGTAGTTTCGGCCTCGTGGCTGTGGGTCTGGACCGGATGGCCAGGAACTCGCCTTCCCGGCAACCTGTGTAGCAGGGCGGGGCGCCTCGGCC
>NW_005357736.1:1314190-1316454 GCF_000412655.1 Myotis brandtii | reverse complement strand
CGCAGGAGCCCCAGGACACGGCGGCCACGTGTGTGCCCCACCTGAGCGCGCAGCTCCGTCTGGAGCCTGCGCTCCCGACGCTAACGCGGTGGGCACCTCCTGACTCGGTTTCCCCATTGCTCCCTCGCCCTAGCTGCCTGCTTTGTCAGCCACACCCGCAGGACAGAGAAGGAAGCTCGCCCCTCTCCAGTCCCTGGCCCTTTCTTGGACTGGACTAGAAAGTTGGTGGGAGGCCTGGGGGAGAACCGAGGGAGGGAGGGAGGTAGGGGGCGATGGGGAGTTAGGGGACCGGGGCCTCGGTGGACCTGGCCCTAGACGGCGGGTGGGAGCCCTGGGGCCCGAGGCAGCCCTGGGAGCTTATCAGCGGGGACCAGGAGAGTGTCCTGGTGCAGTAAACACATGTTAGCTTGCAGGGGTGGGGTGGGGTGGGGTGCCCGCTAGGCACAGCAGAGACCCGGGCTTGGGTGGGAGAGCATATAAGAGGGTCGTGATATTCCAGAATGGCTGGTTGTGGGGGAAGCTCACGGAGTGTGTCAGCCCCAGAGGTAGGCAACCAAGGAAGCCGCGAGTTGGGGGTTTCTGGGGGAGCCCTGAGAAGGGGAAGGAGAGAGAGCCATGGGGAGGGGGCAGTTGTGCAGAGGCCTGGCCTCTGGGGCGGCCGGGGCACAGTGGAGCACCCGAGGGGAGGCTGGGCTGCCTGGCTGGTGGGAGTGAGAGGAGATGAGCAGAGGCCTGCGTGGGGGTTGGACTTTGTCCCCAGGCACATGGAGAACGTGGTTCCTGAGAGGTAGGACCAGCCTGATGACCAGACCCGCTTGGGGCTCGGCTGTGACCACCGCCCTGGCCAGCGCAGAACCCACACACACGAGTGTTCAGTTCTGCTGAGTGGGATGCTCCCGAGCTAGTGTTTTCAGGGGCTCCTGCAGTCAGGGGCCACTCACTTTCTGCATCTCCCAGGGCAGGAGGAACCTCTGTGTTCACCCGCCCAGGGCTGAAGGCCTGGGATGGACCCAGGGGAGCTCAGAAGGCAGTGCGCTGGAAGCCTGGGCACCCACCCACACCCCTGGGACCTGGGCTCTGCCCCCAGGGCCGGTGGGTGAGGGGTGAGCTTGTGGCTCACAGAAGCGCCTTAACTAGTCACTTACTTAGTCGTTGTCTTCACTTGCCCTGACCTGGTTGCACCCCTGTTCAGAGGTGCAGCTGGGATTTGAACCCTGGGTCTGTCTCATTCTGTAACCCAAGGCCCTGACTCTTGCTCTGGCCTTTTGGGGGCATAATCTGGGCGGGTGACAGCTCCCCCAGGGGAGCCTAGGGATGCTCCCACCTCAGGCTGGGCCCCAGGCTCCCTGGGGCCTGTATGGCCCCTTCTGCCTCCACCTGGCTTGCGGTCTCTGTAAGGCTCTGGCCTTGGGTCGGCTCTTCAGGGGCTCCTAGGCTGGGCCTGGTAGACCTCACTCCCTTTCTCCTGCTTCCTGGCTCAGCCCCTGTGCCTCTCACCTCAGCCTTGGTTTTCTCATCTTTGAGAGGGGCAGCATCCTGTCTCAGGGGGCCATGAGGCTGGGTGAGGCACCCCAGCCATCACTCACCCATGGAGGCAGGCCAAATGGCCCGTTCCACCCTCCCCAGGCGCTCAGAGCAGCGCCCAGGCTGACTCGGGTTCCAGTGAGGACGAGGCGGCCAGTGAGGCCCGCAGCACCACCAGCGACTGCCCCAGCCTTCTCAGCACCGCGGCGGAGGACAGCCTGGGTGAGAGCGCGTGGGGGTTTGGCAGGGACTCGGTGGGGCCTCCGGGGCCAGGGCAAGACGCAGGGCTGACCAGCTGGCCTTGCAGGGGGGGATGCTGTGGACGAGCAGAGCCAGCAGGAGGACCTTGAGGAGAAGCTGAAGGAGTATGTGGACTGCCTCACAGATAAGAGGTACCCTGGCTGCCCGCCAGCCCGGCTCCCATGTCCCTGCCCAGCCCCTGGCTGATGTGGCCCAGGTCGGGCTGGCCCAAGGACACCCTTCTTCATCCCCCAGTGCCAAGACCCGGCAAGGTGCTCTTGAGAACTTGCGCCTGGCCCTGGCGTCCCGCCTGCTCCCCGACTTCCTGCTGGAGCGCAGCCTCACACTGGCCGACGCCTTGGAAAAGTGCCTCAAGAAAGGTTGGATGTGGGGCACGTGGGGACCTGAAGTGGCCGGGTGCTGGCCCCGGTGCGTGGCTGACTGGACTCGTCCCTGTAGGGAAGGGCGAGGAGCAGGCGCTGGCCGCCGCCCTGCTGGGC
>NW_005357736.1:1312846-1313937 GCF_000412655.1 Myotis brandtii | reverse complement strand
AGGAGCTGTTCCACGGCCTGCAGCCCCTGCTGGTGTCGGTGCTCACGGATGCCGCGGCCAGCCCTTCCGCCCGGCTCCACGTGAGTGCCGTGCCCCGAGACACCCTCCCCTCCCCATCCCGACGCAGAGAGGTGGCTCCTCCTGCCTCCAGGCCCCCTGCTCCGAGGCTGAGCCCCCGGCTGGGAACCAGGGCTCACTCCTGACCATGGCCTGACTTTGTTCTCCCGACAGTGTGCGTCCGCTCTGGGCTTGGGCTGCTACGTGGCTGCCGCTGACGTCCAGGTACGTGGCCTTGGGGCACGGGGGGTAGAGCACCCAGGCCCTCGCTCCGCCCTGAGCCACTCCCCTGCCGCCCTGTGCCCCTAGGACCTGCTCTCTTGCCTCACCTGCTTGGAAGGGGTTTTCAGCCGGTCTTGCGGTGCGGGCGGCTCCACAGCCCCTGCCAGCCTGCATGGCCTGTTCCGTGCCACCCTGCAAGCCTGGGCATTGCTACTCACCATCTGCCCCAGCAGCCACATCGGCCACATCCTTGACAGGTAGAGGCGACTGCCCAGGGGGTGCGGGAGGGGAGAGTGAAGGAGCCCCCAGCCCACACACGCAGCTCAGCTCGCCCCCTCCCCAGGCAGCTGCCCCGGCTGCTCCAGCTCTTGTCCAGTGACACTGTGAACCTGCGGATTGCCGCCGGCGAGACCATCGCACTGCTTTTTGAGCTCGCCCGGGACCTCGAGGTGTGAGGGGAGGGCGCCTGCTGACACCACGTGCCACCCCAGGCCCATGCAGGGGATGCCACAGAAGACAGGGCAGCCTTAGGTCAGGGCGGAAGTAGCCCCAACACAGACTCAGGTGCCAGGGCCTGTGCTGGGGGCTCTGAGCAGGGTTGTCTGGCCGAGGCAGGGGTCTAGGCGGGGCTCAGGGGCCCAGGCAGAGAAGAAAGCGACTTCCTCAGTGAAAGGCAGGGTTTGGGCCGCCCGTGTGGAGCCAGCAGAGCTCAGGCTCCTGTGCACCCCCGCCCGCCCCGCCCCTGCAGGAGGACCTGACCTACGGGGACATGGACGCCCTCTGCGGCGCTCTGCGCACTCTGGCCAGAGACA
>NW_005357736.1:1310532-1312257 GCF_000412655.1 Myotis brandtii | reverse complement strand
ACAGATCCCCACTCTGCCCCGCCAGCACCTGTACAACGCAGCCGCCTGCAAAGCGCGGACCAAGGCGCGCAGCCGCGTGCGGGATAAGCGGGCAGACGTCCTGTGAGGCTGAAGAGGAGATGCCACACCCTGCCCAGGTTTCTCACAGAAGACAGTGCAACAGCTGGTCCCTGCCAGAAAGTGTGGCTTTATTTTTTTAATGGCTAAACCAAAAACACGCGGGGTGGGTGGCTGGAGCCAGGCCACTTGGGACCCTGGCTCTCTGCCCCTGCACCCAGCCTGTGGCCCCTGCCTGCCCTGTCTCGGTCAGGCCCGATGCTCCCGTCCCGAGCTGTGCTCAGGCCTGGCTCCCCTGGGGTGAACCACTTCCCTGAGGAGGGTGGGGGTGGCATCTGGACAAATGTCACCACAACAGGTGGGGAGGGGAGGCCCCTGGCGTGGCTTATGTGCGGGTTTTTAAAGACTATTAGAGGTAATTAAACAGTGCGCAGCCTGCTGTGGCCCTGGCTCCTGGGTGTTTGCCTGCCCCCCCCACCCCCCACCACTACCCCAGCTTGGGCCCAGCTCCGCCTCACCTGTGCCCTCCGAGCCTCCCCAGATGGCCCTCCTGCTCAGCCTGGCCTGTCTTGAGCTGAGGCTGGAACCCCTCTGGGAAGCTTGGCAAAGTTGGGGTGAGTGGGGTGAGGGCAGCTGTTTCTAGACTCAGGAACCTGCTCGCTGGGGAGGCCAAGGAGTGCTGGCAGGCCGCAGGGAGAGCCCGGAGGCTGGCACTGCCGCCTCTGACCTTGGGCCACCCAGAGCCAGGCCTTGACCCCAGGAGACCCGGCTAGGCCTGGCCCGAAGAAGCCAGGAGAGGCCGTCAGCTGTGGGCAGATCAGCTTCTTGCACAGAAACCTCACCAGGAAGTAGGTGGAGCAGCAGTGGGAGAGGAGAAACCTGCCAAGGGCCGCTTTATTCCCCCAACACCCCCCCGACTCCAGGCCCAGGCACATCTCAGCTGGGCGCTCGGGCCTCGCTGGAGTTGAGCCTCCGCAGCTGGCTGAGGCTGGCCAGCCGCAGCTTGAGTAAGGTCTCCTCCTGCGCGTGCAGTGTGTGCGCCATTGTGCGGAGGGATTCGCTCTGCAGCACTGCGGGTGGCGGGATGCGGATATCAGACCATGTGCCCCCCCCACCCACACACACACACACAACTCCCCACTCCCCGGGGGCCGCGCTCACTGTCCTCTCCGCCCAGAACAATGAGCTGCTCCGCGACATCTTTGGCCTGGGCCCCGTGCTGGTGCTGGACGCCGCCGCCCTGAAGGCCTGCAAGGTCTCCCGGTTTGAGAAGGTTTGTGCCCTCGGCTCCTGTGTTTTCCCTATGCCCCCCCCCCACACACACACACACACAACTCCCCACTCCCCACCCCTCCAGCCCGGCTCCACGGTGCTTTGAACCCCACCCACCCGGCACTGCCTCCGCCAACCGCACGGGTTCCAGTCCCACTCTCTGGCCCTGGGTTCCCACTGGCCTTGCGCGCCCCCATACCGCTCAGGTAGACCCCCAGGATGGCCAGCGCCAGGCAGGCGAGCACCAGCAGAGCGAGCAGCAGCAGGAAGCCCCCGCGGCTGCAGCCGGGAGGCAAGAGGCCCAGCAGCTCATCCCATGGCTGTGCCTCCTCGGCCAGGTAGGGGCACAGCAAGCCTGCGGGGCAGTGGGGGCACAGGAGAGTAAGGGGGGCGCTG
>NW_005357736.1:1310033-1310491 GCF_000412655.1 Myotis brandtii | reverse complement strand
GACTCCACCCGGAGCAGGCGCACCTCCTGCACGTGGTTGGCCAGTGATGCCCTGTTCCCCGGGCTCAGCGTCGGTGCCGCCGCCGCGGTGTCTGCTGGGGCAGCGCAGGGTTGATTCAGCCAGTGGGCCACCCCCTCTTTCTGGGTGGCTTTCAGAGGCAGCATGGGCTCCGAGAAGACGGGGACAGGACAAAGGGACACAGGCTCTCAATCCCCTAAATGCAGCTCCGGAATTTGGGAGCCAGGATAGCCCCGAACCCCATGGGCCTGATTCACCCCCAGGAGCAGGAGATGCACTTGACTCCCTCGGTGTGTTTCCCCGCAAGCACCTCGGGGACGCGCAGGTGCTCTGCTCGCTCGCTGCCGGAGAAGAGCGGACCAGCCTCGGGGGCTGAGCCCACGGCGCATGTTCACTCCGGCCTCTCCGGCTGTTTCCTGGGCCGACCCTGGGAGTCCATC
>NW_005357736.1:1306541-1309949 GCF_000412655.1 Myotis brandtii | reverse complement strand
GGGAGGCCTCCCTGGCCCCGGGCGCCCGCTGGGCCGCCTGGGCATTTGGGTTGTTCCGGTTCCCTGTGGAATTAGTAACCCCAGCAAAGGACATGCGTCGCTGAGGGTGGCGGCTTCTCTCCGTTTCCCAGGAGTTAATAAGGACAGATTCTGAGAAGCAGAATTAATGGGCCCAAAAGCAGGGACTTTTTTTTAAAAAAAACTATCTTCAAATTGTCCTCCAGCATGGCTGCCCACAGCCCCCAAAAGGGCACACCATTGCCACCATTAGGCATCTCCACTGAAAAAATGTACATCCACACATGTGTACACATACATGTGCTAAGTTGGGGGATGGAAAAAGGCCTTTTTGACCCATTTGATTGGGTCGCTGCCTGGGGGTGCCTGATATGTGTGTGGCTCCCTAATTATCCATTCACAGCCTCTACCCAACACTGGGATCTGTGTACTTTTCCTGGACTTTAATTACTTATTTTGGGGTCCATCAAAGTATTTATTTTGTGATTTCTAAAGGTTATATTTTTCTAAAAAAAACCCAGTTATATTTCTTTGTTGCTAATCCTCACCCAAGGATATTTTTCCATTGATTTTTAGGGAGAGTGGAAGGGAGGTGGAAAGACAGAAATATCGATGTGAGAGAGACACATCGGTTCATTACCTTCCACACAGGTCCTGACCAGGGCCAGGGATCGAGTCTGCAACCTCGGTATGTGCCCTTGACTGGTTCGAACCTGGGACCCTTCAGACCACAGGCTGGCGCTCTATCCACAGAGCCAAACCTGCTAGGGCAAGCTATATTTTCTTTCAGTTATTTGTCTTGATTTTTTTAAATAAGTTTCAAGTGTTCATTTCTATGATACATGATCTGCAAATTGCATTGTGTACCCACCACCAAAGGCAAATCATCTTCTGACCCCCCTAAAATATTGAAAGTGTGATGGGGGCGTGACTAGCCGAGCCAGGCTGGCCCTGCAGCCTGCGGGCCCTGCTCGGCCCCTTTTGCACGGGAGGGGCAGTGGCAAGTGGCCATCAAAGTCTTAACTAGAGTCACTCTGACCAGCCAAGGGACCTCAACCTTGAGCCAGGTGGGGCCACTCAGGCCCAAGTTGGAGGAAGCCAGAAGCCTAGCTCCCCCCAGGCCCTGGGCCATGGGTCCAAATGCTTCCTGCAACCACTGCCCACCCCCAAGCCCAGCTTCTTCCCTGAAGGAAGAGCTGAACTGGCCAGGCAGCTGCCCCACCCACACCCACTTGGCTGCAGCCTGTGGTTAACCCTCCCCCTGCTGGGTGGCTCCCCCAATCCCTCCCTGCCGTCCCCGGGGAAACAGGCAGGGCCTGAGGTGAGAGGGCCCAGGCTGGGGGTCTTCCTCCATGGACAGGTGCAGGCCCCATGGGACATGGTGACTGATGAGTGACTGAGGGAGTGAGGTCAGTGGACGGGGCAGATTTCTCCCGGGCCCACAGGGTCATCATTCTGGGGCCTTGCCCTCCCTCAGTCACCTACCTTGCTGGGTCTCCTCTGGCATGATGGGGTGGGCAGTCAGGGCCCGGTGTCAGCCCCAGAAGCAGGACAGGATGGAGGCAGCAGTGGCTCCTCAGAACCCGGGGAAGGCCTGGCTGCCTCCCAGCCCGGCCCAAAATAACCCTGAGCTCAGCCCACGGGCTATATTTAGAGGGAGGGAGCAGAGTGGCCGGCAGGGGCCAGTGCGGCTCTTGGCTGGTGATGGAGCCCCGGCCAGGGCAGGCTTCCACCAGTGCACGTGCCCGGGGGCTTCCCTGGGACCCTGCCACTCCCATACATCCGCCAGCCCGGAGCCTCAGGCGCACCTCCAGCAACACCCCAGCGGCAGCCAAGACGTGTGTGTGGGGGGGGCCCTGTGCCTCGCCACTGCAAGACCCCTGCCCACAGCTGGGTGGTCTCCAAGCAAATGTGGGGTAAGCACCCACCACCGTGTGACCTGCTGGCACCAGGGGCTGAGGGTGATGGACAAGGGGGCAGATTGCCCCATCCAGGCGGCAGCCATGCTGCTCAGCCAGAGGACCTAACTTGAAGGCTGGTCCGTCTGTTACTAAGCCTGCAGCCCTGTGTGAAGGATTGCCCCGTCTGACCCGTTTTCTCACCTGTAAATAGGATGGACCATGGCTCCTCCTGCACAGAGCACAGGAGGCTGGGAAGAACCACCCCCCTGACGCTCGCAGTGTTTTGATCCCCTTTTCACAGGAGGCTGCCCAAGGATGAGGGGCGCCGCCTACCCTGAACGGAGAGAGGCCCAGCCCAGGGCCCACCCTCTGCTGTTAGGTCGTCACTCCTTCCCAAAGGGGACAAAGCAGGACTGGGGCGCTGCCTCCCCAACACCCAGCCCGTTACTCCGCTGTCTCACGCTGGCCTCCTTGACTCTTCTTTTCCCATTTACTTTTATTGATTTCAGAGAGGAAGGGAGAGGGAGAGAAACATCAATGATGAGAAAGAATCATTCATTGATCGGCTGCCTCCTGCACCCCCCCCCCCCCGGCCCCGCCACACACACACCACACTGGGAATTGAGCCCTCAACCCAGGCATATACCCCAACGGGGAATCGAACCATGAATGAGCCCGCAACCGAGGCACGTGCCCTGACTGGGAATCGAACCTGGGACCCTTCAGTCCACAGGCCAACCGACACTCTATCCACTGAGCCACACGGCTAGGGTGCCTCTGTGACTTTTCTAACACAGCAAGCTTGTGCCCACTTCAGGGCCTTTGCACTGCCTCTTCCCTGCCCGGACGTTCTGCCCCAGATGCCCCCATGGCTGGCTCCGTCACTTAGCTCAAGTGTTGCCGAAGCCGTTTTGGCTCAGTGGATAGAGCGTCGGCCTGCGGACTGAAGGGTCCCGGGTTCGATTCCGGTCAGGGGCATGTACCTTGGTTGCGGGCACATCCACAGGAGGAGATGTGCAGGAGGCAGCTGAACGATGTTTCTCTCTCATCGATGTTTCTAACTATCTCTCTCCCTTCCTCTCTGTAAAAAGTCAATAAAATATATTTAAAAAAAAAAAGTGTCACCCCCTTCGTGAGGCCCTTCTGCCCACATCTTTCCACATCACCCACTTTTATTTTCTCCATACCACTGCGCCCAGAAATTATACCATTGAGGATCTACTGTGCATGTCAGCATCTTCACAGGCCCCATAAGTCCCGCTTGGGCACATGGTGCCACCTTTAACCCCTTAGACAAAACATCCCGAAGCTGCCAGGAAGGTGCCCAAGGCCACACAGCGAGGCCTGGGGCCGGGGGTGTCTGCTGGGGCCACTCCAGCGTCAGCGGATAAAGTGTTTATTGCATTAGTACAGTGGCCCGCCCCCCAGCGCCGCCGGTCACAGCTCTGCATCTGGCCCGACGAGAGGCCCCTCTCCCAGGGCGGCGCTT
>NW_005357736.1:1299210-1305030 GCF_000412655.1 Myotis brandtii | reverse complement strand
AGCATTCGGCACAGGCGCGGCCGTGGGCAGCACAGCGGTACAGCGGGATCTGGGCCACTGCGCTCCGAGAGGCCACGTACAGCTGGTGCTAGGGGGCACGAGGGGCTCCAAGCTGACCGAGGGGGCCTGTGCCCGCCCCCCATCGGTCAGGGGTCCCTTCCCCACTTGAGGGATGAGAACACTAAACCCGGGGCTTCAAACTACCAAGGGAGGCGTGTGGTGGGGGCTCCCGGGCACCCCCTTGTCCATTCCACTCCTGAGCCTTCTGGTCACTTACCCTCTTGGAGGAGATTTGCATGCTGGTGACAGCGGCAGAGTCCTGAGAGAGAGAAGGGGTGCTGGGGGCTGGGGCTGAGGGGAGTGGGGTCCCCCGATGACGGGCGCTAGGCCTCACCTCAAACACGTGCAGCTCCTCCAGGAGCAGCCCCTCGTCGCTGGGCCGGCTGCCCTTGGGGACCGAGATCACCTTCAGCACCGTGCCAGCGTCTGTGGGGGCGAGAGGGCCTGACTCTGTATCCCCGACAGCCAGGCCGGGCTCTCTTCCCTCCCCCTCGGCGAGGTGGGTCGGTGAGAGTGTGGGGTGGAACCATCGGAGCAGCGCGGGGAGACGGGGAGGGGGCTGAACAAGAGGAGCCTGACCCGTGCCAATGAAGAGGACGTCGTAGTGGCCATCGGCAGCTGCTACTCGGTCTGCAGCAATCTGGGTGAAGGTGTACCCGGCACCCACTTGTAGGAAGAGAGGGCGCCCCCCCAGGGGCAGGATGGAGCTGTACATGAGCGGGTGGTTCCGGGCAAACTGGATGACGTCATCAGGAAAGTCCTTGGTGGAACTGAAGGTACCAAAAGTCTTGCTGGGGCACTGGGGGTGGGAGGAGGCAGGACAGGGACGTGGTATGAGGGCCTGGTGGGCAGCCCTCCACAAGGGGCCTCCCAGCCCTGGAGTGTGTGTGTGGGGGGGGGATTGGGGGTTGGGGGGGACTGGACAGAGCCGCGTCTGGGAATCTGAGAGAAGAGGCCCGGCCTTGCCTTTGGGAATCGGAGGAGGAGACCTAGCCTTCCCCCAGAGAAGCCCTGTCTGATGAAGGTGACCCCCCCCCCCATAACAAAAGGTAGAAACCACATTTAACCAGGAAACCCAGGCCAGGTTCTCCACCCTGAGGCTTGTGGGTTGTGGTGGGGGGATCCCTGGACTACGCACCATGCCGGGCCGGGGGTAGGGGACACGGCCCTGGTAGGACACCCACTGGTGCGTCGGCCCCTCCTTGTGTGCGAAGGGCCCCAGGAAGGCCCGGCGCACGTCGCTCATGCTGTACACGCATACGGCCGAGCCCTGGAAGACGCTGCTGCAGGGGAGGGGAGGACGAGGAGTGACGGGCCCGCGGAGCCAGGCTGCCCCGCGGCCACCTCCCGGCCCTCACCTGGAAGTGGAGAAGACGGCATAGAGCAGCGGGGCCCAGCGGTCCCTGGAGGGCAGCAGGAACACGTCCTCTGTGGGGACGGGGCCTCGTTAGAGGAGGGCACATAGCCCGGCAGGCCAGGTAGGCTCCCGAGTCAGTGCCCCGGCACCCCGCCCCCCACTCCGTCCTCCACGCCTGGCACTCACGGAGCTGGTCAAAGTGTGTGTCACCCTCGATGCCCGGCACTGAGCACACCAGCCGCGCCTTCAGGAACGTGGTCCACTTGTTGACCAGGCTGCGCTGGCCGCCCACGTCATTCTGTGGGGTCAGTTGGAGGGGATGAGGGCCAGGCCCCAAAGGCAACGGGGTGGAGTGGGGCCCGTGGATGGGCTCAGGGACTCCTCACCCGGCAGATCTGGCCAATGCGGGACACGGACCGGCGTCCCAGTGCCTGCGAGGCCTCCACCGCTGACTCGCGGAAGAAGAAGTAGATCTTGTCATCGTCGGGGTTCTCGCTCTCCGGAATCCAGAAGACCTTAATGAACTTGGGTTCTGGCCGCAGGAAGAGTGTGGGGTCAGCGCGGTCCTAGCCCCGGACGCCCCGCTATTCACCCAGGTGCTGCCTCCCCCTCCTCTCCCACAGCAGGTGGGGCAGCATCTGAGAGTACCAGCCTCTAGATTCTAGAACCAAGTTTAGATGGCGCGCTGCGGGCAGAGTCCTGAAGAGCAGGGCCTGCGAGTCAAGAAGCAGCCACAAGAGGGCAGCAGAGGCCGTGGCCACCTGGGCAAGCAGGATGCAGGATCCCCGCCTGTGGCAGGCCTCTGGGGGGTGGGGGGTCCCCAGGCCAGTGGTTGAAGAAAGGATGGAGATGGGGTCTCCGGTTTCACCTCCACTCACGAATCTTATTCTCTAGCAAGAAGCAGATGCCCCACTCCTGTTGCAAACACTCTGCTGGGCCCCATCACTCAGGGTAAACTACCCGGGCCCCTTGTCATTGCTCCCTTCA
Organism: Myotis brandtii; assembly: GCF_000412655.1. Classification (NCBI taxonomy): domain Eukaryota; kingdom Metazoa; phylum Chordata; class Mammalia; order Chiroptera; family Vespertilionidae; genus Myotis; species Myotis brandtii. The sequence continues at coordinate 1,302,626 of NW_005357736.1, read as the reverse complement.
GAAATCTGTTCCTCGGCTTGTCCCTGCCCCAGGACCTTTGCACTACTTGTGCCCTCTTCTTGGAATGCTCTTCCCTCAGTCCTGCTCTACGTTGGGGATTGGCTCACACCCATCCTCAGCAGAGTGGCTTCCTTTACCCAACCTAGTCACCTCTTCCCTCCTCTCTACGCTCTCATTGGTCTCATGACCGAGAATTGATTTTATTGTGTTAGGAGGTCTGTGAACTCAAGGAGTGCATGATACCGTCTAGCCTTACCCGCAGGGCCTCCCACATGGTAGTCCTTGGTGAGACCTGGCTGCCTCCATCGCTCACTTATTCTGTGGGCCTTACTCAGCACCTGCCCTGTTGGGGATGAGGGTCCCCTCCTGCCACCCCACCAGCCCCTCACCATTGAGCCAGCGGGAGTCGTGGGGCTCAGTTCGGAGACTCGGACGCTGGCCCAGGCTGCGGAAGATGGTGAAGTCCCGGCCCATGAGGTCTGCGGCCACCCCGGAATACAGCTCTTCCCCTGCAGGCAGGGCCAGGGCTCAGCCAAGCTGAAGGCTCTCTGCTGGGGGAACTGTGGAGCTCTGGGGGCTCTTGGGGGACCCCTGGGGCTCTAGGGAGGGTCTTGGGACTTGGTGAGGTTCCAGGAGTTCTGTTGGGAACCCAGCCTTTGGACTCACCCACCAGCACGGAGGCGGCGCGGTGCCTGGGGTCGTAAGGACTCTTGCCCTTGCCGTCCTCTAGCCTCCGAGGGTCCAGGCGGAGCAGGGGCTCCTGGGGGCGGGCAGGTTGTCACTGCCAGGTCCTCCCCCGCCCCCACACCCCTCTGCTGGCTCTGGCCTTACCTCGGGCCGGTGGCCCACCTCCAGGAACGCACAGGTGGGGTGGAAGGCCCCGGTGCCGCAGGCCAGCACGTGGGAGCGGTTGTAGGCGTGCAGCAGCTTCACGAAGTTCATGCACTCGGTCTAGCGGGCAGCCGGGGCGGGGATGGTGAGGCCTCCCCCGGGGGGGTGGCCTTCAGGGGTTCCCGCTCACCAGTGCACCGCACCTCTTCCTTTCTTTTGCATCAGCTCAGGCAAGTACCAGCATGGGCTCCAGGGACCTGGGGGCCGTCGGTGACCAGCCCAGCCCAGCCCAGCCCAGCCCACCTCCCAGCAGAATGGGTACCCGGGGAAGCAAAGGTCTGCGTTGGCCCCTGTGACTCACAGGCCCCCAAGAAGAATCACATGAGCCCCCACCCTGACTCACTACCTCCCGACTCCGCCACCTCAAGCCCCTGCCCCCATCCCGGCTGGAACAGACAGGCCTCTGTTTCAGCGCTGCCCGCCTATGGAGTGGGGGCTGACCCTCCCGCCCCCACGCGGAGCCCACACTCACACCAATGTCCTTCCCGGCCCAGTTGCACTCCTCGCGCCATTCCACAGGCGCTGGCCAGGCCAGCTGGGGGTGGGGGTGGGGGAGAGGGACACAGGTCAGGGGCGTCCGATGCTCTGGGCTGGGTGTCACTCAGGGGCCCCAGCCCCGCTCTCCCGGCATCGGGTGGGCTCCGCGGGGCTGGACGCACCTTCTTGGCATGCTTGCTGATGTTGTCCAGGCTCAGGGAGGCCACGTGGTTCTCCGCGCCCACAAACAGGCGCCCGCGCTCCTCGTCCACCAGCAGGGCCTCGTAGCAGCAGGTCCTCGCCAGCCGGAAGGTCCGGAGACCATGCTGGGCCTGGAGCTCTGCGGGTGGGGACCCGAGAGCGCTGGACGCTTCCTTCCCCCAGGCCCTGTCCGTCTCTCTCTCAGGCTCACACGCGTGTAAGTTCACACACATGTGCGTTTACACCCGCGAAGGCTCACCCCGGTGCACAGCCACCCCCTGCGCCCCTGAGGGGAAGGCAGGCCGAGCTGCTGGGGCGTGCTCGGACAAGCAGTGTCTCCAGGCAGCGCACTGGGGGGCCGGGGCTCTGGGGAGGCCAGGATGGAGGGGAAGCCGGAACCCCACGCCCCAATCCAGGGAGGGCTCTGCCGTCCTGCCAGGAGCCTGGCTCAGTGCCTAGCAACCGCGCCCGGGTAGGGGTGGGAAGGGGCTCTCAGGGCCCCCACATCTCAGCTTCCCTGGGAGTAGGGGATGGTACAGAGGCAGGATCTGTTGCCATGGAGACCGAGGGGTCTTCCTGGGAAAGCAGAGGGGAGTGGGCAGAGGGGCCGGGACAGGGTTAACGAGATGGCCCGAGAGCGCTCCCAGTCCCGGGACAGGTGGCACAGCACAGGCCGCGCCCCGCCCGCCCTGGGCCCCTGCCCCTGCCCGCCAGGTGCACCTACCTTGGAAGGAGAAGCGGAGGCGGGGAGGGCTCGGGGAGGCAGCCCCCAGCACTGCCGTCCAGAGCAGGACCAGGGCTGCGACCATGGCGGCTCCGCCCGCCCGGCCCGGCCCAGGGCGCTCAGGGTCCAGCAGGCTTCGGCAGGCGAGTGCCGGTGCGAGGAGCCTTGAGCCGCCCTGGACTCTGCCCCGGGATCTGGAAGAGAAGGAGTAGCAGCGAGGGCGAGGGCCAGGGCCAGGGCGAGGGCGGGCGGCTGGGGGGAGCCCGGGGATCAGGTTACAGCCCCAGGGGAAGGCGGCTGGGGGGCATTCCCCTTCCGAGTCCTCCCTCCCTGGAGGGTGCCCTGCCCGGCCACAATCACAGGCACACCACGCTGGGCACACCCTCGGGGTCACCCCACACTGGCAGGCACCCGCCCCACCACGTCACCCTCCCCAGTAGCCGGCCCTCCCACAGGCTCACTCACAGGCATTAACTCACACACTGAGGGCCTCCTCGCCAGCCTGGGACTTGGCTGGGACAGTGGGGGACACAGACAAGGTCCCCGTGCAGGAGGGATTCAGGTCGGCGGGTTTCAGAGGTGCCAGGAGCAAAACAAGCCAGTTGTGGGAGTGAGAGCAACGGCGGGGGCGGCCTCAGGTGGCTGCGCCCACAGCCCAGGGACGGGCACCTCTGGGGCCGGAGCCGGTGGTGGGGAGCCTGCGAGTGTGGATGTTCCCGAGGGTCCCGTGTGTCTGTGCTGCACGTGTGAGTGGTGTGTGTGCGTGCACGCGGCCATGTGGCATGGGCGTTGATCACACATGCAGATATGTGGCGTGCATGTGTTCGTGCACACGGCATTGTGTGTTTATGCGGTGTGTGTCTGCGTGGTGTGTGCACTTTGTGGACGTGTCTGTAGTATGTGTGTCACAAGTACGTGTACCTGTATGCACATGCATGTGTGTATGTGACTATCTGGACATGCAGGTGAGCAAAAACACACGCAGTTCACCACTGCCTTCAACTGGGGACACTCCTGGAACCCACTTCTCAGAGGAGCCCCAGGGGTTGGCAGAAGCCTGGTCACAGCCAGACTGCTAGGATGGGGGGCCGCTGGGAAGGGGGACCGCTGGGATGGGGGGCCG
>NW_005357736.1:1296546-1299159 GCF_000412655.1 Myotis brandtii | reverse complement strand
CTGGGATGGGGGCTGCTGGGGTCGGGATTGCTGGGATGGAGGGAGCAGCCCCGGCTGAGCTGGCCTCTCTCCCCGCCCCAGAGGTGGACTGGGCTGGTCACATAGAAATTCTGAGCTCAGACTTCAGACCCAAGAGGGATCAAGGGGGAGAGCCAAAGGCCTGAGGCAGCCTCTCCCCAGCTAGGGGAGCCCGTCCCCTCCTGAGCTCCCCCCCCCCCCCCTCCCCCCCAGATCTCCCCATCTGGGAGCCCCGCCACTGCTCTGAGCCAGAGCCCCTCCCTGGACCCTCAGATGGGGCCAGGTCTGAGGCAGGCTGTGCAGGTGCCGGCGCCAGAGCCCTGGGGTGGGGCAGGGGGCACAGCTGCTGAGGCCCGTTCCAGACCCTCCCCGTAGCCCTGCCCAGCTCCATAGCTCGCGGACCTCTCCATGCCACCCCTCCCATTCGCAGCCCCTTCCCTCCTTCCCTCCCTCCCTCCCCTGACACTTGCCGCTGCCTCTTCTGGCCTGGGGGGGGGCGGGTCTGCGCCGCCACAAACCCCCAGCTGCCTCCCCAGTGGCCACCGAGAACTCCAGCACCCCCGCCCCTTCTCGCTCTGGAGAAGGGGAGAAGCCAGGGGCCCAAGGGCACCCTCCGACGGCCCCTTTAAGGAGCAGCCCCCGCCCCCACCAAGCCAGCCACCGCCCCACACGCGCCGTCAAGTTTACGGGGCGGCGGGCAGATCGGGTGACTGGGCAGGCAGCCTGGACGGCTGAGACGGTGGCCTGGCCAAAGTGGAGCGGGCACCAGGGGGGAGGGAGTAGGGACGACACCCCCTGTCGGGGCTCACAGCAATAGGGTGCCCCAAGCAGCGAAAGTGGGGCTCCCAGTCAAAGCCAAGGAGGAAGAAGCAATGAAGACCCGCCCCCAGCCCCAGGCGACTGCAGGGCAGTCAGGGGGGACAGCTGGTAGGGTCCCCCTGGGGGCTCTTCACCTGTCCTTCCACAGCTGGGGTGCAAGGGGCCCGGGAGCCAGCTGGGTGGGAGGGTCGGAGGAGAGGGGAGGGCGATCTCAACTGGGCCCTCAGGACCCAGTCCCTGTCCTTCCTCACCACGTGGGCCAGGACCCTGCCACCTGCTGGCAGTGGTTGCCATGGGAGCCAGTCTGGGCGGGAGGAGGACCAGGGAGGACAGTGCGCAGGTCTCACTGCCCCGCAGGGTGTGGGTCCTGCAGGCGCCACCCGGGCCTGAACCCTGAACGCGGTGCGGCCTGGCTGAGGGCGCCCCTGTGAGCTCTGGGACTGTCTTTCTTCCCGGTTGAAGGTGGGAGGAACTGCCCCTCACCAATCGCTGGGATGGGGGGCCGATGCTGGGTGCCCAAGGGGGCCTCGGTTGGGAAGGGTCAGGCGGTTTGGCTTGAAGCTGGGTCTGGTGGACACCCTGTCCGGGGGCTAAATGTTGACAACAGCTGAGAGGGACCTCAGGCCCACCTGGGGGGACATGCCAGGGCTTCCACCGCTCCCCCCAGCCAGGCTTCCTCCTGGAATGGCCTCAAGCTGGTCAGCAGCTCCCAGGGGTCAGCGAGGGAGGCTGTGGCTGCCAAGTCCCCTGGAGTAGACGTGTCTGTGCCCAGCCAGAGTGGGGTCGCGCCCCTCTCCTGCGCCTCGGGCCTAGTGTGCCCGGCCTGGCCGGCTGGCAGGGAAGGGTAGGGGTCAGCGGGAGAACCAGGGCGTCGGGAAGGCCTGGGGAGGGACACACCCCTGCAGGAACTTCTGGGCTTCCGGGATGCACCTCGCCCTCCTCCAGGCTCTGTGCCTTGGACCTGGCTGCCCCCCCGCACCCCCCCCCAGTGCAAGCAAACAAAATTCTTTGGCTGTTTACAGTGTTCCACCCAAGCAGCCAAGCTCAGCAAGTGCCTTTGAGGTCCCCACCCGCACCCGCGGTGCCCCCCACCTGCCCCCCTGCTTCTGGTTCTTCAGGCCCAAGGGCCCAGCCCCTGTCCCATTCGCCCCCAGCCCTGTGACCCTCTAGAGAAATGGGACCAGGACCCCCCACTCCCATCTTTCCAAAGCCCTGGACTCAACGCCCCGCCAACGGGACTGGGCTCCTTCCTCCAGATGCGTCCCCTCCCCGAGCGGAAGGGCGATGCCCAGGAGGGGAGCTCAGCTTGTCCTCGTCCCCACAGGTGTCCTTCCTGCTCCTCAGGTCCAGGTGTAGGCCAGGCCCTGGGCAGGGCCTCATGGGGACAACCTGGGAGCCGGGTCATGGCTGTGGGTCACCTTGGGCTCTGGGAGCCCCCCAGGATTCTGGAGTCGGGCGGCCCGGGCCTGGGTCTCGACAGCATGGGGCAGACCAGCAGGGAGGCAGCTAAAGTCCCTGCCCCCGCCTGCACCCCTCCCTGGGGCCACCCGGGCTCCTCGGCCTCCACCCCTTGCCAGGGCCTCCATGGGCAGAGGCCTGCCTGGGTTCTCGCTTGGTGCCGCCTGTGAGTGGCATCGGCTGCCAAGGCCTCCGGTTTTCCTTCTGGAAATAACTGGTTGGTGGAGCCAAGTCCCAGCACCTGCCTCCCCACCCGCATCACCAGCTGGGCCTGCCCCCCCTCCCCCTGCACCTGCCTGGACGCTGGTGCTGCGCTGG
>NW_005357736.1:1296022-1296317 GCF_000412655.1 Myotis brandtii | reverse complement strand
GTAGCCATCAGGGCTGCGGCTCCAGCTGGCCTCCTCTGGTCACGTGGGTACTGGGATGTGCTCCCTGGGGACTCAGGCATGGGGGGCGGGGGGGAGGCTGGAGAGAGCCTAACTGAGGCCTAAATCCCCTGACTCGCTGCCACCCAGGGGGTCTCCCCACCCACCCCAGCCTGGTCTCCAGCTCCCAGGGGGCCCCTGGCCCACCTTTTTGGAAAGATCAGCTCCTCCCTTCCTTGCCGGTTCCCCGGTCCTTCTGAGGGCCATGTCAGAGCTGAGGTGGAGGGGCCGAGGGCGG
>NW_005357736.1:1293603-1295362 GCF_000412655.1 Myotis brandtii | reverse complement strand
GTCTCATTGGGGACAGGCCCCGCCTCCTCCCCCTGCAGCCTGACCCCTTCACCCTGCCCCAGGCTGTGTCCCGGGTCTTTCTGCCACTCCCCCTCCTCCTCCATGGCCTCCCTTCCTCATGCCCGCCCAGCCCCTGACTCAGACTTCATGGAGCTTGGGGGGCCCAGGCTGTAGCCTGGCATTCGCACCACCCGCCTGACCCGGCCCTGGCCAGCCGGCCAGCTCCCCACTGCCAGGGCAGCAGCTCCTTCCCGGCCAGGACTTCGCCGGGCGGTGCCTCCTGCCCCGAGGCCCGCCCCTCTGCCACCTGCTGTTCTCCCGTCCACGACCCTCGCCGCTCGGCCCTTTCTCTGTGCAGCCCCTGCCGCCTGTAACGGCCGAAGCTCTGCCGAGCGCTGGGTCCCCCGCAGCTGTCAGCTGTCACGGGCCCGGGGCGCAGCAGAGCCAGGCCCGGGAGGCAGGAGCAGAGGGAGCCCTCCACCCCCAGGGCCGGTTGAGCCCACGGAGGGATGGGGGCTAATGGAGAAGGGCCCCGCTCCAGCCCCTCACCCACAAGGGCAGGCAGCAGTCAGCAGCTTCCCGTCCAAGATCACCTGTGGGCTGCAGCGCCTGCAAGGGGCAAACCCGGCAGGGTCCCAAAGGGATCCGCGGCCCTGCCCCTGCCCCTGCCCCCTGCGCCTGCCCCCTGCACCCATCACTGTGGGATGGACTGAGGAGCCGAGTGGCGGGCAGGCATGGACACACGTACCCCAACTGGCCTGAGGCCCACCTGGGTGTGTGTGGGGGAGCTGGCATTCCCAAGGGGCTGGGTGGAGGCAGAGCCTCCTGGCAGGGATGAGGCCCCTGGGATCTCGTTTGGGGCAAGAGACAGGATTGGGGGCAGCTGTCTGGGAGGGGCCTGGACCCGGAACTCAGGCGGCAGACACTGCAGCCCTGCCCCCACCCTCTCCCTGACGGAGGGCAGCTTGGGCCTGGCCGGCGGAGCCACAGGCTGGGTGGCTGCAGTCACGTCGCTGGCGTGACGCCTCCAGCCTAGGTGGCTGGCTTGGCACCCTGGGTGGGGGAGAGGGGTTGACTCGGAGGTTTTCCTGGCTTCAGGCTGAGCCACCACCGTGGGGCTGCCCGGACGTGGTCAGGGCCTCCTCCAGGCCTCGCAGTCCCTACAGCCTCAGAGGCCCCCTCCCTGAGGCCCTCCCGTTCTGCAGCTGGTCTCTGGGCCTCAAGCACCTGCTGGGGGGCGGGGGCACGGGTGGGGCCGGGAGGATGGGCCTCCTGGGGCTGGGACAGCTCCAGGGCCCGGAATCTCTGCCTCCCCTCACCCAGCGGCTCCCAGGACGGGACAGCCACAGGCAGCGGGGGATCCCCTGGAGGCAACCTCACAGAGGGAGTCCCTCCTATTGGGGGACAGGGCACCTGGGATGCCCCAGCCTGCCACCTCCATGGCTGGGAGTTTCCCAACTGCCAGCGACAGGGAGGCGTTGAGGGGCCGCCCGCCAGCGCTGGGACAATGGAGCCTTGTGCCCCGGGAGTGGGAGCAGGGGCAGGAAGGCCACGGGCAGGTGGGGTACTGGGCTGCACCCAGGAGGCCCTGCTTGCCAGGCCCCCACCCAGGACCACTGCCAAGCGGGACAAGGGGATCTTGGCCAGACCCTGCGTGGCCCACCCAGGGGGAGGCGCTGGGTGCGCCAGGCAGACAATGCCAGCCCTCAATGGCCCCTCTGTGCACCGTGCCCCCAGGACGGAAGAAAGGAACCGACTC
>NW_005357736.1:1281689-1293007 GCF_000412655.1 Myotis brandtii | reverse complement strand
CCCAGAGCTGGGGGAGCTGGGCGAGGCTGCTGGCCTGGCCCCCCACAGCCCCCCACGGTCATCAGCCAGTTTCCTCTGCAGCCACAAACGTGCGGGCCTCCCCAGAGCCCCCCGGAAGCGCCCCTTTCCTTGAGCCCTAGTCCCCGTGTAGGTGAAGGGTAGCCACCTGCCCACATCAGGGTTGGAGGGCACCTCTGGGCAGAGGCCCCCACTGTCCCCAACTTTGTCCAGTCCAGCCCCAGGCGCCTCAGTTCTGGGCAGGGCTCTGGGCAACACGTCAGATTGGGAGGCGGGAGGGGGGCGGCCAACCTGGCCTGTGACCACACGGCCCCTGGGCCTCGGGCCTGGGCGCTGAGTCAGTTTCCTTCTACTCCACTCACCGGGCACCTCCTGCTCCATGTCCTTGGAAGTGTGCCCCCTGACCCTCCAGCGAGGCTGGATGCTGCCCCCACCAGGACGCAAAGGTGCTGGGAGGAGAGGGGAGACATACCAAGTGCTGAGTCCTGGGCCTGAGCCGGCAGCCCAGCACCCAGGGCCGCCACCGTGAAGGGGAGGGGGAGGGTGCACACCGTCAGCGTGCCGCCGCAGCCTGGTCTCTGCACCCCAGAAAGAAGGAAGCTGAGCAGTTCTTGGTGTTTTTCTTTCTACATTTTATTATTTCAAACCAGGTGAACAATTCCATAAAACGTGAAAAAAGCAAGGAAGTGTTCAACGCTGAAGGACCCGACCTGGGGGAGGGCACGAGGGGCGTGACCCCTCGGCAGGCAGCGGCGGTTCCTAGGTTAGCGCTAAGGGCTACATGGAGGTTAATGGAGCCGGTGGCCCTGGGACAGGCCTCTGTGAAGCTGGCAGCCCTTGGGCCCGACGGTGTGGGGGCAGGGGGGCCGCACAGGGGCAGCCAGCAGGGCGGGTGTAAACACACAGACACACTCAAGGCACGGCGTCGCTCGAATGGGGCTGGGGGAGCTGGTCAGGATCGGACAGTTTTAAATAGTTTTTCCTCTAAAAAGTTTCTAAGTTTGCGTTTTTTTTTTCCTTTCGTTTTTTTAAAAAGCTACGAGAACGAGCAGTGGACTGTGGTCTCCAGGAATGGTGGCGTCTCACGCGTCTTGTGCTTTTCCTTGGGGCCTCCGAGCGGCTGGGGGTGTGTGTGGGGGGGGCAGGAGGCTCCCTGTAAACATCTGGCCTTGGGCTGGGCCAGGGTCTGGGGCTGGGGCTGGGTGAAGCCGGGGTCCCAGGCTGGAGAAGTGAGTGCCCCTCCAGACACTGGTCTGGATGTGCTCCCCTCCCCCATCACAGAACAAGACAAGGGCCAAATCCAGAACAGACAGATGCCCAGGAAGGGGGTACCCCAGCTGTGCCCAGCACCTGGGACAAGGGCAGGCTTCAGACAGGGAAGCCTGTGGCACCCCCTTCCCCAAGTCTCGGGAGCTGAGGGAGGCAACAGGGGGAGCCAAGAACAGAGAGAGGGGGGAAGCGGTGGGGAGGGCAGGTGGGGGGCGTGGTCCTCTTGCCCCCATCTTCCTCAGGAACTGGGGGAGCAGATTCGGCGGCGGCCCTGAGGTGGGGGCAGGCAGGGCATGGGTCAGGAGGTAGACACTGTGTGACTCCCCCCCCCCACAATGACCTGCTCCTTTCCCACCCACTTGTTACCAGGGACACAGTGGCCACCCAGAAGCCAGTGCCCGTTGCTGGGCTCCTTGGGGGAGGGGGTCTGAGGCTGGCAGAGTCTTCCCGCCTCCCCAGGCCCAGGGGAGCCAGCCCCGCTCAGAACCCTCAAGGTCCCTCAAGGTCGGAGGCAAAGAGGGAGGAGCACAGAGCCGGTCACACTGAGCGGCAGGTGGGGGCCCCAGCGTCCTCCAGGCTGGGCCCAGGGCCTGGTGGTGAGGAAGTGAGTTTTCTCCAAGGAAGGCCGAACAGCCCTTGAGTTCTGTGCCAGCGCACAGCCAGGCACTGCGGCTGTGTGGGCCACCGGGCAGCACAGAGCCCAGCCCGGCCTGTGCCCAGGCTCTGGGTGACCCTCCTGACTCACCAGCCTGCGTGCCCCTTGTCCTCTGCTCTCCTACTGGGCACTCAGCTGGACTCCTGCGTCCCTGCTCTGGGTCAGTGGCCCTGCTCTGTCCCTCCCCAGCTCCCTGCCTGGCCCTGCTCTGTCCCTCCCCAGCTCCCTGCCTGGTCCCGCCCCGGCCCCCCAGCTCCCTGCCTGGTCCCGCCCCGGCCCCCCAGCTCCCTGCCTGGCCCCCGGGCTCACCGTCCTGCCAGGTCGGCTGCCCCTCAGAAGAGGCCGCAGTCCTTCAGGTTGTTCTTGATGATGACGTCAGTGACGGCGTCGAACACGAACTGCACGTTCTTGGTGTCGGTGGCGCAGGTGAAGTGGGTGTAGATCTCCTTGGTGTCCTTGCGCTTGTTCAGGTCCTCGAACTTGCTCTGGATGTAGCCGGCTGCCTCCTCGTACTTGTTGGCCCCTGTGGAGGCAGCACGGTGAGACCGGCCCGTCCCACGTGTCCCCACACGCACACAGGGTGCTCACGTGCACAGGATGAGGGTGTGAGCGCAGACACATCTGTGTGGGAGGAGGATGCCCACGTGCACACGGAAGGGCCCACCCCCAGGGTGGGAAGAAGGGCCCCCACCTGCGGCACAAGTACTTAAGTCCCAAAAGCACCAGCCGGACCAAGGGCCCCACAGTTACCCTTCTGTCCAGCAGGGGGCGCTGCGAGCCAGCGAGTCCCCCCAGTGCTCCGAGGCCCAGCCCCTCACCTGTGTATTCGGGGAAGCAGATGGTCAGGGGGCTGTGAGTGATCTTCTCCTCGAACAGGTCCTTCTTGTTGAGGAAGAGGATGATGGACGACCAGCCTGCGTGCCCCTTGTCCTCTGCTCTCCTACTGGGCACTCAGCTGGACTCCTGCGTCCCTGCTCTGGGTCAGTGGCCCTGCTCTGTCCCTCCCCAGCTCCCTGCCTGGCCCTGCTCTGTCCCTCCCCAGCTCCCTGCCTGGCCCTGCTCTGTCCCTCCCCAGCTCCCTGCCTGGCCCTGCTCTGTCCCTCCCCAGCTCCCTGCCTGGCCCTGCTCTGTCCCTCCCCAGCTCCCTGCCTGGCCCTGCTCTGTCCCTCCCCAGCTCCCTGCCTGGCCCTGCTCTGTCCCTCCCCAGCTCCCTGCCTGGCCCTGCTCTGTCCCTCCCCAGCTCCCTGCCTGGTCCCGCCCCGGCCCCCCAGCTCCCTGCCTGGTCCCGCCCCGGCCCCCCAGCTCCCTGCCTGGCCCCCGGGCTCACCGTCCTGCCAGGTCGGCTGCCCCTCAGAAGAGGCCGCAGTCCTTCAGGTTGTTCTTGATGATGACGTCAGTGACGGCGTCGAACACGAACTGCACGTTCTTGGTGTCGGTGGCGCAGGTGAAGTGGGTGTAGATCTCCTTGGTGTCCTTGCGCTTGTTCAGGTCCTCGAACTTGCTCTGGATGTAGCCGGCTGCCTCCTCGTACTTGTTGGCCCCTGTGGAGGCAGCACGGTGAGACCGGCCCGTCCCACGTGTCCCCACACGCACACAGGGTGCTCACGTGCACAGGATGAGGGTGTGAGCGCAGACACATCTGTGTGGGAGGAGGATGCCCACGTGCACACGGAAGGGCCCACCCCCAGGGTGGGAAGAAGGGCCCCCACCTGCGGCACAAGTACTTAAGTCCCAAAAGCACCAGCCGGACCAAGGGCCCCACAGTTACCCTTCTGTCCAGCAGGGGGCGCTGCGAGCCAGCGAGTCCCCCCAGTGCTCCGAGGCCCAGCCCCTCACCTGTGTATTCGGGGAAGCAGATGGTCAAGGGGCTGTGAGTGATCTTCTCCTCGAACAGGTCCTTCTTGTTGAGGAAGAGGATGATGGACGTGTCCGTGAACCACTTGTTGTTGCAGATGCTGTCGAACAGCTTCATGCTCTCGTGCATGCGGTTCTGGGGGCAGGACAGCGGTCAGCCCAGCCCGCACACACCGCCCCGCCCCCCGCCCCCCGTGGTCTCGGCGCTCACCATCTCCTCATCCTCCGCGAGCACCAGGTCGTAGGCGCTCAGGGCCACGCAGAAGATGATGGCTGTCACGCCCTCGAAGCAGTGGATCCACTTCTTCCGCTCAGACCGCTGGCCGCCCACGTCGAACATCCTGCGGACACAGGGGCACCTTAGCTCCAGAGAAGGGAGGAGCCTCTGGAAGGATCCCGGCTCCATCCCTAGGCCGGCCACTGAGGACAGAGCCTGCTCAGGGTGGGCGGCTACCCTCGCGGCTCCACACTTGTCCACTGTCCCCGACTCTGGGCCAGGGAGTGTGGCCCGGCAGGCTCGGGTGGTCAGCAGGGCAGGCTCGGGGCTGTCGGCAGGGCCGGCTGCGGCCACAGGGGCAGGTCGCAGAGCATGTGAGCTGCTGGCAAGAGCAGGGCTGCCCTCGCTCCCTGCACAGCCAGGAGCAGGTCCTGGAGGGAGGCCCCTCCCTCGTCACCTCCACCTCCGGGCTGGCGGGTCTGCCTCTACACACACACACACACACACACACACACACTGTGCTCACTTGAAGTGCAGGTCCTTGAAGGTGAAGTGTGTCTCCACGATGCCCGTGGTCTTCACCCGGGTCCGCAGCACGTCCTGCTGGGTGGGGATGTAGTCGCTCTGTGCGATGCGCTCCAGGTCGTTCAGGTAGCTGAAGTGGGGGGGTGGAGGGGGGGTCAGTGGGGCCAGCAGGGGCCTCCTGACCTGCATGACACTCGTTGCTCAGATGAGGAAACCTGGACCAGAATCCCTCGGCTCCCACCTGTAGATCAGGCCCGCGAGGGGCAGCTCGGTGCCCGTGGCCAGCCCAGCCCCGCGCCCAGGTCTGAGACAGGCCGGCCTCAGCTGGGGGCCCGGATGCTAGAGCTGCAGGTGCAGGGGTGGGAGGGGACAGATCAGTTCTCCAGCGAGGGATTCGGGATGCTAATCAGTGCAATTATGGCGTCAGCCATAGAGCAACCTGGCGTGTCCTTGGACTTGGACGCGGGGCTGGGCAGGCTGGGCTCCTCGGGGGGGGCATCAACACCACTTGGGGGCCCCAGGGGCTTCATGTTACCAGCTCCCTTATTAGCTCCCATGTCAGCACCAACCCGCCCAGCCAGGCCCTGGTTCCGCCTACAGCCGGCCTCAGTATCCCGCTGAGTCCGGGGCTGGGTCCAGGCCGCCCAGTACCGAAGTTCTGCTCTGGGGGCAGGGCTGCTGGGCCAGCCCTTGGTTCCCACCAGCAGCCTGGCCAGAGGGAAATGACCTCAGAGACACAGAGACAGAACAGAAAAACAGGAAGAGCCGGGGGGACCATGACGCTTGTGCTGTAACCTCCACACCAAGCCCCGCCCCCCGCCAAGCGCCTCCAGTCTGGAGGCCCCTGGGTGGTTCCACCCCCGTCTCTCCTTCCCCAATAGGTGGGCTCTCCCCAGGGCCTCGCGGCCCCAGGGCAGCCCTGGAGGATGGCTGCGGAGAGAGGGGGTGTCTCAACCCACTCCCCACCCTCAGTGGAGGCATAAACCTGCCGGGAGAGCAGGGCCGCGTTCACTGCTGAATCCCCCCCAGAACAGCGCTGTGCACACAGCAGGCTGGACAGGAAGGAGAAGGGAACGGGGAGGAGTGGGAAGTGGCCTGGCAGGCGGCTCTCGCCCGCCCCCCTGGAGGCCTGGGCACAGAGGTGGCAATGACTGACGGCCCACAGCTCTGCTGAGCCTGTGCCGGTGGAAGGGCAGCGCGGAGGCCCCGAGGCCCGTGTTTGGCTGAGACTGTAGCTTGGGGGGCGGAGGGGGGGGCGCTCACCGGGGGTTCAGACCTCTGCGAGGGCAGGGGCTGTCCACATAATGGGCAGGGAACGCCTCCCACCCCCTCCTGGGCTCCGGGCGGGACGGGCTCTGGGCGGCATGGTGTGTGCAGGCCAGGAGGAGGCGGGCACAGGGTCGGCAGCCTATCTGGGTGGCACCGTCCAGAGCCTGTGGGTGTCGCCCACAGCCCTGCAGCCTCAGCCCTGGCCGCCAGCCTGTCTGTCCTACTCCCCACGGGGCACTCAGCGCCCTGCGCCAGGCGTGGCACGTGCAGGTACTTCAGGAAAGGCGGTTAGGGCGTCCTGTGGGCTGGTCTCCCTCCGGGACTCCTGGGATCCCGTGACTCCCCAGCTGGTCCTGAGCTCAGCCAAGGCCAGCAAGGCTGAGGGCTCAAGCCCTGGGCTGCACCTCACCCATGTCATCTCCCACACCCTGCCTCCCTCCTGGCTCTCTGCCCAGCCAGCCTGAACTTCCCCTGTGACCAAGGCACAGTCAGCACTTTACCACCCGGGAGCTGGCACAGGCTGTGCCCATTCCCCCCAAGTCCAGGGCAGACTCCCTGAGGCACCCCTCTCTGGCCTGCCCCCGCGGCTGCCACCACACTGACACCTAGGTTGTCACTGCTTGGGAGCTTGTCTGCTCCACTCACCCGTGTCCCTGAAGCCTTGCCCAGGACCTGGCACAGAGCAGGTGGCAGCAAACGGGTCTTTAGAACGACTGTGTGTGAGGACAGATGAGCCGCCGGTGGCCCGCAGGGGATGGGCTCTGTAAGCCCCTGCCTGGCCCTCCTCCTGGCCTGGACATACCATGCCTCCTGCCCCAAGCCAGACCCCGCAAGGCCTCGGCTGACAGTCCCGGCCTCTGAGGGCAACCCCGCCCACCCCGCCCTGCCGGGCGCACTCACTAGGCAGCGGAGTCGTTGAGCTGGTACTCCCGGGAGCGGCTGAAGCAGGCCTGCACGCCGTGGTCGGCCCAGAGCCTCCGGATAACGCTGGACAGGTCCTCGGGGAGCACGCCCTGCTCCTCGGCCGTGCAGGACAGCGCAAACAGCTGCCTGGCGTCGTCCTGGGGACCGCAGGGCGGTCAGCAGTCGCAGGGAGCACCCTACCCCACCTGATAAGGGCGGGAGGCCCCGGGGATAGGGCCGAGGCTGGGTACCCTCATGACGGGCCCTGAGGCCTCTGGGAGGCGGGAGGGGTGGGGGAGCCCACGTACCGCACGGGAAGGGTCGGCGAAGTCAATCTGCAGGTTGCCCATGGCTTTGACGATGGCCATGATGGACTGGATGGTGTTGCTGTAGACGACCGCCCGGTACTGCCGGCATTCCTCCTCGGAGTAGCCGTCCTCGTGGATGATCCTGGCAGCCAGGGGGCGGGGTTAATGGCCACAGGCCACAGAGAGCGCACGACCACCTGGGGGGCTGGGGCCTGCAGGGACCCACTTCAGAGAGGACGGAACTGCCCCCACCACCCGGGTTCTGAGGACGGATGGCTGCCTCTGGGAGCGCCCTGAGCCGGGCCCAGGAGAGGGGAGACCAAGGCGGGGAGGCCGTCCGCACACAGCACTCACTTCATCTGCTTGACGATGGTGCTCTTCCCAGACTCCCCAGCACCTGGAACGGAGGGCACACACGTGAGGGCGCAGGTCAGGGAGCCGCCAGCCGCGGGCTCCATGGGGCACCAAGGGCCCAGCCACCTGCAGCCCTGGAGGCCGCGCTCACCCTCCCACCAACTGCACAGGTGAGATGGAGGCAGGCGGGCAGCAGAGCCAGCGGGGCTGCGGCTGGCAGGGCCATGTGGTCAAGGTGACTGAGACACTTGCGCCCTGTAGTGGACTCTCCCCAGACTCGGTCTCCCACAGCCACAGGCAGGCTGGCTCCCACACACTGAGCCCGGGCAGCGCTGGCAGGGAGTGGCCTCCTCCCACACCCGGTGTAGCTGCCAAGGGCCCTGGATGGGCACGGCGTCATGCTCTTGTCTCCAGACATGGCCCAGGGCCAAGCCCTCTGCCTGCGGAGCCCAGGTCGGCCCTGAGCAGATGGAGACCGGGACCTGGGGGCCGGGCGGTGTAACACTCGCACACACGCAGGCACGCACCCACCCCGTGCTGACTCACTGTGCTCCCTGGCCCGGCACACCCACCCCGTGTCTCCCCTGGGCCAGAGGTGAGGGGCCTGTGGCAGCTCTCCTGTAACTGCCACAGCGGCCCAGAAAAGTAAAGTCTGGTCCCAAGAGCGTGGGCCAGGGTTCAGAAGCCCAGTCCTTCTACAATTAGGCTCAGACCCTGTGGGATGATGCCCTGGGAGATAAAAACAGCCAATTCCCAGGTTTCCTCCCAGACACAGAGCCAGGTCTAGAGGGCGCAGCCCAGGAGCCTGCATTTCCCAGGGAAGGGTGATGACCAGGGGACGGAGGGGCGGGGACAGGGCCTCCCCTCCCTCCCCTTCTCCCCCTGAGCTCCAGGCGGCAGGCACCTCGGCTGGACCCGGTTCACCCTCCGGCCTTTGCCCACGGAGTTCTCCTTGCTGGGTGCCCCTGCCCCGTGCCCCACCGACATGTGTCCCAACCCTCCTGACCACTGCGGCAGGTCCATCCCTCTGAGCAGCTCCGCAGGTGAGTGGGCAGGTCACACGCAGGGACTCTGGCCCTCGGGGTCAGTAAAGACGCCTCAGAGGATGGCGTGGCTGACACACACACTAACACGAGCAATAGCCCGGCCGTGTGGCTCAGGGGTTGAGCGTCGGCCTACGAGCCAGGAGGTCATGGTTGGATTCCTGGTCAGGGTACATGGCCGGGTTGCGGGCTTGATCCCCAGTGTGGGGCGTGCAGGAGACAGCCAATCAATGATTGTCTCTCATCATTGATGTTTCTATCTCTCTCTCCGAAGTCAATAAAATATATTAAAAAGAGTAACAGCAATAATGACAACAGCAAAGCATGAATAGCGCCCTCTCCGGGAAATGCCACTCCAGGCCCATCACGTCCGCTAAGTAACCGCACCTGTTCTGTCCTCAGCCCCTGACAGTGAGGAAGCAGAGAGGCTGCTGTGCCGGGGCTGCAGGCCCCGGTGGCCCGTCTGTCCGACCTCCGCAGGGCCCTCCAGGCAGCAGCAGAGCCACGTATGGCCAGAAGCCGAGGCGCAGCTGTGGCCCTGGGTGTGTTCCCAACCCAGCGGCCCTCCGAGAGGGGTCTGGGCTCCCCTCACAGGCGCCACCAGCTGCCTGGCATCATGGACAGAGGAGCACGGGGGGTGGCAGGTGTGTGTGGGGGGCAGTGAGGCCCCAGTCCCGGTGTCCAGGGGCGTGGGCTGTGGTCAGATGGCAGCACCCTTCACCGCACCGCAGAGCGGCCAGGACCGCTGCCCGCACACCCACCTGCTGACTGACCGGCCTAGTGACTGCGTGAGCGTCCCTCCTGCCCAGGCACTGTCCCGCGGAGCAGGTGGGAGGGGGCACATCCCGGGCGGAGGGACCAGGAGCCACAGAGTCGGAGTCTCGGCCAGGACTGGGGCCTCGCGGGGCCGCGGAGGCCAAGGATGTGCAGTGATGGGTCAGAGCAACACGCCATGCCCACCCCGGCGAACTGACACTCAGAGCGACAGCTCTCCGCACAGGGGACCGAGGTCCGGGTGAGGGTTGTCGCTTCCTGTGTAACTTTGCGACCCCTGTCACCTGAGTCACCAGTGTCCCTGGCTGGCCCGGGGACCACTCTCTTGGTAAATGGTGTGGGCAAGGCATCGACCTTGCCTGGCGACGGGGATGACAGCACAAACTCGCTTTGCATCTGATTTTCCTGGCGGGGCAGACTGGCAGGCACCACGGGGCGGACAGCACCCAGGCAAGCGGGCTGGAGCCAGGGTGCTTGCTCCTTGCCCCGGCAGCCGAGGGCCCACTTCCTGTCCCCGGGGAGCCTGTCTCCCCTGCCCTCACATCCTAAGAGTGAGGAGGGCACTCTGCCCAGGGCAGGGCTCGCTGCAGAAAGACTGCCACTTCACAGGGGGGCATCCAAGGTCCCGGAGCCCCACCCCTGGCCTTAGGTGGGAAGGAGAGAGTGGTAGGACAAAGCGAGGTGCTGGCGGCCGGGCAGGAAGCAGGGGGACCCGGGGACAGAATCAGGGGCAGGAGCGGCTAGGGCAGGTCAGGGGGCCAGGGGCAGAGGGGTGGGACCACAGCACGACGCTGGTGGGATGGGTGGGACGAGGACCCTGGCTCTCGGGGACCCGCCGGCCTCACTCTTCACCCCTCCAGCGGCCCCCTTCCATCGCGGCCTGCAGTGCTGCCACCATATAAGCCGGCACTTGGCTCAGAGTCTGCTTGCACCTCGCTGATCCCGGGCACCCAGCCCCCCAGCCGTGCACCTTCCCCTCAGAGGAGGGGGCTTCCCTCGCGGGCTCCAGCTTGCTGCCCAGGTGCCGGGAGGGGCCTCCACGGGAGGTGGCAGGAGTGTCCCGCCCAGAGAGGGCCCTCCATGCAGGCTCCTGCTCAGAAGGCCCCATGCAGAGGCCCCGCAGAGCTGGGGCGGCCAGAAGTGTTCCCACGGCCACGCCTCCTCTCAGCCTTGCCCAGGGCGGGCGCAGCTGCTGGGCCCCGGGAGGCGGCAGTAATTGCCCTGATGTGCCGGCCCCAGCGGCTGCTCTGCTGGAACATCTGCTTCCACTCCGAGCGCGGCCCCCACGGAGAAGGAGCAGATGGGGGAGGAGGCAGCACCAGGCCACCTGCCCGGACCAGGCCACAGGCCTCTGCAGCAGGCGCTCGGCCACCAGTCCAGCTGCATGACCCCCAGCCCAGCATCAGGTCACTGCTGCCTGTCCATCTCCGACCCTCTACCTCCTGGACCAGGCTCTGCCCTGCTGGGAGGCCCTGACACGCCACTGTCCTCTCTGGCCTCAGTTTCCCCTCTACAGACACTGCCCAGCCTTGAATGGCCAGCCCGCTCATCTCTCACTTTCAGATCTTCGCCCAGAGGGGGACCCAGACCTGTGCCCGCCCTGGTGCCCATCCTGGTCTTCCCTGAGGCCTCAGAGCTGAGCCCCTCCAGCCCGGTCCTGGCACCCTTCCCTCCTCCCAGGAGAGGCTGAGGGTTAACACACAGCTCTCAGCGCCCGGCGCCAGGGGAGAACCGAGATAAAAGTTATTAGCGGCGTTTTCTACCCTTGGGAAGACCGCAGGTTTCCCCAACGCTCTCGCAAGAGCACTGCAGCCCAGTGACCCCGCGGTGAGGCCATTCCAGCCACAACCTGCGGCGCAGCGGCCGGCCGGCTGGAGGGAGCCTCGGAGGCTTTCAGAGAGGCTGTGGCGGGCGAGGCGCTGACTCAGCAGGGGGTCCTGCCGGGACTTGTGTTAGTCGGAGCCACGCACTCTACTGGCCCTTTGCTCCGAGTCCCCACTTCCCTCCACACAGCGGCTCCTTCCCTCCCTGGGCACTCACAGCGGACACGTCCTGGCCTCCCCGGCTCAGAAGGCCGGGCGGCTCCTGGGCTGGTGGGCTCCCTGCGCACGTGGCCTGGGGGAGGGGCC
>NW_005357736.1:1275207-1281431 GCF_000412655.1 Myotis brandtii | reverse complement strand
ACCACCAGGGGGAGCCGGGAGCCGGAGACCCAGGGAGGAGGTGGGGGCGGGGTGGTGCTGGGAGCATCTGTTTCTGAAAAGCAGCCTCAGCCAGGGCCGTTGGGGGAGGGGCCTGGACCCTCACCCATCACCCGCCCGAGCCTGGGAAGCCCTGGGTCTGCAGAGACACAGCGCCAGGAACAATGGGAACGGGGAGGGGGAGGAGGGAGGGAGGGGGGCCGCCAGACAAAGGCCCTGGGAGCCCCGCCCCCGGCAGCTCTTCCTTTCTCCAGGTGCCGCTTGGGCCCTCACTCCCTGGAAGGGGCTCCGCTGGGTCTGCGCTGCGGGTCGTGGATGGGCCTTGCCTTCCCCCAGGTGCCAACAAACCCGGAACCTCCCCGGGAAGTGCCTCTGCCAAGTCAGCGCTCTCCGTGCAAGAGGAACAGGCCGGCCGGACAGACAGACAGAGAGACAGACAGAGAGACAGAGGGCTTGCAGGGCAGGACCGTCTCCCCGGGGCCTGCCCACTGTGCAGGGGATACTGAGGCACCGGGTCGGAAAGGCCGCCTGGAGGAGAGGAGGCCCTGAGCCTGTGCTGTTGGGCCTTAAGGCGACAGGTCTCACCCGACAGCAGCCCCAGCCCCCCCCCGCCCCCCCCCTGGGCCCCGAGAGGAAGGGGCCTGAGTGGTCGCGAGGATGCGAGGATGCGCTCTGCTCTGCGCAGCTCATAGCCCAGGAGCCCGCAGATCTGCTCCCAGTTGCCTGTCTCTCTGGCTCCTCAGCCCTGGGGCCTGGCCTGACAACACAGAGCAGAACCCCTGGGACCCCGAGCAGAGGGGAGGCCACAAACCCCGAGGCCAAGGAGCAGGAGGACCTGCCTCAGCACCGAGTGTGGCTGCCAGCCGGCACCCGGACACAGTCAGTGGCACACAGTCCCCACGCGCACGCACGAGCCCGCCGCAGCCTGTGCTCACGGGGGAGCCCCAGCCTGTGGGAACTCTGTCCTCACAGGACAGCTCCCAGTCTTCTCCAAGCTCAGGGCCCCCACCTCCGAGCGGGCGCAGTCGCCTAAGCCTGGCGGTGGTGGACGGAGCAAGCGTAACGCCAGCTGGAGTGAGGCACTCAGGTGCCTGCCTCTGCCTGGGGGGCTGCGAGGAAAGGCAGGAAGCAAAAATGGGGGAGCTGCATGAGGTCCCCGTGCCCAGGGCAGGTTCTGGCTCGGAGCAGCGACGGGATTCATGCACAGTCCTGGGTCTGGCCCTGGGGCACAGTCCCCTTGCGATCTCCTCCAAGACGGGCCACCCAGACGTGCGCACGTGCGCACCCACAGCACCTGCCTGCCTCCCGGCTCATCATTCTTGCCAGCTGGGCGCAGGCTCCTGTGAGGCCACAGCCGTGCTCAGAACCACTGCCCAGGTCCCATCTCGGTGTCTCCACTTATTGGGTAAGTCACGTGCTGTCCGGGCCTCAGTTCCCCATCAGGGAGATGGGTGTGAGTCAGACCCGCCCCTGAAGCGTCCGGCCCCATAGCAGCCCAGGCTCAATCAGGCAGCTGCTCTTGTCCCCAGGAGCCGAGCGAAGGCACCCAGGCCAGTGGCCAGCAGCAGGGGGAATCCTTAGCCTGGACCAGGGCCCCTCTGTCCAGCCCGGGGCAGGGGAAACCCGGAGTGAGCTAATGCCAGGCTGCAGCTCCGTTTCCGGGCATTCATCAGGGCCTGCAGCCGGCCTTCCGGCCCTGGAGGCCATGGCGGCTCGGGACGCAGCAGCAGCTCCGCTTTCCTGCCAGCTCCCGCCCGCCGGCCGGCGTCCCTCTCCCAGCCTCCACTTCCTGTGGTCAGAGGAGGGGCCTGGAACCCTCAGAATCGCCACGGTGCTGCTGGCGCTGGGATCCGAGGCCAGGGGCTGCTGGGGCAGGACAAGGGCCAGGGCTGGCTCCAACCCAGAGGCGCCCAGCAGGGCGGCGCAGGGTGTGCGATGAGCCCGAGCAGGTGGCCTCACCGTCCAGGCTCCCAGTGGACGGCTCACCTGCCCACCCCCAGCAGAGCGGGGCCCTCTGGCCTCTTCCTCTTTGGGGCTCCTCCTCCTCCAGCTGCTTCCTCCTTTTCCTCTGGCACGGACGCCACTTCCCCGAGCCGCCCAGCCCTGCCGCCGCCTCCACCGCCCTCCGCCTGCGGGGACACAGTCCCTGCCGGGACACAGTGGGCGCTGCCATTGCCACCCCCTCTGCATATTTTGAAGCCGTAGCAGCTGTGACACCAGAGACGCACCAGGCCACAAGGACACCTTCTCAACAAGCCCTGTCCGGCCCACCTGTAGGTTCTGGCTCCCGCTGGCCCGGCTCTCACTGCCAAGCCCGGATGTACCCGCAGGGCGCCCAGCAGACATTTGGCTATTCCAGGGGGAGTACCCTTCCCAAACCGCCAAGATGGCCACAGCCCCAAGAAGCAGCATTGGGGAGAGGGTGAGGGTGAGGGTGAGGGGTGGCTGTTTTTTTGGTGTTTTTTTTTAAATATATTTTTTATTGATTTCAGAGAGGAAGGGAGAGGGAGAGAGAGAGAAACATCAATGATGAGAGAGAATCATTGATCGGCTGCCTCCTGCACGCCTCCTCCTGGGCATCGAGCCTGCAACCCGGGCATGTGCCCTTCACCGGAATCGAACCCAGGACCCTTCAGTCTGCAGGCTGACACTCTATCCACTGAGCCACACCAGCCAGGGCTGGGCTGAGGTTTAGTAGGAACAAGAGCTCCAGGCCAGAGATGCTGGGCAGAAGCCCCACCCTGGACTATGGCTGAGGGAGGGGCTGCCTCAGAGCACCAGGTCCCAGGGCCTCGCTCCAGGGCACCTTAGGTGGGC
This sequence comes from Myotis brandtii, assembly GCF_000412655.1. Taxonomy (NCBI): domain Eukaryota; kingdom Metazoa; phylum Chordata; class Mammalia; order Chiroptera; family Vespertilionidae; genus Myotis; species Myotis brandtii. Next base: position 1,278,596 of record NW_005357736.1, on the reverse strand, counting down.
CCATGAGCTATGGCCCGGAGGGAGGGGCTGCCTCAGAGCACCAGGTCCCAGGGCCCCCATCTAAGGGCCTTGCTCCAGGGCACCTTGCAGGGCACCTTAGGTGGGCCCATGAGCTATGGCCCAGCCAGAACCCGCTGGCCCCTTCCCCTCACTCAACTCCTAGGTTGGGACTCTTGCCCTGAGCTGTTGGGAAGATGGACAGAGACTGGCCTGGGCCCTGCTCTCCCCGCCACACCCCCGCATCTGTCCAGTCCTGTCTCCCCACAGCACCAAGGGGTGTCGGGGGGCAGCACTCGGGCTCTGGTCAGACCTCTCATCACCTGCTGGGGGGTGTGGTGCGACAGGGGCTTGGTCCCTCGGTGGCTAAGAGCTTCTGTGAACAAAGCTTCCTCCATCCTGTTCCTGCCAAAAGGATGGGTGGCGCCCGGCTGGCGTGGCTCAGGGGTTGAGCGTTGACCTATGATCCAGGAGGTCACGGTTTGATTCCTGGTCAGGGCACAGGCCCAGGTTGCAGGCTAGATCCCCAGTGTGGGGCGTACAGGAGGCAGCTGATCCATGATTTTCTCTCATCATTGATGTTTCTCTCTCTCTCCCTCTCCCTTCCTCTCTGAAATCAATACGAATATATTAAAAATAAAATAATAGGGCTTTTAAAGACAAAGACCAAGAGATTCACAGCCAGGGGCTCGTGTCCAGGGCAGGTATCAGGACCAGCCCTGCTGGAGGCCTGGGGACCTCGCTGGGATCCCTCCTGACAGGCTGCCCAGGCCCCCATCTGGCAGCCGAGGCTCCAGCTCCAGCACAATGGAGTCCCGAGGCTGCCGGGCCTGGCATGGAGGCCTGCGCTCCAGCTGCCTTGCCGTCCACCCCAGCCACAAGGGGCTCATTCTCTTCTCACCACGGCTGCCCTCTGCCTGGGGTTCTCCGCCCACCCTCCCGGGACACCCTCCGCTGAGCTCAGTGTGGCTTCCTTTGCAAGGCCACCCAGTCTCTCCAGGCCGCCCAGCTCGAGGGCATCCCCTGAAGGACCCACTCCTGCCCGCCCTACAGGAGCCTCAGGCCGCCGGCCCCAGCTCCGGGCAGGGGCTGCGCTCGCGGGACTGGGCAGGACGCAGGCAGAAGGTGTCAGAAATGGCTCAGACCCCCTCACTCCTAGTGCGGGAGCCCCGCCCGGGAGACAAAGCCTTGCCCAGCCTGGGGGAGGGGTGGGAAGAAGAGCCTGGGAGGCCGAGCTGCCCCGCCCCCATTCAAATGCTAATGAGCTCCAGCCGGGAAGGCGAGGGCTGTGGGGGGAAAGGCGGGACTGGAGGTAGGCTGGGTCCCTAGACCCCCAGGAAGGCGCTCAGCCCCCCAGGGCTGGGCCTAAGGCCCCCAGGACAGTCTGTCACTCCAGGTGGCACCAACTGTCTACACTACACACTATGGTCTCCCCACTTGCTGTGAGCAACTGCCTGAGGTCAAGGAAGGGGGTTCCCCAAAACTCCATCCTGGGGCCAAGCAGCCTGGAGGCCGGGGAGACCCCTCCCTACCAAACTCTCCGCTCTGCAGGGGTGAGTGAGGGTCCCTCGCCTGTCCCCACCCTCCAGGCTCTGGTGTACTCCCCACCTGTGGCTGCAGCAGGCACCGGTGCTCAGGTTACGGGTGGAGAGCGGACCAGGATTTACCAGCTGGGCTGCTCTTCCAGTGCACTAGGTGGGCTCGGGATTTGAACCCAGATCTGGTGACCCCAAGAGCTGGTCCAGGGAGGGTGAGCCAGGAAACAGCCACCCCAGGGCTGGGGAACCTCAGTACCTGGCGGAGTTGGCCCCTTTGCCCCCCTTGTCTAGCCCTAGCAAATGTCATTCTTCAAGACTACCCAGAGGGCCCCTTCCTAGGAGGCACCCCCACTTTCACCCATCCCCCAGCCAGCCACCTACCGTGGGCCAGGCCCTTTGTTAGAGACACAGACAGGACAAAGGCCATCGACCGCCCTTCGTAAACCGAATGGAGCCCTCGCATGTACAGTCTGCGCTGGCCAGGCCAGGACTCCTGAGCCCTGCTCTGGTCTGAGCCCCAAGAGCCAGACAGGCCTGTGACAGTCCCCCAATAGCCTGAGCAAGCTGGGGGTCCCTCTGAGGTCACACCGAGAGGAAGGAGCAGACCACAAGGCCATTCTCCTGTGGGAAGAGTTGGAGTCCCTACTGTGTGCCAAGCCCTGAGACTGGCTGCAGACTGGTCAGCAAGAGTTCCGCCTGGAGTGAGGGGAGGGCTGTCTGAGGTGCTGGCACAGCCTGGGATGAGACCAGCAGGGAAAAAGCCTCAGAAACTTCCGTCTCAGGATCCCCCAATCCTGGTCATCGGCCCGACACCAAGCCCTTGCCACCCACCTGCCCACGATACGCCAGGCTGTGGCTCATCTCACTCCATCCACCATCCCCAAGACCAAGTTCAGTAGCACTTCCTTCATTCAACAAACAGACAAGGAGCACCCAGTGGGTGCCAGGCTCCATGCCTAGCCCAGGAGGAGCCCTGCCCTGCCATCTCAGGGTGGGCGGGCAGCTCTGCCCAGACAAGGGCTCTGAGGGGGGAGCCGCAGCGCCAGAGCCAGGGGTGCACCCAGCCTTGGCGAAGGGGCTGCCAGGAAGGTGCCGGGCGGTGGTGCCTGGGCAGAGTCGTGAAGAGGCGGCGTGAGTTAGGTGGAACCGGGACAGCACCCCAAGTGAGGGGCCACGAAGTGCAGGGGCTGGAGGAGCCGCTGTGCTTACACGCGAGGCCTTCCCGGCTGGTGACCGACACTGTCTCCTTTGCCCACAGGCCCATCTGAAATCAGAGAAACCCCCAAGCCCAGACTCTGCCTTCCTTTCCCCTGACGCCCAGATTCCGCCTGGGACAACAGGTGGCGGTGTCCCTGGAGCGGGGCTGATATCAGCACCTCTGTCCCCCCCCAAGCTGCCAGGAAAACCTCTCCCCAGTGCGCACATCTGCCTCTGCCGGGTGACAGCCCGCCCGCTGGCGCTCTACCCAGGCCGGGAAGGAGCCGGGTGCGGGTGGGGCAGCGGGCGTGGTTCTGGCTGGAAGGGAGGCTGGCAGTTACCCAGCGAGTCCCGTTGCCTGGACGGAGTCCTTCCCGCTATGTGGGCCGGGCGCCCGCACTCGGGCTGCTCCACGGGCTCCCATCACCTCCCTGCACCTGGGCGGGAAAGGGCCGTCGCCAGGGCACTTCCCACCTGGGCCCGGGGAGCCCATCCCACACCGCAGAGAGCGGATGCCATTTTGAAACCTCCGGGCTGTGCCCCTGAGGCCAGGCCCCCAGGGACAGTCAACAGATGGGCGGCCGACAGAGACACGCCGTCCCGGGCCCTACGCCCGCACGGAAGGCCCCGTCTCTCAGCCAGGGACCCACAGCAACT
>NW_005357736.1:1273984-1274236 GCF_000412655.1 Myotis brandtii | reverse complement strand
CTCTCCTCCCGCCGGCCCATGGGCACAGGACGGATGGGGGCCTCTGGGGAAGGCCAGAGTGCGGGAGAGGACGTGCGGGACGGGGAGCAGCGGGTGTGAGAAGGGATGCGTGCAGCGAGGAACCTGGTGGGCCAGATGCATGGAGCAGGGGTCTCTAAAGGTTTGGGGGTTCCAGCTGGAGAGAGGGCTCATGAGCAGTCAGGGTTTCCCAATCAAAAGGCCCCCTGGGGTCAGGAGGCAGAGGTGGGTATG
>NW_005357736.1:1273470-1273939 GCF_000412655.1 Myotis brandtii | reverse complement strand
GGCAGGGGCCTCAGGGATGCTCAAGCCCAGTGGAAACAGGGGAGCAAGTAGGGGGAGAGGTGGTACCTGGCGGGGCGGGGGGCGCTGATTGGGGTTTGAGGGTCTGTGAGTTTGGTCGGCCAAGGGCGGATGGTCGCGCAGAGTTCAGGGCAGCTTCCGTTGGGGCAGAAGTGGGTGGGTTTGGGGGTTTGGGATGAGTTGAGGGTCTGACCTATGGGCCAGAGGTCTAGGCCAAGCTAGAGTTTTGAATCATTATTTGGGGATCCTGGCCAGGCCGGGTCGGGGCCCAGGCCCAGTCTGGGGGTTCAAAACCCTAGCCTGGATGCCAAAGTCCTGGGGCGGGGGGTGAAGCGGGAACAGCGGTCCCAGCGCAGGACGCGGCCTCACCCAACAGCAGCAACTTCACCTCCCGCGCCGCCTTCTCGCCGTCCTCCCGCAGGTTCTTGTCGATCATCTTGGAGCGCTCGGC
>NW_005357736.1:1272576-1273210 GCF_000412655.1 Myotis brandtii | reverse complement strand
AACCAGCCCTTGCAGCCGCTGGAGCTGCGTGCACTGGGCGGGGAAGGCGTGTCCTCGTCGCCCGTTCGAGTCCATGAACCCCGTCACCTTGTTCCGGGACCGCAGAGCCGGGCCTCGGGGCTGAGGCTGCCTCCTCCTGAGGAGGGCTTGGCCCGTTTAAAAAGCAAAACAAAACACGTCTCCCTACGGGCGCTCAGCATGGTCTCCGGACACCCTCGCCGCCACAAGCAACGCCTGCGCACGTGGGACACATGCTAGTTCTCTCCCCCTTCCTCTTTCTCTCAAATTAATTTTAAAAAAAGTCTATTCCCACCTCTACACCTCCTCTGGCAGCCAGCATTTACCTAACCATCCTTCTCTGGTCGCCTAGGAGGCATCCTCCTACAGGTAGCCATCCTGGGCTTCAGCCTGGGCCCCCAAAGGTGGGAGAGAGATGCCAGCTGACTTCCGGAACCATAGTGGCCATGATCTTATGGCCTTTCCACTAGACAGGCTGCAACCCTATGCATTTCTAGTGGGACAGCTGGGGAGGCCTCAACCCACGGACAAGGACAAGGAAGGTCCACAAAGCCAGGAGGAGGGCTGGCCACCGATGCTGGGCCCCCCACAGCCCCCCCCCCACCCCCCCTGCATC
>NW_005357736.1:1270582-1272367 GCF_000412655.1 Myotis brandtii | reverse complement strand
CTTCCACCCTGGCACACATCTGTTGCAGCTCACGGGTCTCGGGCTGTCCGCCCCCCTTGGAGGGCTTGTGTGTCCCTATCTGAGTGGCTCCCTTGCTGAGGAGCCACTGGCCTGTAAGTCCTCCAATGGCTCCCCCTGGGCCCCCCTCCTTCCTGGAGCCAAAGCTCAGGCAGGCACTGCCGCAAGCATGCAGCCAAGATGAAGACACAGGGTGCCCACTTGGGACACGGACACCCAGAGATATGCTCCGTAGGTGCCTCTGATCCACGGAACCCTGTAAAGACGGCGCACAGAGCCCGGAACACAGCCTGTCCGAGGCTCGCCTCTCCCCCCACCAGCTCTGCCCCAAGCTTGAGAGCTGATCCTCCCTCCTCGGGCCTCCTCAGTCTGCTCCTAGCAACAGCCAACAGCTCTTGCAGTTGCCAGGCAACAGGGAGAACCTGTCAGCTCCATGGAGGCCAGGCTCACCAGAGGTGGGCCCACACAGACCCCCACGGACAGAGGCGGGGCAGGATGGGGCCCAGGGAGGCATGGCCTCCTCCAGCCCCAGGTCAGGTTATGTGGTCCTTGCACCCGTCCTACCAGTTAGCGGCTCCTTTCCAGGTAAGTGTTTTCCTAGAGAGTCCAGCGACCCCTGCCTCCACCCCTCCAGGCTGCTCCCTCTCTGTCTGCAGGGGGGTCCCCAGGGCTATGGCTAGGCCTCTGTTTGCTACTCCGGTCACATACCTCCCACTCAGGGGCTCAGAACCCTCCTCCCCGCCCCATCTCCAGCCCAGCTTCTCCCCTGATCACCAGCCCGTTTCCCAGGCTGCTCTGAAGCTTCCCCAAGACACTTCACCACCCCCCACCCACCCCCACAACTGGACCTGTTCTTGGGATCCTGACTATGAACTCTCACCATCCAGAGCCATGACCACCGCCCCATCCCTGCATCCTGTCAATTTCTTCCCCTCCTCAGCTCCCCTTCAAATGTGTCCCTGTTCTCTGTCCCTAGAGTCTCTTACTCCAGGCCTCCAGCCCCTCCATGGCTCTCCTGTCTCCCCTACAGCTCATCCTCTACACGCAGCAAAGGGGATCCTGATGAAAGAAATCACATCACTCTCCTGCTCACAAACCTTCCTTATGTGTAGATTGATTTCAGAGAGGAAGGGAGAGGGAGAGAGAAACATCAATGATGAGAACCACTGATCCGCTGCCTCCTGCACGCCCCCTACTGGGGATCGAGCCTGCAACCCCTGCATGGGCTGTGACCTCCTGGTTCATAGACCAACGCTCAACATTGAGCCACACCAGCCGGCTTACAAACCTTCTGTGGCTCCCCAGTGCCCTGAGATGAAGCCCACACACACTGCTTTGGACTTGGCAGGAGGCAGAGGTGGTAGAGTGGAGGGTGACCCCAAGGACTCTGGGGAACAGCCTGCAGACTTGCTGGCTGCATATGACTTTGAACAAGGACCAGAAACTCCCTGTGCCTCACTTTTCTTGTCAGCAAAATGGGCCTAATATTACTATCTACCCACGGCACTGGCTGAGGTCAGGGCAAGGGAGGAAAAGTGCGCGAAATGCGCATGCCCTGGTTGGCTGGCTCCTTGGTCGGGATACTGTCCCATACACCAAAGGACTGAGGTTTCAGCTCTTGGTCAGGGCACATACCTAGGTTTCAGGTTTGGTCCCTGGTTGGGTGTATAGGAGAGGCAACTGATCGATGTTTCTCTCATATCAATGGTTCTCTCTCCCTCTCCCTTTCTCTAAAAAAACCAGTAAAACATGACCTCAGGATGAGGA
>NW_005357736.1:1266709-1270480 GCF_000412655.1 Myotis brandtii | reverse complement strand
GGTATGTGCCCTTGACCAGAATATTTTTTTAAATATATTTTATTGATTTTTTACAGAGAGGAAGGGAGAAAAAGAGAAATAGAGAGATAGAAACATCGATGAGAGAGGAACATCGATTCAGCTGCCTCCTGCACACTCCCCACTGGGGATGTGCCCGCAACCAAGGTACATGCCCTTGACGGGAATCGAACCTGGGACCCTTCAGTCCGCAGGCTAACGCTCTATCCACTGAGCCAAACTGGTCAGGGCTTGACCAGAATATTTCTAAAAATATTCAGAATGTGCGCGGCACATGGAAAGCCCTCGATAGGGGTGAGTTGTCACAGTAGTAATTCCCGCAAGGCCCGGAGGTGTCCCCGCTGAGGGTGTCCCCATCCCTCCGCTGGCGCTAGGCCAGCACGCCAGCACTCTGCCTCGCCTGCTCCCCGAACCTTCCCCACTCATCCCTCCTCCTCTGTCCTTCCCTGTTGTGTCCTGAGCCTCCTCCTCCCCGACAGACTGCAGCGTCCCTGTGGGCCCTCTCCCCCAGGCCTCTGATTCCAGACGCCTGGCAGCACCATCCCTGAGGTGGCTCAACACTTGTCTAATCGAATGAATGAATCCCACAAACTCTACCCCACCCTTCCACTCTGGAGCTGGGAGAGGTGTAACAACTAAACCTGTGGACACCGAAACTATCTGCCATAGTTGTGTGTGCAAAGGAGGGAGGAACCAGGGTCAGGGAGCCTTCCTGGTGGAGGTGCCGTGGGAGAGCTACAGGGAGAAGAGCGATGGGAAGAGCAATCCAGGAAGAGGGGACAGGGAGGTGGGAGTGGGACTGGGAGGGTGGCTTTGGGGAGGCCGAGGAGAAAATCCAGAGCCACAGCTGGAGGAACCCCTTGCTTTGCAGCTGAGGCAACTGAGGCCAGAAGGGGCCAGGACCCACCCACGCCATCTAGTGAGGGGTGTCACCAGCACTGGCTGCCTTCACTCGGGGACCCAGGATCCTTTAGAGAGACGTTGTTTGGGGGGCCGGGGGTGGCTTCCTAGACAGAGGTATGACCTGACCCAGGGCACGCAGCCCAGCACCACTGACCAGGCCATAAAGACAACAAAGTGGCATCAAGCAGATCTGGCGGCACTTCAGCTGGGAGGGAGGTGGCTGCTGCCGCTCAGCTCACGGGGCAGCCAGGACAGCCCTGGGGAGACCCCAGGCCACAGAGCAGGCCCAGCGTGTCCTGAGGTCCTGGTCCCGGCTGAGCGGGGGCTGAGCAGCGGGCGGAACGGAGCCCCTCAGTGGGCTGAGCTCCAGGAGGGGAAGCTGCCCACTTCCCCAAAGGCAGTTTCGGGCGGGTGTGTCTGCCTCACCCGCGCCCAGAAACAAGCAGAACCCCACAGGGGTCCCCGGAGCCCAGGGTGCTGACCACCCCGCGTCGATGGCTCCCAGGTGCAGGGAGTCCCTGTGAGGCCCTGTGACCAAATCACAGCCTGGCAGCCAGCGCCCCAGAGCTGCTGCTGAGACCTCAGTGGCTGGAGCCGGCCCCTCCCTGCAACCCCGCGCCAGGCTCCACCTCCTGGGGCAGCCCTGCACCTCCCCTTCCTGCTCCTCAGCCCAGTGGCCTCTGAGATTGGAGTCAGCTGCCTGCCCTCCCGGCCCTTCCTTCCAGCCCCTCTCCAGGCTCCTCTCCCTCCCAGAGAAGCAGCCCCAAGCCTGGGGGCCTTGGGGCCCAGGGTACCCCTTCCTGCTCATCCACCTCCTGCACAGACAATTGTCTGTTGTCCTGGAGAACTCAGGCCCCAGTGCTCCTTGCCAGAAGTTTCTGGATGGGCTGGAGGGCCTCCCTTGGAGGGGAGGCGGTCTCGAGAGGAGAGTTCATCTGTTCAGAGGGGGTTCGCTGTGACTCTCTCGTGCTGAGAGCCCTGGGGTGAGGGAGGAGCTGGGAGCCCGCCCTCCGGGAGCAAACCCAGGAAGCAGGAAAGAGCTGCACAGCTTCGGAGAAAACCGCCCGGTGACCCAAGCGCCACTGGGGGACATGCAGCAGGGAGCAGTCTGAGGAGGGGACTCTAATGATGAGAGGGGACCACCTGTGTGACAAGCCAAGCGAAGGGGTGAAGGGCAGAGGCAACAAAGACCCCGAGGCAGGAAGGGGCTGCATGTCCCTGGGGCCAGAGCAGTGAGAGCCAGAGGGACAGAGGCGTGAGGGAGGACTGACTGCCAGAGGCATCCCTGAGGAGTGGGCAGGGAGGGAACCCCCAAGGCCCCAGGGGATGCTGGGGTAGGGAGGGGTCTGTCCCTAGAGTCTCATGTCTGGCCCTGCAAATCCAACTGGGCCTGGCACTCAGGGTGCTGCTGACATGACTGGGGGAGAACTGCCCAGCGCCTTGGGAGGGGGCCCGGGTGCCCTCGGGGCTTTGGGGCCCAGGTCTGAGCCAAGGCCCGCTCCTGGTCCTTGAAGAGTTCATGGCCCAACTTCCACGGTGTCTGCCACATACTTAGTCTCTAAAGGCCGCCTCCCGTGGGAAGCCCAGGGTCCTAGGGGGCCTGGGAAACGGCCATCAGCCCCTCCCAGGAGCCACTCCTCAGCTCACCTGGTTGCGTTGCCCTCCCTGCCACGCTGGCCAAAGGCTGGGGCTGGTGGCCTCTCCGGACTCCTCGGGGCCTCCATTAGCACTGCTGCCTGGGATTTAATTTAATGAAAGAGCGAAAAGAGCCCTAATGAAGGTGAGGCAACAGCCACAGCCTGTGCTGCGGAGGCTCAGCCACCCGGGCCCTCGGGCTTCCTGTGGATGATGCTGGGAGGATGCGGTCGGCGCCCTGGGAGCCCCGCTTCGCTCTGCTGTGCTACCAGGAGCAAATGCTGCCACGAAAGCCACTAGAGCAGGGGTGGGCAAACTTTTTGACTCGAGGGCCACAATGGGTTCTTAAACTGGACCGGAGGGCCGGAACAAAAGCATGGATGGAGTGTTTGTGTGAACTAATATAAATTCAAAGTAAACATCATTACATAAAAGGGTACGGTTTTTTTTTTTTTTTAGTTTTATTCATTTCAAACGGGGCCGGATCCGGCCCGCGGGCCGTAGTTTGCCCACGGCTGCACTAGAGAGAGTTAGAGCCATGAGCCTGGCTCAGAAAGAAGCGCTTTTGAGATGCAAAGACCCCGAGGTGCGGACCAGCAGGGTTTGTTACAACACAGGCCAGGCTGCGGGCGAATAGGGAATAGCGCCCGTGGGTAGTCTGCAGAGGAGGGAGATTCAGCGCCGTGGGGCAGGGAAACGTTTACATTTTGTTCCAAGTGTGACGGAAACCACTGGAGCGTGTAAGGCCGAGTGACCGATCTGCTATCTTAAGGTTCCCTCTGGCTCTATGAGGGTTAAAGGAGGCGGGAAGGGAGGTGGGGTGCCCACCAAGTAGTGCAGGAGGTGAGAGTAATGGAGTGAAGCCTGCGGAGACGGAGACGCAGCTCCGGGGAAGATGGGGGGCGGGGTGGGGGTGGCGGGCGAATAACTGGCTGAGCCTGTTTCCTCCAGCGGGTTGGGCTGCTGGGCCCTTCAGGCTCAGCCTCTCCTCCAAATGGACATCGCTCAAGCATTTAAGAAAACCAGTGTAAAGGGCTTCCCTTCGCCCCTTTCCTGCGCCCCCACCTTGGCGGACCTCTCCCCCGCCCCTGCTGGCGTCCCCCCCATTTCTCCATCGCTAGGGATCCTTCTATCCCTGCTCCCGGAACCCCAAGGCTGTATTCCACCAGGGACCAGGCCAGGAGGCGCAGGCAGAGCTGCGGGGATGCAGCCTCG
>NW_005357736.1:1265658-1266164 GCF_000412655.1 Myotis brandtii | reverse complement strand
CGCCCCGACGCCCTCTCCCTGTTCCGACCCCCGGCCCCCGGGCCCTCTCCAGCCTCAGCCCATCCCCAGACCGTCCCGGGCACCGCCTTTCCGCTTCTCTGGTCCCAGCCTCTTCACACTCCGTCCCAGGACGCCCTCTCGCCTGCCCCTGCCCCACCCACCGTCGATGAGACGCTGATTTGGGCGATTACCTCGCTGGTCACTTCCCCTGCTTCTCGGGGGTCAGGCGGTTCCGTGCCCATCGCCTGCGCCCAGCCCACGGCCCGGTGATCAGTGGGGGCTCCTCGTGCCCGGCTGAGTTTGACCTCAGAGACGTGGGCAGAATGAGAGGAGGGGCTGCGTAATCCTTGGAGGGGCTCTCGGACCCTTGGCCAAGGTTGGGCCCCTTCTCCGGGATCAGGCAGCCCTTGGGGGGCTGCGGCCTGGCTCCCCGAGGGCCCGGCCATGTGTAGGACCGGCAGCTCCTCACTCACCTGCCCATGATGCAGCGTGGAGGGCCCCGCCCC
>NW_005357736.1:1261255-1265555 GCF_000412655.1 Myotis brandtii | reverse complement strand
GGGGCAGCAGAGGCCGCCTTCCCCGCCTGGGAACTAGGTCGCCCGGGTCCTGGGGGCGGCGGCGCAGGCAGGTTTGCAGCTCGCGTGGCTTTGAAAGCCGCTTTCTCCTGGCAGACCCCCCAGGGCTGCTCTTTCTAAGTAACTTTCCGTCCACGATTACTGCGCCCAGTTGTTTGAAAGTTAGTCGGTGGCTGCCTGACTGGAGATGGAGGTCAAGGCGGATGCCTGATGCTTCCCCTGGGCCCCTCCATATGCTCCTCCAGGTCCCTGGCTGCATCGTGGACCCAGATGCCCTCGCTGCCAGCCCGTGGCCACCTGCACACGCCCTGATGCCAACTGTCCGAGCGCCACCTCCTGTGTCCCAGCTCGGCTCCTCCAGGCCCTGGCCCGGGGTCCTTCGCTTACCTCCGTCCCAGCCGCCATCCCAGCAGCTCCCCCCAAGCTCTTCCTCCCCATAGCTGCTTCCTCCCAGTCATTTTAACAAATATATTTTTATTGATTTCAGAGAGGAAGGGAGAGAGAGGTAGAAACATCAATGATGAGAGAGAATCATTGACTGGCTGCCTCCTGCAGGCTCCACACTGGGGATCGAGCCCGAAACCCGGGCCTGTGCCCTTGACGGGAATCGAACCCGGGGCCCTTCAAGTCACCAGGCTGATGCTCTATCCACTGAGCCACACCGGCTACTGCAACTTCCAGTCTTCCTGGAAAGCCTCCGTGGGCCCTGCTTCTCTCGCTTCACACACATTTCTACCCTCGGCCTCTCTAGTTCCTGCCTCCTTCCCCTCCACCAGTCGGTCCAGTCGCACGTGCCCTCCCTCCACGACCCAGCCCTGGTCCCGGCCCTCAGCAGCCCGCTTGTTGGTCCGCTCCCCACCCTCATGTTCGCGAGCAGCTGATGCTGGCCGGGCTCCCAGTGCCCACACTCCCCTGGGTTCCTCCCACCGCCCGGCTGCTCCTGCTCAGGGCCTTGGTGGTTCCGCCTCACCTCCCAGCACCTGACAGGAATGTCCCCGCGCTCAGACCTGCCTGCTGCCCTCCTCTGTCCAGACTCACCTCCCCCATCTCACCAGGCCCCTGGCTTTCCCTGCTGTCCACTCCCTCTGCCTCCCAGCCCCAAGGCTCCAGTGCTGGCCGCTCTGCTGAACTCGGGTCCCATACCCGCCGTCAACTGGGCATCTGTGTGTGGACGTCCAGCCCGTGTTTCCTTGGCAAAACTGACCTCCCTCCCAAGCCTGCCCCACCCCCAGCGGGTGCAGTGGCAGCTCAGTCCCTAGATGGGCTGGGAGTCACCTTGACTTGTTTCAGTCCCTCCCCTCCTACCTAAACCCTCAGGGAACCCTGCCGCCTCTGCCTGCAGGGCGAGCCTGGCGTCTGTCCCGGGACATGGTGCCCCCTGGGCTGAGCCACCCAACATCTCTGTCCGAACCACCGCGTAGCCCTGTGTCAGGGTCACCCTGGGCCCCCAGCCCCCACTCAGAGCCCAGCCTCGGGGCAGCGGCCAGAATGATCCCTTTCAGCTTGGAGTTGCTCCTGAGTCCGCGCCTGTTCCTGTCCCTCCTGTGTTCAGGAACCCAGGGCCCTGCCTTTCCGGAGAGATCTGCCCTCCCAAGCCCCACTCGCCCCTCCAGCCTCTCCTGCCTCCGCCTCTCCTGCCATCGGCCACATGAGGGCCAGGCACATTCTGCCCCAGGGCTTTGCCCTGGCTGACCCCTCAGGCTGGGACGGCCCCTGCAGGCATCCACATGGCTCCCTCCCTCTCCAAACCTCTGATCACATGTCCCTTTCTCAGCGAGCCCCCCCCTCCCCACCTATTTCCATTGCCTCACCTTGCCAGTTTGCTGCCCACAGTAGCACTAAGCACCTTCTAACCAATGACGGAATGGTCTGAACCCCCACCCAGAATGTAAGTCCCAGGAAGGCAGGCCTCCCCCTCGCTCGCTGCCGTGGCCACAGGTGCGGGGAGGTGCCTGGCTCAGAGGGCTCAGCGGTCACTCGGCGGATGAATGATCCCTCTTGGGTGGGTAGGCGGATGTGCACCTGTGCACACGGGTGGGTGAGGAGGGGCAGGGGACCCAGGCTTAGGTGCCTCTTTCTCGTCTCTCTCAAAAACAAACAAACAAACAAAACTTATTAATTTCAGAGAGGAAGGGAGAGGGAGTTAGAAACATCAATGATGAGAGCGAATCATTGATTGGCTGCCTCCTGCACGCCCCCTACTGGGGATCAAGCCCACAACCCGGGCATGTGCCCTGATGGGGAATTGAGCCGTGAACTCCTGGTTCCTAGGTCGATGCTCAACCACGGAGCCACCCCGGCCGGGTCCTGGTCTATACTCACTGGCTCCCTGTTACAAGTAGTCACAAGAAATGCAGTGACAAGAAATCTAGAAGACTTTTGTGCTGGACTTTCTGCTGTCCTATCTTGTCCATATTCCAAGTGAACAAGTTTTTTTTGTGTGTGTTGTTTTTGTGTTTTTTATTTTATTTTTTTCAGAGAAATGTTGTTGTCGTTAATCCGCACCCGAGGATATGTTCCCATTGCTGTTTAGAGAGTAGAAGGAGGGGGAGAGAGAAACGCCGATGTGAGAGAGACACATGGATTGGTTGCCTCCTGCAAGTGTCCTGACTGGGGCTGGGGCTCGAGCCTGCCATCGAGGTATGTGCCCTTGATCAGAATCAAACCTGGGCCCCTCAGCCCGCAGGCCAACACTCTATCCACTGAGCCAAACTGGCCAGGGCTAGAGAAATGTTTTAAAAGTGAAAAAGAAAAGACCTGGGATCCTCTTCAAAACACAAAAATGCTTAATGCTGACCCAGGGCCTCCGGGGGCCCGAGTCTGGGACTGGACAGCTAGGAGGGAGGTCACTCACTTTCAGCCTGTGGGCCCTTGAGCTTGGATATAGCGTAGTGGCCGCATCCCTGCTTCCTGGCCGGCACCTGCTGCCCAGTGTCTGGCTGGGGCGGCCTTGCTGGGGAGCAGAGACGGAGGCCTCCCGGGCAGGGTCCTCCTGCCCCACTGTGGGCGGCGGGGGAGCTACTGCCGCATGTCCCCTGTGGCCTCTGGACGGAGGGCGCCAGGACAGGCCCAGGTCTGCGCAGGGCGGCCCCTGCCTGTGCTGCTTCCCACTCCCAGGAGCCCAGGGTCCAAGGCCGGGCTGCAGCCTCCTCTGATGGGGAAGAAGCCAGAGCCCCCAAGGGCGGCCCTCTCGCCGGGACGCTGGGCTGCAGCCCCCCAGGCCAGGGTCCAGCTTTCTGGGGTCCCGGGGCTCCCCAGGAGCCAGGCGCGGGGCTGACGGGAATCAGGCACTGGCACGCCGTGGCCCCGGCAGCCACCAGCCTGAGGAAGTCCTTTCTTCAGGGGCCCATGCTGGCAGCCCTGCCAGTTCTAACTGGATTTTTCCTGCTGCCCTTTCCTCGGAGGCCTCGCTGGGCACAGGGTCTCTGCTAATGAGGGTTTGGTGCCAAGACCTGGGCAGCTCCATCCCGCTGGGCCCCGCTGGCTCAGGCCCGCCCCAGGCCATGGGCAGCCTCCCAGCCCCCCCCAACCCTCCCCCTTATCCCAGTGTCCTGCACCCCCTGCCTGGCCTGGGTGCCCTCGCTCACTCAGGCCACACGGCTCCCTCCCCACCTTCACCCAGGCGGGTGCTGCTAGGGGAGAGCAGTCTGATGGGCACAGGGCACAGGGCACGGGCCCTGGACAGTGGGGGGGGGGGCGCAGATCTCGGCGCTGGATGCACCTCACGTTGCCTCCTTCCGGAGCCGCTCTGTCCCACTTCCTGGGCCTCATTCATCCCCCACCTCACCCGGGAGAAAGCAGGTCTGTGCGCAGCTGGCCCAGACCCAGAGCAGGGTATGAGCAGCCGCGGCGGACAGGAGGGGGACCGCCGTGCCCACCCCATCCCAGGGCAGAGGCAGGGGGGCCCCCATCACACCCACGTCCCAGCTCCCATGCCGCTTTCCAGGAACCCAGGCCCCAGGAGTCAAGAACAGGGACGCAGCGTGTGTGTCATATTTATAAAAGGGCTGCAGCCAGCCTCCCGCTGCCCCGGGGGCCTGGGGGCTCGGGGCCCAGGGCAGAGGCCTCCGCCTGCCTCTCTCCTCTTGGACGCGAGCTTCAGCCCAGGCTCGGGTGGGGGAGTCCCAGCCTCCCCAGGGCTGGTGCAGGTGCAGGAGGGGTCCCTGGGGGTCCCCACACCAGCTTCACCCTCCAGAGAACCTGCTGGCTCCAGGGGCAGAGGGGGGGGTCTGCTCCTGGTGGAGGGGTGGGAGAGGGGACAAGAGCATCCAGGGGCCTGAGC
>NW_005357736.1:1259275-1261156 GCF_000412655.1 Myotis brandtii | reverse complement strand
TGGGGCCTCAGGGCAGACCATGGCCCAGCAGCCAGGTCGGGGTGGCTGCCGGCCTGGTCCCCGCTCTGTGCCCCACAGGCGGTGTGACTCAGTGTCCGCCTCTGTGCAAGGGGGGAGTGGGGTTTGGGGGGATCTGAGGCAACACGAGGGGAGCAGGGGTGCAGCCCCCCGTGCCCAGCTCAGGAAGGCGCTGCAGCCCCAGGACCCAGCAGGGTTGGGCCAAGGGCCTTGGTCCTGGTTCTTTTTAAAAATAAAAGCCTTTCACAGAGAGGACGAGGGGCAGGGCCACGCGCCGCCGTAACGTTAGCCATGCCTTTCTCCTGGCCCTGCCTGGCGCCGGGTGCGAGCAGGGGCTGAGGAGTCTGGGCAGGGGCGCAGGATGAGTCGGCAGAACAGGACGGGCTGTCCTAGTGGCTTCCTCCACTCCGGCTGGTCCCCGACACCCAGTCAATGATGATGAAACTCAAGCTCATGGTCATCATCAAGAAGCCAAGCACAGCGAAGCAAAGGGCCTGTGGGGTCAGGGGTCAGGGTCAGGACCGAGGTCAGAGCAGTGCCCTCAGCTTCATACCAGCCCACCGGCCTCCAGGCCCCTCGCACCAGGATCTTGGGGGTGGACTTGGCAGGTTCCCTCTCGGTGGGCACGATGCGGAAGTAGAAGATGGCAGGGAAGATGAAGATGAGGCACGGGGCCGATGTGGCACCTGCAAAAAACCAGGCATGGCCACCCAGGGCTCGTGGCCACCGACTGGCTACGTTTCGTTTCAGGGGTTGGGCCCGATGAAACCAAACAGTCCTTGTTGGGGGAGGTTCTAGGGGGCCCACCAGCCCCTCTTGTTCTCTGCCCTTTGGGGTGGAAAGCTAGCTCGCTGGCGTCAGAAGAATCTCAGTGAGTGAAGCTGGCAAAGAGGAAAGACAAGTGACAAGCTAGAGACCGAGACTTAAGGATATCGGGCACCTGGATACAGCTATTCCTGAAGGCGTTTCTACTATTTGAGCCAATACATTCCTTTGTGCTTCATTCACTTTGAGTTGGATTTCGGATATTTACAACCAAGAGTCCTGTCCTTGATACTCAGCCCAGGCCCGTGTGGCCGTCCCTGCAGAGTTGGGTGAGGGAGTCAGGCTCCTGAGTTGGGTCCCTCACAAGATGTCTCAGAATTGCTGATCTTCCAGCGCAGAGACCCCAACGGTTTGGGGTGGTGGGCAGAGCACCTATGCTGTCGTTCATGGTCCTGGGCCTGAATCCAGGCTTCTCACTTACCAGCTGAATGGCCCTGCGACTCCCTCAGTGGCTCTAAACTTCAGGCTCCTCACATGCAAGGTGGGGACAAGACCTCCTTTGTGGAGGCACCGCCTCAGGGGTTCTGAGTCCTCAAAAGGTGTTAGAACAGCCTTCGTACAGAACCTCAGCTGGAGGCCATGCCGTGCACGTGGCCAGCAGCCCCCACCTCCATGTGGGTGTGAAGCCCTAGCCGGGTGACTCAGTTGGTTGGAACATCGTTCTGATACATCAGGGTTGCAGGTTCCATCCCCGGTCGGGGCACATACAAGGGTCGATCAATGAATGCATCAAGAGGAACAACAAACCGATGTTTCTCTCTCCCTCCCCCTCTCTCTCTCTAAAATCCATTAATTAAAGAATTTAAATAAATAAGTAAGTAAGTGTGGGGTGTGAGCTGTGGAGGAGAGATTCTCGGGGCCGCCCGCCCGGCAGGCGCTCACCGATGATCCCGAAGATGCCCAGGATGTTGGGGGCGAAGATGACCAGCAGGTTGATGCAGGTGAGCAGGCCGACGGCGATGACCACGTGCCGCAGCCAGCTGAACTCCCGGTCCGGGAACAGCATCTGCTGGATGGCACGGCGCACCTGCGGGGAGT
>NW_005357736.1:1256432-1258482 GCF_000412655.1 Myotis brandtii | reverse complement strand
GCACATGGAGGTCCCATCACCCCCCCTTGCAGGACACACCCGCCCTCACCCTGCCCCCACCAGCTCAGGCAGCCCGCCCCTCCGCCAGGACCTACTCCTTGAGCTCCGTATAGATGGGCAGCACCTCGGGGTGGCAGACAAAGGCGAAGGCCATGATGGGGATGGTGTATGCCGTCTGGGGGAGCAGGGAGACTGTCAGGGCAGCCCCTTCAGACTCCCCCGGCCCTGCCCTCACCCTGGGCCTGTCCGAACCTGTATGTTGAGTGTGAAGTAGTTTGGGGTGCAGGAGTCTGAGCTGAAAGTCTCCCCCAGGGGCGGTGTCCCCTCCCCAAGGCTGGAGTTGCTTGTGATGTTGGCAGAGTTGGAGAGCAGTGGGCATGGCACCTGGAACTTTTTGTAGATGACCTGGTGGGGTGGGGGAGGGGAGGAGAGTATCAGGGCCAGGCGAGGCTGCCTGGGAAGGCGCTCTGACCTAGACCAGATGGGGGAGCTGCCGTCCATCCGACAGAGACCTGCCTCCTCCCTCTGACAGGGGCCCAGGGGACCTGCCTCCTCCCTCTGACAGGAGCCCTAGGGGACCTGCCTCCTCCCTCTGACAGGGGCCCTAAGGGATCTGCTTCCTTCCTCTGACAGGGGCCCTAGGGGACCTGCCTCCTCCCTCTGACAGGGGCCCAGGGGACCTGCCTCTCCCTTGACCAGCATGGAGGGTGACTCACTGCAACTAGGAAGAAAACCATGCAGGTGAGCGAGAAGCCGCTGGAGTAACCCAGGTAGCCTGCGGAGTCGGGGAAGGCGCTGTGAGACAGGGTCTCCTCTGGCATATGCTTCCAACACCCCCTCCCCGGCCTGGCCCTGTCACACTCACCCAGCTGCCGCATCAGTGCCAGGGGCAGAATGATGGTGACCGAGACCAGGATCACCAGGTAGTTCCCATCCATGTACCAGTCCCTGCAGGATGGGAGTGGGGAGCGAGGTCAGAGCCCATGCAGCCCCGAGTGGCCTCCACCCCCGCCGGGGTCACCAGTGGTGCCCTCCCGGCCCTGAGGCTCCCTGTCCCTCTGCAGCGGGCAGCCCGTCACGCTCTCCTGGGTGAGGCGAGGGCCCAGGCCCCACTCCATCAGGCTCTGCTGTTTTCTCAGGACCCGGAGGTCTGGTCCGGCCTCCCCAGGGGGCGGCCCCAGGGGCCAGGAGGCGGCTGGGATGAAAGAAGCTGGCTCTGGGGGTGGGGCCTTTTCCCTGGGTCTCGGGGACTTTCCAACCACCTGAGCCCATGGTCCCTCCTGCGGTGCGCCCGGCACCGTCCTCATCCTGCCAGCCATGGGCAGGGCTGCAGGGAACTAAAGGGACGAGGGATAGGACCATCCTCTGGGCAGGCCCGAAGGCCAGCTCCCGGGGAACGGCCCCGGGGAGGGGGTCCGCTGTCCCCTCTTCCCAGACTGCTCTCTGCGTCAGCCCCTCTGCTCGCCGACTGTGGCCGAGGGCACGGCCTGTCTTCTCCGCCCGACTCACCAACGTGGCTGAAGCCATCGGCTGAACCGATGATGGGCAACTGGGACACGCTGGGCTTAGTGTCCTGGGCGGGGCTCACCCCAGCCACACGGGACTAGCAGGCTTAGAGCTAAGCCGAGGCTCCCGGGTCCTCCCTGCTCACAGGCTGGGCAGGGCCAGGCGGCCCGTGTCCTCACCCCGCCCACGTGGCTCTCCCGGGGGTCCCCCTAAGATCAGGTGCTTCATGGCCGGGCGTGGCTGATGTCAGTCCTGCTGGCAGCTCTCCGCCCCTGCCCCAGCCATTATGGGGTCTCTCCCTCTAGCCCCACCTGGGCTCCCAGGACCGTGGGTGGACATGCGGGGGTAGACGGGGCCTCCCACCCTCACCCAGCCCACCCCACCCTGGGGCTCACGAAGTTTTCTCCTCCAGGTTCAGGAAGGTCTGTATGACCAGGGGCAGCTCGGACTTGATGATGTACAGGTAGCTGGACATGGCTGGGGGAGGGGCGGGCAGGCACCGGGTCAGCGGCCCGCCCTCCCTCAGACCGTGCCTCACCCTCCG
>NW_005357736.1:1247668-1255026 GCF_000412655.1 Myotis brandtii | reverse complement strand
GGATGGCCAGGGCGGCCGCCAGCTTGCCGGGGGTCCCGAAGGCGCGGTAGCCCAGCTGCTCGTAGGCACGGATCCCTGTGGGCCAAGAAGCCGCGTCAGGAGCGCCCTTCCCTGCCCCCTTCCCTGCTGCAGGCGGGCCCGAGGCTCACCCACGACCCCCGAGGACTTGAGCAGCAGGTGGATGGAGTAGCTGGAGAGCAGGGCCACGGCCGTCAGCAGGAACCTGGGGCGAGGGAGAGAAAAGAGCCTGGCTCCCTGGCCAGCGGAGCGAGGGGCCCGGGAGGCCTGGGGGTGTGGGCTCGGGGACCAGGGCTGCACCCCGGCCGGTTTGACCCAGAAGGACCGTGACCCAGAAGAGGCCATCAGTCCGCCGCTCCTCGAGTTCTCAGAACAGACGTGTGTCCCATCGGCTGCGGGGCAGACTCCCCGGGGAGAACACGTGTGCACACAGGCCTGGCCACGGGGCTCCATCACGTGTTGCTACAGAAGGCGCAGTGGCCTCGCCGGCAGCTCAGCGGTCCGCTGGGAAGTGAGGTGCATTGGCCTGGCCGGGCTGGTCGGGCCATGGTTTGGGCTGCGTGTAGGTGCCCACCCCTGCCACCCGGGCCTCGGGACAGGAAACTGAGGGGTCCTGGGGGTGGCCTGCCTGGGGCTCCGTCTGGGGAAGGGTGGCAGCTGGCACTCACAGGAAGAGGATGATGCCCGTGTTGGCCATGGCGAAGGCCAGCCCCAGGATGCCGCTGCCCATGATGGCGTTGCTCAGGTTGAACACTGACATCCCAAACGAGGTCTTCCCCTCAAACTGCGGAGCCGCATGGGCGGGAGGGGGCGGGTCAGCATCCCTCCCTGCCGCTCGGCCTCCCTCACCGCCCTGGGCACCCCCTCCCTGCCCCCTGCCCCCGCCCCCAGGGTGCCCTAGCCCCTCCCTGCCTGCTCACATCGGTGAAATGCGGCTCCTTGCCCGGGCTTTTGTGCATGAAGCCCTCGCCCTCCACGTGGCTCCTCCGCGGGCTGTGGGCCCTGCAGGCACAGGCCAGGGCGGGCAGTCAGCTCAGCCCCTGCTCTGCACTGAGCCCCGGCGGGTGTGGTGCCCCCTCCGCTCACCTCTCGCTGCCCGCGGTGGGGATGCCCGCGGAGTGCAGCCCCTCCGAGTGCTTGCCATTGGGCACCAGCTCCACCATCTCCGTCTGCAGAGGCGCCTCCATGGCTCAGGGAACAGCCTCGCTCTCACGCCGACACTCAGAAGCCTGCAGAGCAGACGGCCCCTGGGTCATCCCCGCGCCCAGGCCCAGGCCCAGCTCCCACAGGAGGTCTCAGCCCAGCACCTCCCAGGGCCACCCAGGGCGCTCTGCCTGCGGCCCCCCTGGGACCTGCCTGTGGGGGACCAGAGCTTGGACGCCTGGGGTCGCCATGGCGTCCTGAGGGGCACCTCCGTGGGTACCCAGGGCTCCACCCACACCCCAACACACACACCGGCCCAGCCAGCCCTCAAGGCCTCAGTTTCCCCATCTGGGAAGCGAGGTCAATCGATGCCCTAAGTTCAGAGCCCAGCGGCGCCAGGATGCTGAGTCCCTGGCCCCCATGTCCCACTCGGGGGGGGGGCCTGGACTGTCTCCTCCCTGAAGTTAACGCTGGGAGACGGTTTCCTGTGCCCGCTCCGTGTGCCAGGGGCCTCCTGGCCAACCTAGAATGGCACGGCCCGACGGCTGAAGGCTGGAGAAAGGGTGAGGGCTGTGGGCCCGGTTCCCAGCCGCCCGGCGGGCACTGCTGGCAGCCAGAACAAAGGCCCCTCTGTGGGCTCCGAGCTGGCGCTGGGAATGGCAGGCGCGGAGGCCACCCCCTCGGAGCCAGGAGGCCTGAGGCAGTGCTGGGTGCTGGACACCTGGGCCCTGCCCGCCCGCCACCCGCAAGGGGCCCTCGGGGCCCTTCCAGGAAACGGGTGCCCCGGGCCCTGTTCTCTGGGCCACACAGGCCTCACCCTCCACCAGCCCTGGCCTCAGGCCTCTCCTTCCCTCCAGGGAGCCCCCACCCTTAGGTGCCCACTGCCAGGGCCCTTCGAGCAGCCCCCCCTTCCGGGAGCCCCAGGCCAGGGCTCAGGGCCTTGCCAGCTGCAGAGGCACCTGGGCCTCGGGACCAGCCCCCTCTCCTGCCTTAGGGCGTGGCTCCGCTGGGGTTCATGGAACTAGCCCCCCATCCCCGCTCCCCACAACCAGCCTGCTCACTGCCCAGACAACTCGCTGACCCCTGTCCCGACCCTGGGGACAGGAGCCACCCACCTATGACCAGAAGGCACCAGGGCACAGCGCCCTCAGGATCTATAAGGCCACGCTGAAGGCCAGTTGGCCAGCATGAGAGCCGAGGCCAGAGTGGTGACCAGGGAGTGGACAGCACTGCCAAGCAGGTCAGCCAGAGCTCCGTCCTGCCGCCACGGCACCCCTCTGCTTGGGAACCCTGATCCGGCCCTGAGCCCTCTGCCCCACTCAGAACTGATGGTCTTGGGGTTGCTCTGGAACCTGGAGCACCAGGACCTCAAACCCGGGAACAGGGGAGGGGAGGGGAGGCCAGGCTTGGGCCTCGGGCCCCGTGTCCTGGGGGCCGCAGCCACACAGAACTGATCAGAGTTCAGACGCCAGACATGTTGTTCCGGGAACCCCACGCCCGGCCCCGTCGGACGCCCTCAATCTGCCTCTCCTTCCTCTGATGCTGGCGTCCGACCCTCCTCTCCTCCAGCCCTGCCCACCCAGGACCTTGGGTGTGAGCATCTCTTCTCAGACCTCGTCCCGGGACCAGATCCCTGACGCCAGCCTGCTTCACGCTGCTGCCCGAGCCCCGCCTCCCATGCCCTCCAAGGACCCCAGCTGCCGTGGAGGTGCCAGCACCTGGTGTCCTGAGTCACTCCAGATGCCCCCGGCTCTGAGCTGGGGTTGCCCGCCCGGGCCTCCCACCCTGGGCAGGCTGGGCCAGGCCCTGGGTGCGGAGTCGGCAGCCTGGACCAAGGGCCCTTCTCTGCCCTAATATCCCTCCCTCACAGCCAGGCACTGCCTCCAGGGAGACCACAGCCCCCAGCATGGTCATGGCCACAGTGCTGGGGGCCAGGCTCCAGGTTCCTCACCTCCAGCAGGACCTGAGCTTAGACTTTCACAACCAGGCCACACGGGTTCTTGGGCTGGCCTGGGATCCCAGAGAGGACGTGGGTACGTGGAACCTCAACTGGCTTTCAGTCTGGAAATGACAAACCCCCAAGCCCCTCACCACCACCTTATGGCTCTTGCTGCAACTGAGTGTGACCTGCACAGTGCTGGGACTCAAAGAAGGGGAGAGCGAGGCATCACGGAAGGCTTCCTGGAGGCGGCGGCGGCGAGGGAGTCAGTTCTGAAATTCCAGTGGGAGCCCCCATGGTGGGGAAATAGGAGAGAGTGAGTCAAGCAGAGCACACAGCATGGGCAAAGGCCCTGGGTGTGGCGTGAGGCAGGCTGTGAGGGGAGCGAAGGTTCCGTGGCCACAGGCAAGCCTGACAAAGCCTTCAAGGCCAAGTCAAGGAGTCGGTACTTCATTCTAGTGCAGGGCTAAGGGCTGGGGGCCCAGGGTGGACATGAGCATTGGCCTGGCACACGGACCCCCAGCCATCCCCTGAGGCCGGCCGCCATTTCTGACACCCTCCCCCTCACCTCGGGCCTGCCACTTCCCAGGCTTCTCTCTACCAGGGGGTCGGGTGGACTCGGGACCGCCCCCCAATGGAAAGCGGCCCGCAGACACTCTGGGGAAAGCTGAGTGCACTCTGCGTCCGAGGCTGACCGTGCCTCGCTGCGTGGCCGCGGGCAGGGGACTCCCCACTCAGGACTCAGCGTCTGCCCGTCCTCCTGGGGTCCCGTGAGGTCTGACCAAAGCTGGGGACACAGTGAGGAGCCTCCCTGAGGCCTCTGCCCCCAGAGCACGCCCTGGGCTCGGGCTCGGGGAGTCGGGCTCTGGGCGGGGCGATCGCTGGGGCCTGTGGTGGGTCATCAGGATGGCATCTATCACGGCGAGCATGGGCTCGGGCAGGAAATCGATGGCCAGGCCACTGCCCCGGGCCTGTTTGCTCTGCGGGGAGATAAGGGCGCGGGGGACGGAGCAGCAGGTGACGCCCGCCCACGCCCACGCCATCAGGGTGCGAACTCGTCAGGCGCCCTTTGCAGGTGCCAAGCTTGGCTAATTAAAGACTCCAGGCCCCGAATCAGGGCCGCGTGTGTCAGCCGCTGTGGGAAGCGCTGCCTTCCTCCCGACCCCAGCGACAGGGGCGGAGGCAGCCTCCCCGTGCCCCTCGCTCCCGTGGCCACAGCCTGGTGGACGCAAAGCCCCGCAGAGCTGGCTGCCACGGCCCCCAGCCTCTCGGTCCCGGGCAGCCTAACCTGGCCCAGGGCTCCGAGGAGAGGCAGCTGGCCTGGAGGGTCCTCTGTGGCTACCCCTGGGGTCTCAGGGCTGAGGGCGGCCCCAGTTCCAGCTCCCCCATCCTGATCACTCACCCCCTTGGCTGACACAAGGTGCCCCTGCCAGCCTGGCACCCCTCTGCCACCTGCTTCCCCAGCCTTCAGAGGGAAACACTCCCCAGGCAAGGGAGACTGGCTCCCGCGTCTGGACTGCGTGTTTTCAAGGCGCAACCACATGGATCGAGGGGAACCTGCTGGCTGAGGTCAGGGGCCAGGACCAAGGCACGTGGGTGTGTGTCCAGAACAGGGAGGTGTCACCCCCCCCCCCCCCCCCCCCCCCCCCCCCGCCCCCAGCACCGCAGCTCCCGATTTTGACCCCAGTAGACCCAGTTCTCCGTCCACGACTCCCTCCTGTCAACAACACTGGGGCAGTGGCCAGCGTATGGCCAACACCAGCTGGTGGCACGCAGGTTGCACGCTGGTGGGCAAAGGCCGGTGACCAGAACATCGCTGCGGTGGCCACACCGATCCCCCTCCCCTGGCTCCCCGGCCCTGTGCCTGGGGCTGCGCTTCTGTTTTCTGGGCGTCCGGAAGGGGGGGCCGGAAGGTGGACTTTCCTGTGTCGGGCTGTTTTCTAGACACTCAGCTGATGCGTCGAGCTGGGCCTCCCCACCCACCCAGCCCTGGACCCTCCCCGCTCAGGCTGACCCCCGAGCGGCTGTAGCTGGAACCTCTTGGCTCGAGACGGGACCGGAGCCAGCAGCAGCCCCCGCCCCCGCTGCCAGCCCGCTGAGAGGGACGTGTAGCCTGAGGCCCAGCTGAGGCAAAGGACAGGACATCACATGCCTGGGGCCCCCAGGAGCAGGGAAGACCCCGCGCCAGCCAGCCCATCCTCCTCCCTGCTGACCCGGAATCCCCTGGAGGCGGCCAAATATTTGGACAGCCGGACTTCTGGCCCCAAAGAGAGCTGGAGCAGGGGCCCGGGGCAGCTCAGGACGCACCGGAGACCCCGATGGGGGGGCTGACGGCAAGGTCAGCTTGGAGGAGAGGCTCCATCCAACGTCCAGAAGAAGCAGAGAGAGGCAGAGGGAGGGAGGAGAGGCAGAGAGAAAACACGCCCGACACATGCTGTCCACGCACCCTGATCCGGACGGGGACAGGGGGTCGGAGAGGGGCGGATGGACACAGGGACGCAAACAGAGAGAAGGACACAGAGGTAGGCAGCTGGCCATTCAGACAGGGAGAGGGAGACGGACAGCCAGAGCGGCTCAGCAGTCAGTGACAGCCGGACGGAGAAAGAGACAGAGGCGAGACAGCAAGGGACATCGAGGAGAGGCAGCCAGAGGCCCAGGTGAGCAGGCAGCAGGCCAGGGGGCCCTGCAGGGGTGACCAGGCAGGACCCTGGAGGACCCGCAAAAAGGCTGCCGCTGCGTTTCCAGGTTCCCACAAAGCGGGCTGTGCCCCCCTCCGCCAGGTGCAGGGACATCCGGAGGGTGGGGCTGAGCCCACCGGGGCCGCAGGCCGGGCCCAGCGGGAAACACGGCCTGGCCAGCACCGCGTCGACCACACACAATGGGAAAGATATACGGAGCCGGCGGCAGTGGGAGTGACCCCAGCCTCAAGGGCCCGCACGTGTGAAGACGTGCCAGCTGAGGGCTGTGCAGGACGTGGCCTGCAGAGCGGAAATCCAAAGCCCAGCCACCCCTGCCCCAGCAGCTGGGCCTTCCTTCGCCCCGAAGCCCCGCCCGGTCCCCTAGAGCACCCCACCCATCCCGCATTTGTCTTCATGTTCAGAGTCAAAGGCCAACCCTCCACCCTGCAGACTGAGTGTGCGCAGGTCACACAGTAGGTGCTCAGTAAATGTTGTTAAACAAATAAAACGGTTCAAGGTCCTTGGCCAGCTCCCAGCCTCTCCCCCGGCTGCAATGGCAGCTGCCGGCCATGCCTGCTAGAGCATCCTCCCACAGGGCCCGGCCCACGACGGCGCAGGCCGCCCCCCGCCGCCCCCCAGGCTTCTGCACACAGAAGCCAAACTCCCCCAAAACATGTCCCCCTCAAACTGAGTGCCTGTCCCACACCCAGCCCAGACTTTCAGCGTGCACTCCATTCAGCTCAAAAACCTTCCCTGGCCCCACCCCCACCCCCACACCACGAACCACCTGCCCGTCCCATTTCGCCTCAGTTTCCCCATTTGTCTGGGACTCTAAGCACGCAGCCACCACGACAGGAGCAACCAACTCTTTGGTCGGGCCTCCCGGAGCCCTGGACTGGGGGGGTTTGTGTGCTTTGGGCCAAAAGAACCATCACTGAACAGAGAGGTGGCCCGAGAAGCCAGCGAGGGGACAGGGGCTCTCTGGGTCCAGGCAGAACAAAGTTCTGAGACACGGACCCCACCTCCACCAGAGCCAGTCCCCACCACCCCATGCCCAGGAGTCAGAGCTTCTCACTCCTGCTCGTCATCCCAGTCCTCTTAGAGGGGCGTCAGGCCTGGCCTCCTCCGCCCGGCTCCTGCCACCTCTGGTGCTTCCTACAGGAAGCCTTCCAGGCTTGTGCTGAAGCTCACTCCTATAATGGCACTGTCCCTGGTCGCTTTCTATGCTCCAGACTGAGCGCCTCGGAGCAGGTGCTTGCTTTCCAGAAGGAAGGAGCCCATGCCAGCCTATGCAGGGCGGGGGGAGGGGGGGCGCCCACAGGCCTCCAGGGGAGCCAGGGACCCGGGCCCTCATGGGAGGAAAGGCAGGCCTGGGAGTCTGCAGGAACGATGCGCCTGCGCTGAGGTGTCCCCACAAGGACCTGTGCCTTAGCTCCCCTCAGACCTGGAGCCTATACCTGGGCTTAGGGCTCAGGTCAGTGTGGGGGCGAGAGCGGGTCCCCACAGGCCCCGCCCCAGGGCCCCCCTCCCAGACCCGGGTGTAAACAAACGCGCATTGCGTTGGCGGCGGCCACCTCTCC
>NW_005357736.1:1243749-1246465 GCF_000412655.1 Myotis brandtii | reverse complement strand
GTCCAACGACCCTTTCACAGGGGTCGCCTAAGACCATCCTGCATATCAGATATTTACATGACGATTCATAACAGTAGCAACATTACAGTTATGGAGTAGCAACGAAAATAATTTTATGGTTGGGTCACAACATGAGGAACTGTATTTAAAGGGCCAGAAGGTTGAGAACCACTGCAGCCGCTGCTCGGGGAGGGCTCTTTTGAGTCTTGGGGGGGGCGGAGATGCTTTTGTCCAAAGCAGACTCCCTGGGAGCCCCCTACAGTGGTCGGCAAACTGCGGCCCCTTGAGTGTGGCTCTTCCACAAAATACCACGTGCGGGCGCGCACGTACAGTGCGATTGAAACTTCGTGGCCACACTCAAGGGGCCAAAGAGCCGCATGTGGCTCGAGAGCCGCAGTTTGCTGACCGCTGCCCTCACCTCCCTGAGCCGGATGGGCTCTCCAGCCAAGGGGAGTGGGGTCTGGGAAGGGCGTCGGGCTCAGCCCAGTGAGAGACGCATGAGCATGAACGGGGGGCTTACAGACACCCCACGGCCACAAAATGCCCTTCTGCCTCCCACCTCCTCACCTCGCCAAGCAGAGGTGGGGTAGGGGTGTGTGCGCGAGCGCGGGGGCGGGGGTGGGGGTCCCTGCATTAATTCTGTCTTCATCCCAGACATTCAGACGCGACTGAGGCTAAACAGATGGGACAGGAGCTGGAGGACAGAGGGAGCCAGGCTCGGCTTGGGCCTGGCTGCGCCTGCCTTGCCGGGACCTCCCTGGCCATGTCCCCCTTTCTTGATCTCTGAGTAGGAGACAGCTGTCAGTCTGCCTATGGGAAGTGGGCCTGGGACTTGGTGCCCTGGAACAAGGGGTTTGGGGGTGGCCCTGTTTGGGGCTGGGGGCTCCCATACCACCCTTCCCTGCTTCCCACCCAGGACTTTGGTGCCCAGAGGTGGGTGGCGGGTGTTAAGGCCCCCAGGCCCAGCCGGCAGGGAGCAGGGGGAGGCCTTGACCTCGGAGGTGAGCTGGGGGGTGCATGCCCAGAGCAGCTGTGTCCTTGTTTCTCAGCCACTGGCTCTGACCCTATGAATCCCGTGGCCTCTGCCGTCCCCAGCCTGGGTGCCTCTGTGTCTGGGTGCCCCCCACCCTGGTGCTGGGGGACGCCTAACCCCTGTGCTCCCTGTGCGGGGAGTCAGGACTCCCGGAGTCTCTTGCTCCTGACTCACAACCTCTCTGCAGCCCAGTCTCAGTGTGCCTCAGTGTCCCTACGTGGCAGGAAATGGCTCCGTCTTTCCCATGTCCTGAGGGGGCGGCGGGAGGGGAAGCTGTGAGGAAGGGCAGGGGATCGCCTTTTGCTGGAGCGCCAAGAGGCCTGGGAGGCTACAGATAGGCACTAGGGAGGGGTGATGCCTGAAAACCTCCCCCTCCCCCTCCCGCTCCACTCCACTCCGCCCTCCCTCAGCTGAAGGATGGAGGGACCGGCTTTCCTCTTGATCTGGAGCTGGTGGAGTTCCCAGATCAGAGCTGACTTGGTCATGAGGGACCCCAAGACTCTCACCCTCCCAAGGGCTCGAGGACTGCCCGGGGGACAGAGTCAGATGGAGAGGTTCTGACCAGGGTCTCAGGGTGGCCCATCTCCACCCACAGAACCCTGGGTGCTCACAGGAGCCATTTGCAAAGAGCCGGTACTTCCACTAGGGCCAGGCCTGGCCTCAAGGTCACTCAGCATGTGGGTGTTTAGGTCCTCAATCCAGAGTGCAGGGGCGGGGGCGGCTGGGCCGGGCTGCTGTGGGAGGCCGCCCGGCATGATGTGGGGTCCCGGGGCCAGGCCAGGCGGGGGGAGGGGCTGCCTGTTTGTTGATGCTGGGCCTGGGCCGGGGCCAGGGCAAACACAGCTCCCAGCCTTTCCCGCCACCTGCCCAAGCTCCCAGCCCAGCCTGTGGTGGCCGGACAGCTGGCAGCCAGGATGTGGCTCAGAACGGCCGGCGCCTTCTCCCAGGGACCAGAGGGAATGTCCGTCTGTCCCTGCAGCCGGGTGTGGAGGGCAGCCGCCTGGAGTGGAGGCCGGGGCGGAGCTTTATGGCTTCATCTCAGCCTTCAGCCCAGCCTCTCTCTCCTCCCCCATATCCGACCAAGAGCCTGCCAGGCCCTGAGGCCGAACTCAGGGTCCCAGGATAGCTCGGCCCTCCTTCCAAGGTCTGGACCCCTCGCTCTCCTGCTCCCTCTTCGGTGATGTCCTGTGGGCCTCTGGGTAGACAGCCTCCTCTCGCCATGCCACCCTCCCCTGACACCACCGTGCCACCCCCTCCCTTGGCACACCAGCCACACAGTGAGCCCAGACCCTGTCTGCCAGCGAGGTCACTCTTCACCCCGCTGGTCCTCCCCAGAGGCTAGGGTCATTCACTGACCCCTCCCACAGGACCCCCGCGGGCGCCCCCTCACCCCCCCCTCCCTGCTCCTCCTCCCAGTCGGCCTCTCCACCTTCACTGCCCAGCCCAGCAGGCAGCCACTCCCACTTCTGCCTTCACTTCCCCAGGCCTTTGCCCTCCTGTTTCCCACCCTATCTCACTTCTTGAGCAAACTCTTACTCATCCTTCAACACCCAGATGAAGGTCACCTGTGAGAACCTCTGGCTGTTCTCGCCTGCTGTCCCCCACAGCCCAGCCTCAGGCCTCTCTCTCCAGGCGGCTGGAGGGAGGCCCCTGCAGGTGGGCGGAAAAGCTGCTGCTGGAGAA
>NW_005357736.1:1242485-1243699 GCF_000412655.1 Myotis brandtii | reverse complement strand
GGCCGGGGGCCTGGATGGAGGAAGCGGCTCAGCCACAGGAAAACGGGAGTGTGAGCTGGGATGAGCACCCACAGGTGCAGGGCTGTGTGCTGGGCAGGACATGGGCCTGGAGTCACGCTGGGGGTTTTTGGGGCTCCATGCTAACGGGTTCAGGACCCACGCCTACAGCTCCTGACTACCCTTCCCGCCTGGTGCCTGGGACACTCCTCCGCGAGCGCGAGGAGGGGCTGAGCTGGCACCATTCAGGGGAGGAGAGAGGGGACCCTCCTCTCCACTCAGTCCTTCCCCAGCCACAGTCCCCGGAGCTGGTGACCTCGTGTCCTCCAGGCTTGCGTGCCCTCCCTCTCTCCCCCGAGACCTGGCCCCCAGCTTCTCTGGCCACTGAAGCGGCTTAATGAGCCCAAGTCACACGGGCCAAGCGAGTGCCTGTGGGGAGGGCCCAGCCCCCAGCGGCTGCCCAATCGGATCCTGACGTCAGTGGCCTTCACCGTCCGCCAGGCTCGTCTAATCTCTGCTCAGCGCTGGGCCAGGTGAGTCCCGCCAGAGCCAGAGCTGAAGGCCGCCAGGGCCCTGGGGCACCTTGACGTCGCAGGTCCGGCCGGATGGTGGCGGCCTGAGCGCCTGCAGTGGACGCCCCTGCCCACATCACCGGGCGTGGCCAGCTCGGAGCCTCTGCCGGGCTGTGGACCAGGGTGTAGTTACACTGGGGCGCTGAGTGGGCCGCGGAGGCCTGCCAGCCACGACAGGGCATTTGAGGCCAGCTATCGGCCCAGCCCTGGGACCCGGGAACAGGGGTAGGGCCAGGCATAGGGGTGAGGTTGCATGGGCGGGGATCCCTGGAGGGGGGTCCAGCCTGCGTGGTGTTTGGGCTTCGCTCTGAACCCTGCCCAGGAAGGCTGGGGAGCTCACTACCTTTCTTCCAAGAGCAGGCGGCTCTGGGGAGACCCCACGGGCCCCCCTCCAAGCCGCCACCTCCAGCTCTTCGCGGCTTCGTCCTGTCCCTCCAATGAAGTCCTGTCCCGCCTCTCCCCGCCCACCTCACTCCAGCCGCTGCACAGACAGAGGGGCCCGGCTGAGACGACAGCCCTGCTCGGCCAGGCCCAAGACCACCCCACGGGGGCCCTCACCCACTGGCCCGAGCCCCATCTTCTTCCCCTCAGGCCTTTGAGCAGCACCAGCGTGGTGCCCACATGTGTCCTGGGCTCCTTAACCTA
>NW_005357736.1:1240237-1242475 GCF_000412655.1 Myotis brandtii | reverse complement strand
GGTGTTTCCCGTGAGCACAGGCCTGGACATCAGCCCCTTCAGTTTCCTCTGTGGCCCCAGCTTGCCGGGGGCGTCACGTGCACATGGCCAACGGACCCGGATGCTGTCGCTGAGCCCCACTCCTGCGGATGCTGGCCCCACGGGGGAACCAGGACACGTCTTCCCCATGGACCCCCGGCCCACGCACACCGGTCCCAGGAAACATGTGTGCCCCTATATGTGTTTTCATCAAAAATTTTAATGGTTAGTTTTTTCTAGAAGCAGATTTGGAAAATATCACTGATGATCATGTTTGCATTAAAATCAGGAAAATAAAATTATACATGGTTTTAGGTGTAAGTGAAATATTTAAGCTTAAAGTAATATTTTGCATTTTAATATACCTACTGTCAAGCGAAAAAAAAATATACCTACTGTTGATTATTTCAATGTTTTTTCCAACTAAAGTTACGCGAGAAAATGAACCATTGAAAATGCATGAGCGCGTACAGGAGGGTCCCCTCTCCTTCCGCCCGGCTCCCACCTGGTGCCCGCGGCCGCCCGGGCCTCTCGGATTCGGTCTTTGCTCAGGATTCTGATATTTGGTGCACATGGGTTTCTTGCAGCCGTTTGGATTTTTTAAAATATCGCATTAACGCATGATTTGATTATTGACATTTTTGGCCCAACCCTACCTTTCCCACCAGAGGTAACGCCTCGCTTGCCTCCCCCAGCCCAGCCCAGCGATGGTGTCCTCGCATCAGGGGCTTCCGAGAGCCAGCATCCTCTGCCACCCAGGCCCCTGCTGGCATTTGGCACTTCCCGCTGTCCCCACCCCATGCCCCTTCCCTGCTCCTGCTCCAGGGAACTGTGCCCCCCACCACCCGGGCCGTGTCTGCCCTGCTGTGCCCGCCAGATGCGCTTCCACCTCAAAACTCCCTCTTGACCGAAGACGGTCCCTGCGAACATTGCCCGTGGCTCCTCTCCCCCCTGAGCCCCCAGCAAGAGGCACACGTTGGTCCCTGAGTGCCCCCTGCCATGGCAGCCAGGTGCTCCCACCTGGAAGGGACGGTCTCATGGCCGCCTGGCACCGGCACCAGCACTTTATATATACCCAGGACTCTCGATAATTAACACCCCCCTCGCCCCAAGAAAGGACAGCGGGCCGATGTGGAGGTTTATTGCCTAGTGTGTCTAGCTGGGGGGTGGGAGGCGAGGCCTGCCGCCAGCTCGTGGGACGGAAGCTCCTGCCCTCGCCTGCAGTGAGGCCCGGCCCACGGGACCAGCAAGGGCCGGTGCTGGACAGAAGTCGGGAGTGGGGATGAGGGGACATGGGGCTTTGTCCCTGACGGGTCAGGCATGGCGCTGTTATGCCTGCCAGGGAGTGAGCCCTGAACCGAAAGGGCGAGAGAAGCTGCTGGCAGCCACCAGGGTCACCTGGTTTGCTTGTGACCCCGCCTGATGGACCCTCGGGGCCTCCATCCTGTTCCAACTTCTCTGCCGGGGCTGATCGATGGAGCTGGACTCTGCCCCAGCCACCCCTCAGGACAGTTCGGCCATTGGCCACCGTGGGTGTCAACAGCACCCTCCCTCACAGACCATCCCCTTGACCGACCGGCCGGGAGCACTGTGGGTGGGTGGGTGAGTGGGGCAGGGATCTGGTGTCCAAGGACGGAGGGGGCAGAGCTGTGGGGGAAGGGGTAGGGGCTCCTGTGAGACTGGCATGTGGGGAAGGGTCCAGCATGAGTCCCTCCCTGGCACCCAGGGGCTCCAGGACTGGCCCCAGTCACTCATTCATGTGCAGGAGCTGCCCAGGCCAGAGCTGGCTTCGACTTTGGACCCCTGAAGCGGCTGGGAGGGACAGTCACTGGCCGCTGGGCAGACAGGTGTCAGACTTGTCACATGGAGGTGGCAGGCTGGGCCGGGCTGGTGATCAGCAGGCCGCTGGGAGGAGGGATCCCGCCTGCCCCCTGCAGTGCCTGGAACTCCGCGTGGGAGGGCTGTTTGCGGAGCCCAGACCCACCGGGTGAGTCACGGGCCCCCTGGGGCGGGAGGGCGGCAGGAGATTGGTCAGCTGGCCACTGCTGAGTCACTGTGCGCTCCAGCTGCCCCGAGTCCTGCTGGCTCCTAGCTGGGGCTGGCTGCGGTGGGTCCGGCGGCCAGTGCTGCCAGGCCGTGAAGGGCAGAGCTGGGCTTGGGGGCACCTGGCTCTGGGAGGCCCGGGAGCCTCAGGGGAAGGACAGGACCTGGCTGGTGGGA
>NW_005357736.1:1239608-1240112 GCF_000412655.1 Myotis brandtii | reverse complement strand
GTTCAGGGACCTGGTCAGCACCCCAGCCCCCACATAATTGGGCTGCGGCTGAGACACTGTGCAGGTGGGTTTGGAAGCAAGGACACCTGGGGCACTGGGGCCTGGTCCCAAGAGATGCACTGGGTGGGACTTGTGGGCCAGGGGCGGGGCCTGCGGCAGGGGGTGGAGCTTGGAAGCAGAGCGGGCGGTGGAGTGGGTGGGCTGTAGTGAGGTGGCCGGGGAGTGGGGATGGGCTGGGCGTAGAGGTCAGGGGGCCCGACAGGGGACGGGGCGGGGGGGCGCACCTCAGAAGAGGCCGCAGTCTTTGAGGTTCTCCTTGATGATGATGTCGGTGACCGCGTCGAAGACGAACTTGACGTTCTGCGTGTCGGTGGCGCACGTCATGTGGGAGTAGATCTCCTTCACGTCGCGGCGCATGTTGAGCTCCAGGAACTGCACTTTGATGTAGTTGCCCGCGTCCTCGTACGTGTTGGGCCCTGGTTGGAGCAGGGGGCGCTCACTCCC
>NW_005357736.1:1238358-1238703 GCF_000412655.1 Myotis brandtii | reverse complement strand
GCCCGCCGAGTCGTTGAGCTGGTACTCCGAGGCGCGCTCGAAGCAGGCCTGGATGCCCGAGTCCTGCCACAGCCGCTGGATGATGTCCGACATCTCCTTGGGCATCGTGCCCTCCTCGATGGTGTCCGCCATGTGCACCAGCTTCCGGGCGTCATCCTGGGGACACAGGGGGAGTGGTCGGTCGTGACCCCTGGATGTTGAGCGTGGTCATGGCGCGCACGATGGCCAGGATGGACTGCAGCGTGTTGCCGTAGATGATGGCGATGAACTCCAGGCACTCTTCCAGCGAGTACCCGTCCTGGTGGATGATCCTGCGGCCCGGGCGGGCGGGGGTCAGCGCCTCGC
>NW_005357736.1:1237737-1238076 GCF_000412655.1 Myotis brandtii | reverse complement strand
CCCTCCCCACCCCTGAGGCCAGGCCCGGAAGACGGCCAGGCCGACCCAGAGCGCCCACCAGCCCTCCGTCCCACCTGTTTCCCCCTCACTCCCAAAGTAAGGCCCTGACACCCTGGCAGGAAAACGACTGTAAATGTCAGGAGTGTCCGGAGAAGCCTGGCGGAGGGGACTCCCCCATGACCTCCGCTGTGCGGGGCACCTCCAAACCCCGGGTGCGCAGGCTATTAGTTCGAGACCCAAAAGAAAGCCTGGGGCGCCACCTTGTGGACATAGTTGGTACCGCAGCACGGGATTATTTGAGCCGGGTCAGCCCAGCTTCTCCCCTGGGGGGGGGGAGTG
>NW_005357736.1:1232213-1237442 GCF_000412655.1 Myotis brandtii | reverse complement strand
GGGGCAGCTGACAGCCCCCATAAGCCTGTTCTTGCCAGGGCGCTGGGCACAGTTAATGGGATTTCTGGCTTAGTCTCTGGACCCTGGAAAGCCTGGGTGGAGCCTGCACCCTCAGAACATCTCTTCCCTTGGGGAGTGGCAGAGGCCTCCAGACACTGGGTGCACCCCTTGTCCCCTCACTGCCATGGGGCCGTGGGCTCATCCATTCCCCCTGGGCCTCAGCACCACTCCTCCCCCTGTAGCTGCTCTGCAGGTTCGCCTACAGTAAAGCTCTGGGACTGTGTGTGGCTCCAGGGCAGTGGTTCTCAACCTTGGCTGCACATTAGAATCACCTGGGAATCTTTTTAAAATCCTGATTTCTGGGCCTCATCCTCCGGAAATTCTGTTTTCTTTGTTACTAATGTTGTGGCCCCACCCCATAACAAAGAAACAGAATTTCCGGAGGATGAGGCCCAGATATCGGGATTTTAAAAAGATTCCCAGGTGATTCTAATGTGCAGCCAAGGTTGAGAACCACTGCTCTAGTCTAGGTGGTTCCAGAGCAGCGGTTCTCAACCTGTGGGTCGCGACCCCTTTGGGGGTCGAACAACCCTTTCACAGGGGTCGCTTTACATATTGTTTTTGTGATTAATCACTATGCTTTAATTATGTTCAATTTGTAGCAATGAAAATACATCCTGCATATCAGATATTTACATGACGATTCATAACAGTAACAAAATTACAGTTATGAAGTAGCCACGGAAATAATTTTATGGTTGGGGGTCACCACAACATGAGGAACTGTATTAAAGGGTCGCGGCATTAGGAAGGTTGAGAACCACTGTTCTAGAGGCTGCCCACTCTCGGGAGGACTGAGACCTCCTTCCCAAGGGGGCAGCCCTGTTGTGGGCTTTCCCAGGAGGCCCTGGTTCCTGAGCCCTGCCCCAGCCAGAGCGAGTGTGCCCGTCACACGCCTCTGCAGGAGTGGCTAGAACACACTTCTCCAGGGCGGCTGCCTGCGGTGGGCCCTCCGGAGGGGGTTGCAGGGCATGCCCAGCCTGGGGGAGCCAGGATGCCACCGATCAGGGCCCCCTCTCTGTTCCCTGCCCTGTCACAGGCTCACTCTGCTCCCCAGGAGGGAGGCTGCCTGCCCCCAGGCCTCTGACCTGTGGCGGGGGCCCCCCTGGGCCCACACCCCTACCCAGAAGCAGCAGCTTCACGGTTCGGGCGTCCTTCTCGGCATCTTCCTTCAGCTTCTTCTCTAGCTCCCGGGAGTGCTTCTCCTCAGCGCTGGCCCCAGCCCCCATGGCCTGCAGCGGGAGGAAGCCGTCCCTGGGCTCTTCCGGATGGAGGGCTCTCCAGAGCCAGGCTCAGGCCAGCCTCCGGCTCCCGGGACACCCTCTGGCCCCGGGACTGTGCAGGCAGTCGACTGGCTCCCCAGAGCTGTGCAGGCCCAGGCGGGGCTGCTTAGTGGATTTGGGGGCTGGGGGTACCCAGGAGCCAATCAGAGACAAGGACAGGTGAATCGAGCTCAGCCCCAGCCCTTCTAATCGGGCTAGCGTGGCCCCAATCCCCCAACTGCTGACTCTGCACCCCACTCCCCTCCCCACCTCCTCCAGGAGAGACCCTGAGAGCGTCCAGCCCCTGCCTGGAGCAGGGGGACTTGTCTGTGGGGTCCAGGCTCAGAAGGGGGAGCCAAGGCGTGGGGGCCGTGGGGCAGGGCTGGCAGCAGGGAGTAGGGGGAGAAGCGTGCACAGCACCTGCCCCCTGCCCAGCACTGGGCTCTGCACTCTCCTTGTGTGAGCTCATGCCTGCCCTGGGGGACAGCGCCCACATCATCAGCGCCAGGTGCCAACGAGGGGCCGGCTGAGGGAGGAGCTGAGGGAGCTGAGGGAGGAGCTGAGGGAGGAGCTGAGGGAGCAGCTGAGGGAGCAGCTGAGGGAGGAGGAGCTGAGGGAGCTGAGGGAGGAGCTGAGGGAGGAGCCCAGGATACCGATGGAGGTGACTCCCACGGGAGGAGGTGACTGACAATAGTTGGGTGACTGGCATGAGGCAGTGCTCTCCAGGCGTCAAGAGGCAAAGGAGGACATTCCATGTGCGCCACACGGAGGCTGGAGGGACCTGGCGGCGCCCGACCTGCCATGATGCCATGGACTGGGTGGGGTGCACGCCTGCTATGTGTGCCTGGCGGCCTGTCTATCCTTTACTGGCACCACGTAAGGCAATGACATGACACACGTTTGCCCGTCTATACTTCAGTGCACATGTGTGCCTTTGAGTGCATGAGTGCCTATGCACACCTGTTTGTGTACAAGTGTGCATGTATGTGCTTTTGTACATTTCATGCACACATGAGCTTATACACACGTGTGGATTGCCCTGTGTGTGTGTGTACGGATATATAAATGCATGTACATGTGCATGTATGTACGCATGTTAGCGTGCACTTGCCTATGTGCCCGTGGGCATGTACGTGTGTGCGTGTGAATACCCGTGTGCATGCAGTCACATGCCTGTTTGCATGTGTACTTCAGTGCAATACGGTCTCTGACCAGCAGGGGTGGCCAGGCTCTTCCAGAGACTGTTTTACGGGTCTGTTGTCAGCCGGGGAAACAGTCCCGGGGCAGGTCTGGCCCCCCATGGGGAGGGAGGGTGGGGCCATCTCTCTGCTCCTGCTCTGGACCCTGGGGTGCTCGGGACCCTGCCTAGGGGTCTGGGAGGCACGCAGCTCCGGGGTTGTGGTCAGTGCTGTGGGTTTGGGCGGGACAAGGTGCGCTGCTGGGATGGGGTCCGCTGAGCCTGGAGTGTTGGGGTCCCAGGCTCTGGAGACTCCCCACCCCCCATCGGAAGACCCAAACCTGGGCTCCCAAGGCTCCCTCCAGGGCCCCGAGCCTCCCGCCTGGCTCCCTCCGGAAACCTGGCTGCCTCCTCATGCCCGACTCTGTCTGCCACCAGGAGACTGAGGCGGCCAGGGCCCCGCTCGGCACTGAAGACGGTGCCCGACACGCACGTGGGTGTCGGCTCCCCACGGGTTCACCGTCTCTCCTGTTGGGGGGGGAACCTGTCCGGGAGCCAAAGGTCGTTTGTTCCATTTCAGCCTCAGGTTTCATCCACCCTCCACCTCCACCCCCACCTCTGCCCAGGGGGTTGGGGTGCAGGAGCCCAGGTTGGTTAAGCCGCCACAAACCTGTTTTCTGCATCTTGAGTTTATTTTAAGTGAGGCCAACCCACTGCCTTCTTGTCCCCCCCTGGCTCCCTGGCCACCAGGTAAGGCCTCTGCCCTGCTGGACCCACGGGCCTCCCAGAGCTTCGCTGTCGCTGCCGCTGCCGGGCCTACAACCTCTGACCCGGGGCCCCAGCCACTTGCTCCTCTCCGGGCCTCCTCAGCCACCCCATCTCCCACCTCAGCATTTGCTCAGGCGGGACCCTCTGCAGAGCCTAGAGCAGTGGTTCTCAACCTTCCTAATGCCGCGACCCTTTAATACAGTTCCTCACGTTGTGGTGACCCCCAACCATAAAATTACTTTCGTTGCTACGTAAAGGCAGAGCTGCTGCCTCACGTGGGCCTTGGCCTGCTGATACGTGCTTTCTGGGTTCACTCCATCTTGAAGCCCTCCAGCAGACAGATCACAATGAGGGCGTGTCCCGTATTTATTTCTTCTACCCTCACCCCACCCACCCACCATCCCTCCACTCCCCCCACTTAGCACACATTTATACACCCAGATGTCCGACTTCTCCATCCATCATTGATCCAGCTACATGCCTGTCCATCCACCCACCCGTGCACACATCTTTGTGCCCACTTGCCCATCCATGGCTGCTTCCAACTCTCCCAGCAAGTGCTCTCCCGCACCAGTCCTGTGCCGGTCCTGTGCTAGGGTCACGGGGCATGCAGAGATTAAAATGAATTAAGTTTACAATGTTCAAGAAAATCTTGGTCTAAGTCTGTATTCACTCCAGGTCACCTTCCAGGTGACTATTTGTTGAGCTCCTCCTATCAGTCAGGTGTTTCAGGCACTGGGCACAGATAGACACTGTTACTCTACCCCCTCCCACTTTACAGACGAAGAAACTGAGGCTCAGAGGTTATAGTGCAGTGGTTCTCAACCTTCTTAATGCTGCGACCCTTTAATACAGTTCCTCATGTTGTGGTGACCCCCAACCATAAAATTATTTTTGTTGCTACTTCATAACTGTAATTTTGCTACTGTTATGAATCGTAATGTAAATATCTGATATGCAGGATGTATTTTCATTGTTACAAATTGAACATAATTAAAGCATAGTGATTAATCACAAAAACAATATGTAATTATATATGTGTTTTCCGATGGTCTTAGGCGACCCCTGTGAAAGGGTCGTTCGACCCCCAAAGGGGTCGCGACCCACAGGTTGAGAACCGCTGGCCTAGGCGCAGGCAGGAAGGATGGGGTTCTGTTGCTGGGGTGGGGCTGGTGGGGAGGGCTGTGGCTTTGTCTCGCCTCAGGGCTGGCACAAGGCGGGACACAGCCGGGTGAGGCGAGCTGGAGGATCGGACACCTGAGTGAGGAAGGGAAGCCCCTGCAGGAGAGAACGTGGGAACCGGTGGCCAGGCTGCACAGGGTGTGTGTGTGTGTGTGTGTGTGTGTGTGTGTGTGGGCACAGCAGGGGCAGATCCGGGCATGGGCTGAACCCCCACCCTCCTGCCCCTGCCAAGGAGAAGCCGAAGTCCAGTCCCAGAGCCAGTGTTTATTAACAAGATGGAACCCAGGGCACTGTGGCCGGGAGGCGAGGGCCTCCGGGAGCCCCGTCCGCCTGCCCAACTGCCCCCCAGAGCTATGTACACCCCTCATCTGAAGTGGGGGCAGGAGGGAGCCCCGGGGAGCCCCTGCTGTCCCCAGGCCTCTGCCACAGCCCCCTCTGCCCGCAGCCCCGCTTGTGCCGGCCCCTCTGCTATTCGCCAGCCCCTGAGCCAGTGGCACAGAACAGCCAAGAGGAGGGAGATGGCCAGGCAGGGAGGGCTGGACGGGCTGCCCCACCCACACAGGGTTCCTCTCCTCATCCCCAATAAATAGAGAATAAATACCTGGGCAGGGGCTGGCCTTGACCGAGTGCCCCTGCCCAGGCAGGGCCGTCCTGTGGTGGCCGCACACCTTCCCTCCCTCCAGTGCGGCTGCCCCCTCCCACCCCGTCCGCGAGCAGTCCTCCATCCACAGCGATGCCGGCGGCTCAGGCACAGCGCACACTGGCGAGGGCGTACAGTCC
>NW_005357736.1:1231860-1232153 GCF_000412655.1 Myotis brandtii | reverse complement strand
GCTGCTGGGCCGGCGGCCTGTTCTCTGCCGTCTCTGACCAGCACAGGGCTGTTTGCCGATGCTGCCGCCCAGGCAGGCTATGTACAACCCACCAATAAATACTGTCTCTGAGGGGCAGGGTGTGTATAGAATATAGATATTTTTATATATATATATATCTATATATCTTTTATATTAAAAGGGACAGGGCGAGGGTGGCCCGTGGCAGGGCTCAGACAGCCGCCTCATGTGTCCGGGGCGTGGTGGCGGCGATTCCGGGGCTTTTTCTGGTCCTGGGGTTCAGGGGGCCTGGG
>NW_005357736.1:1230551-1231137 GCF_000412655.1 Myotis brandtii | reverse complement strand
CCCCTGCTGTCCAGGCAGGGAGCGGGCTCAGGGCTGGGACCCCTGCTGTCCAGGCAGGGAGCGGGCTCAGGGCCGGGACCCCCTGCCACCCCGCAGCTCTCGGTCAGGCCACCTGTGGCCATTCCATGCGGGGCACCCTGAGGAGTTCCCATAGAGCCAGAGGAACCCACAGGAAGGGTTTAACACAGCATCTGAGTGAGGCATCGCACTTTCCCTTTCAGGAGGGGTGACCTGGGGGTTGTGTACGATGAGGATTGGGGAGCACACACGGAGAATGTCTATTCCTGAGAACACCCCCTGGGGCTCCCTCAGAGAAATCCCACGTGAGGAGGGTGCCCCCCAGGATTTCTATCCACTGGAGCTCACCAGTGCCGGCGCCCTGCCTGGGGGGCCCTCGGACGGTACTATGCGGGGCTTGCACGCAGAGGCCGCCTGTGAGGCCTCACACTGTGGGACCCCCACCCGAGTGCCCATGTGACTCATTCACCGGTGCTTCCTCCCAGGAGGGAGCCGGCGGCTTTCTTGGACCGAGGCTGCCCCAGATGGGCTCCTACCCACATTCACCCGCGTGGGATTCCACGCACAA
>NW_005357736.1:1229453-1229958 GCF_000412655.1 Myotis brandtii | reverse complement strand
GGGGTGAGGGGGGGTGGGCACTCACCGTTGGAGTTGAAGCCGCGGCACTGCCTGATGGGGTTCCCGTGCCGGACGTCCTGCCGGCGGCTCCGCCTGGGTGAGGAGAGCCGCTGACAGAGCTGTCTAGGGAACTCGCCCTCCCAGGCCCTGTGCCCCGAGACCAGGGGCGCGGACTCCCTCTGGGTGACTTCACCTCCACCTCCAAACCCCCAGGGTGGGGCCTGGGGCTAGAACCCCCCGGGTCTGGGGTGCACACCTCTTGGAGGACGCGGTGTACCTGCCGGCGGCTCCGCCTGGGTGAGGAGAGCCGCTGACAGAGCTGTCTAGGGAACTCGCCCTCCCAGGCCCTGTGCCCCGAGACCAGGGGCGCGGACTCCCTCTGGGTGACTTCACCTCCACCTCCAAACCCCCAGGGTGGGGCCTGGGGCTAGAACCCCCCGGGTCTGGGGTGCACACCTCTTGGAGGACGCGGTGTAGCGGGAACAGGCCTGGCCGTCCCAGGCGC
>NW_005357736.1:1227996-1229150 GCF_000412655.1 Myotis brandtii | reverse complement strand
AGCGGAGGCCACGTACAGTTGTTGCTGGGGGAGGGGGCAGGGGGAGGGGCAGGTCAGTTCCCTCCCCCAGGCAGCCCCTTCCCTTCCTGTTCTGTGCCTCAGTTTCCCCACCCCTGTGCCCAGGGCACGACCCCAAAGGGGAGCGGGCGCCATCCTCCCCGCAGCACGCCCCCCTGAAACTCACCCTCTTGGAGGAGATGGTCATGGTCTTGGCCCCGCCCTGGGCTCTGAGGTGGGGGGCTGGCACTGAGGGCCCCGCGAGGACAGGCCGGGGCCACACCCACCTTGAAGACCTGCACCTCCTCCAGCATGAGCTCCTCCATTTCCTGGTCGTCCTTGGGCAGCACGATGACCTTCTGCACTGTCCCGCGGTCTGGAACGGGCCGGGCAGGGCCTCAGTGGGCTGAGGGCACTGGGGAAGGGGCACCGGCCTCAGCCCCTTCCCCACCAGGGACCGACCCCGGGGGCAGTGGTCAGCAGCTCTGTGCCAGGGCTGAAGCCTCCCCCATGAGGAGGGGAGGGGTCTGAGGGGACTGGCCGGGGTTGAGGGGCGCCCCTCCACCAGACCCTGGCTGGGCACCGCTCAGAGCAGGCGCTGGCCGCCTGTGCAGAGGCTGCTGGAGCTGTGGGGGGTGCACTTCACGTAGTATTTGGACCCACATATCCTGGAGGTGTCTGCCATGTCCCCCCTCTCCTGCCCATACAGGGTCTCCTGTCCCCCAGGGATGAGAGTGGGGTCTGCCCACCCCTAGTCTGCTACCCTGGCAACAGGGAGGAGGCTCCACAGGATGAAGGTGGCAGAGCTGACCTTGACCAGCCTGTAGCAACCCCAACGGCGTAGGTCCCAGCCCCAT
Organism: Myotis brandtii; assembly: GCF_000412655.1. Taxonomy (NCBI): domain Eukaryota; kingdom Metazoa; phylum Chordata; class Mammalia; order Chiroptera; family Vespertilionidae; genus Myotis; species Myotis brandtii. The sequence continues at coordinate 1,228,296 of NW_005357736.1, read as the reverse complement.
GGAGAAGCCCCCTCCACCCCGCGGGCCCAGCGCAGGAGGGGCCGGAGCAGCAGTGGGTACCTGTGCCCAGGAAAAGCACCTCATAGCGCCCGTCGGCTGCATCCACCTGGTCCACGGCGACGGTGGTGAGCCGGTAGGGGGCGCCCGTGCGGACCACCAGGGGCCGCCGCTGCAGCGGGTACACGGGCTGGTACATGAGTGGGTGGCTGCGCATGAAGTTGATCACCTCGTCGGGGTAGTCCTTGGTGGACTTCATGGACGGCGTGAAGGTCCCGCCCGGGCACTGCGGGGGGAGCGCAT
>NW_005357736.1:1226793-1227683 GCF_000412655.1 Myotis brandtii | reverse complement strand
TCCTCTGGATGCTCCTCACCCCGCCCCACCCCGCCCTGCTCAGCAGGCCTGCAGGCCCTGAACTCTAATGCCCGGCTATGCCCTCCCCTCCCTACCCCTCCCCTGCCCAGCCTCCGAGTTCACCTCCCTGACCTCAGCTGACCGCATGGAGCAGTACTGCCCGCTGCATTTAACACCCCAAGATCAAGCGAATCACCTCCCACCACCCCGCCCCTCACCTACTGTCAGCCACACACACGCTGACCAGCCCGCCTCCCGCTTCTGCCCTGAACTCTTCCCTCCAGCTTCCAGCTCCCGAGCAGCCCCCCAGGAGCAGCCCTCCCAGGAGCAGCCGCCACACCGCCCACCAGCTTTGTTCCCCGACCCTGGCTGAGCTGTGTCAGCCTGCACAGCCGTGTGTAAATGGTGTGTGTGTTTTTTTTTTAATTTCAGCTTTACGGTTTAGCTTAGTGGATAAAGCGTTGGCCCATGGACTGAAGGGTCCCGGGTTCGATTCTGGTCAAGGGCACGTACCTCTGTTGCAGGTTCCATCCCCGCCCTGATGTGCGGGAGGCAACCAACCAGTGTGTCTCTCCCCTCCCTTCCACCCTCTCTAAAAATCAACGGGAAAATACCCTCAGGTGAGGATTAATAAATAATACAGACGTTTCAGCTTCGCGGAGGGGGAAGGTGGGTTACTTGTGTGTGTGTGTGCTCACCTCCCCCGGGCCTCCCAGGAGGGCAGGAGGGGCGTGCTCACCGTGCCGGGCCGCGGGTAGGGCATCTTCCCCGAGAAGGGCATCCACTGGTAGTTGGGGCCCTCCTTGTGCGCGAAAGGCCCGTTGAAGACCATGCGGATGTCGGCCATGGAGTAGACGCACACGGCGGAGCCGCGGAACACGGAGCTGCGG
>NW_005357736.1:1221954-1225798 GCF_000412655.1 Myotis brandtii | reverse complement strand
CGTGACATCCCAGACCTGCCCCCGCCCCGGGCTGGCGGGAGGCCTCACCGTTGAGCCAGCGGGAGTTGTGCTGGTCCGTGCGCATGGCCGTCTGCTTGCCGAGGGTGCGGAAGATGGCCGCGTCCGTGCCCATGAAGTCGATGTACACGCCCGCGTAGAGCTCCTCGTCTGTGGGCGGGAGGGTCGTCAGGGGCCGCCCTTTGCCAGGACCCGGGCGATGTCAGGAGCCCACGTGACCTGCAGGGCAGGCCTGTCTCCCTGGGCTGCCCAGGGCCCTGGTGAGTGGGTGCCTGGCAATGCCGGTCGGGCCCTGGGAGACGGGGCTTCAGCTGCAACGAGCTCTGATCAGAGCCAGAGCCCGTTTCTGGGGGAGAAGCTGCCAGCCCGGGGGAGGCCCACACCGCTCACAGCATTTCCACCCACAGGTGGGCACAGGCCAGCACCCTCAGGAGCAGGAGAACAGTGAACTGTAAGGTATCAGGAAGCAACGAGCTTCGAGTGCATGTACCTTTTAAAAAGTAACTGAGTTAATTGTAACTTCATATAATTTAACTTTTAACAACAGCTCCGCCCCAGAGATGCTGACATCGGGCTCACAAAAAACACCTGGAGGCTTTACCCAGCCGGCCCCCAGTCTCGCCTCCAGCCTCGGGGCAGGCCCTGTCCCCGCAGCCTCTACCGTCCGGCTAGGACCTTCTCACTCGCCACGATGGGAGGAAAATGCCCATCCCCTGCCCCAGGGCCTGGCACAGCGGAGGTGGCACGGTGCCCAGCAGCTGCTCCGAGAGGCAGACTGGGGTGGGCAGCCAGAGGACAGGCACCGTGCAGGGACCAGGGTCAGCGGGGGGCTCTGGGCAGGGCAGCAGCTGCTCCTGAGGCCCAGACAGGACCCCTCCTCAGAGAACATTCCCCCAACGCCCCCAGACACCTGGCTAGACCAAAACACTCCCCCAGCGGGTCACGGGGCCAGGAATCCCCATGGGTGCCCCCCGTCGGCCTCTCCCAGCCTCCCAGGCAAACCAAGGACATGCGATGGGATTATGGACCACCCCTACCCGCCCTTATACCCCCCATATCGACTCAGCCTGTCCGTCCCCTCCTCCAGGCAGCCCTCGGCCACACTGGATTGCAGGGTGGGATCTGGCCCCTCCATACCATCTGCCCAGTCTCTGTCCCTCAGCTCACTCACACTGGGGTCTGTCTGTAGCCCTCTCCCCACCAGGTGGGGCCCACTGCGGGGTTCAGGGCCAGCATGTCCCCTGGGGTAAGCAGAGGCCACACTTTCGGGCTGTAGGACAGGGTGGGGCGGGCACTCACTGATGAGGGCTGAGGCTGTGTCCAGCTTGGGGTCGTATGGACACTTGCCCTTCCCTGACTCGAGTCTCTCGGGCTCCAGGTAGAAGATGTAATCCTGCAGGGCAGAGGGCGGCTCAGCATCCCAGGCCGGCCCCACGGCCGAAAGGAAGGGCAAGGTCAACAGCCCAGGGTTACCCTGAAGCCACCGCCCTTCACTCCCCAGATCCTGGGGTTTGAACTCCGTCCAGCCAGGCGGCCCAGGGCAGGGCCACACTGCAGGTTCCCAGGGAGGCGCTGCCCGGGCCCAGGTCTGAGCGCTCTGCTTTGGGGGCCATGAGAAGGGCACGGGGGGAGCTCACAGGGCTGAAGCCCCTCCACGCCCACTGGGTCAGGAAGACTGAGCTGTGGCTGTCTGCCCTGGGCCCAGGAGGACAGCCGCCTGGTCAGGGCAGGGGCACCGGCCAAAGGTCCTGTCCTTTGCCATCAGGTCCCACCAGGTCAGAGGGCTCCGAGGTCACCGTGCCCCAGGCTTTGTGCCGCACCCGTGGTCCTCAGCACCGACTGATAGGCCTCGGCCTTCTGCCTGCCCCGCCCCCAGGGCCTCCAGGTCTCCCCAGGGAGCCAGGCATGGAAGGGTCCCGCCCAAACCACATGGAATTCACAGAGCCTCCCGCCCTGCCCCGCAGATGCCAGGAGGGAGGCTGGTGAAGGCACGGGACTGGGAGGAGCTCCTGGGAGGAGGAGGGAGAGGAGGCGCAGAGGCAGGGGGTGCAGCGGGTGGCGGGGGAGGTGATGGGAGGTGTGCACAGGCCCGTCTCCAGTTTCACTCTGCACACGCGACATCCAGCACACATGGGGCTGCACACACAGCTGGGCACGCTCACTGCAGCTGCACACACGGCTGGGCACGCTCACTGCAGCTGCACACACGGCTGGGCACGCTCACTGCAGCTGCACACACGGCTGGGCACGCTCACTGAGGCACACGGCACTGTTCACACGCTGGCGCACACGCAGTCTGACGGTCCCCATTCTCAGTACTGTCCGCCACAGACACACGTGTTCGCGACCATCTGCTCTCATTCACCGGCAGCCCCTGGCCCCCTGCCCGCCCCTGCCCAGCCCCAGCCCCCAGCCCCAGCCCCGTCCCAGGTCAGGATCAGTGACAGACAGCTCTGCCCCTCCCGCCCCTGTGCCGACCGGGGACCCACGGAGGCCCGGGGCACGGACCCCTGAGAGAGATGCCGGACTGCACACATGTGCCATGTTCTCACTTGGGTGCTGAGCAAGGTGTGGGCTTGAGAGCAAATGTGTGCCCACATGTATGTTGGCATGTGCTCATGCATGTCTACACACATGTATCCTGAGGGCTCAGGCATGACTGTCCCCAGGCTCCCGTCTTCCCCACCTGGTGGCTTCATGATTTCTCGCCTGCGGGGTGCACACAAGCGGACATGAATCCCGCTGGGGCCTTCAGAGCCACTGCAGGGGAGGGGCTGGGAGGGGCACAGAGGTAGGGCACCCTGGCCTGGGCACAGGGTCCTGGCAGGAAGGCCGGGCCCAGGAGGAGCTCAGTTCAGAGGCAGGGCTGCCTGGCGTGGGCCTGGAGGGATGAGCCCACCTGGCGTGGGGCTGTGGGCGTCGGGCGGAGGGCACCGTCCGTGGCTCTGCTGCCTCGGCCTCTGACCACCTGCATCTGGGTCCAGGGCGTGGCCTGAGGAGACGAGGAACAGGGGTTAGAGCCGGGGGTGGCAGGGGCTGGGGGAGCGGGCTCGGGCTGCCAGCCTCTCACACCACACACGCCAGGAACACACGTGAGCACCTGGGCCCCCAGAGTACATAGATGCGCCTGTGCGTGCACACATACACACAACTTGGCGCACACCTGCACACACGTGCCCCTAGGTCCAGACACTCTTACATACGCTCTACGAGGTCACGCCAGCCACACACGTGCCCACATGGAAATGGAAAAGGGCAGAAGCGGGCAGGGTGGGCAGAGCTGGGGAAGGGGCAGCTCCCCCCGACCCCCCATCCCCGGCTGAGTGGCAGGAGCTGGCCCAGGCGTCCAGCCTCCTGACGCTGAGGCCCCGCCAGGGCCCTGGCTGGGCTGCGGGCACCATCCACAGGCACAGCCCAGGGAACCGCTGCCACATGTGGAGCGGGTGCCTGCCACGTGCCAGGCACGTGCTAAGAGCTTTGGGAGTTAGCTCACTGCCTCCTCCTCACACCGACCTATGAGAAAGGCACTATGAGCCCATTTTCAGGCGAGGAAACTGAGGCTGAGGGGCGAAAGAGGTCACTCACCCAGGGTCACAGGGGTTCACACCCCTCCTCCCATCAGAACCCTGGATGGAGCCTCCGATGGGAGCAGCTCGGGGGGGGGCGGCGGGGGAGGCAGGCTTACCTGAGCCCGGCGGCCACGGTTTACATAGGTGCACATGGGGTTGTAGGCGCCAGTCCCACACACGTACAGGTGTGTTCGGTTCCAGGGCTGGATGAGCCTGACGAAGTTCCCGCACTCACCCTGGGGCCAGACGGAAAGCAG
>NW_005357736.1:1217909-1221718 GCF_000412655.1 Myotis brandtii | reverse complement strand
TGGCCCTTACAATGAGGGGCTCGCGGTTGATGTCGTGCAGGTCCAGGGACAGCACGTAGTCCTTGCTGCCCACGTACATGCGGTCGTGGTCCTCGTCCTTGAGCAGGATGCGGTAGTCCGTGGTGTTGAGCAGGAAGTTGAAGAAGTGGGCAGTGCCCGTGGCCTTCAGCTCTGTGGGCGGGGGCAGGGCAGCAGTTAGGGCCCTGGAGACCATCCAGTCACACGCCCCTTGGCAGAGGGGGTCCCCCACCACTCGGTCATCTTCATCCCCGGCCTCGCCTCCAGGGAGGACTTAGCTTCCTCTCTAGTCCCTGACTTTATATATATATTTTTTATTGATTTCAGAGAGGAAGGGAGAGGGAGAGGGAGAGAAACATCAATGATGAGAGAGAAGCATTGATGGGCTGCCTCCTACACGCTCCACACCGGGGATCGAGCCCGCAACCCGGGCATGTGCCCTGACTGGGAATCAGACTGTGACTTCCTGGTTCATAGGGCGATGTTCAACCACTGAGCCACACCAGCCGGGATCTAGTTATTTAGTTCAGTGGTCGGCAAACTGCGGCTCGCGAGCCACATGCGGCTCTTTGGCCCCTCGAGTGGCTCTTTCACAAAATACCGACTTCTGCACATGGGCCACGAAGTTTCAATCGCACTGTAGGTGCGCGCCCGCACGTGGTATTTTGTGGAAGAGCCACACTCAAGGGGCCAAAGAGCCGCATGTGGCTCGCAAGCCGCGGTTTGCCGACCACGGATCTAGTTGCTGACTTGCTGGGAGGAGAAAGGGACAGGTGGGTCAGCAGAGAGGGGCCACACCCAAAGCTGAAGCCCTGACTCCTTGGCAATCCCGAAGGCCTGGGCCCCAGTGAAAGGACAGTGGGCGGGAGCCAGCGAATGTGGCGGCATCAAAGCGTCTGCTCTGGTCGGGCTGATGCCAGGGCGGGGCCAGCGCCCGCAGGACCTCAAAGGGTTAATGAGCGGGCGGTGGGGGCAGGCGAGCTCAGGACAGCCCGCAGACGGCAGATGTTGGCACAGAGCCGGGTGCCCTGTCCTCACCACCAGACAGAGGGCAAAGCTAGCACTGTGTCTGAGTGGGTTAGCCAGGCCACGGGCACGCCCGACTGCGGCCACACTGCCCGATGGACGGGGCTTCCCCAGGCCACGGCTGCTAACGGTGGGATTCTCAGGCCGCTCTGAGCAGCCAGGAGCGCTTTCTCGGGAAAGAGGCCCCGGGACTGCGGCAGCCCCAGGCGGGGACAGGGGCCTCGGTTTCTCTCCTGCGTGAAGCTGGCAGCTTGGCCCTGCCTCCCCCAGGGAGCTGGGGGGGAGGACAGGAGGGAACTTGGCCAGTGACAGGCCAGTGGCACGCACAGGACTCAGGAAACTCCGGGAGGGAGAGAGCCAGGGGTCCCCTGGCAAGCACCCCTCCACTCCCCCAACTATTCTTAGCTCAGCAGGAGAGGGAAGGTGACGAGGATGATGAATATCACAGCACGGAGGCCTGAGCTGGCAGCACACGGAGCACATGCGTGTCCGCACGGGCCCAGGCACGCACAGTGCACACACGTCCTGCATCGAATGAGGCGTTCACCAGGGGCCATGCCAACCCGTCTCCCAGCTGCTAACCCATCTCACAGCTGGTTACCCGTCTCACAGCTGGTTAGTCATCTAACAGCTGGTTAGTCATCTCACAGGTGGTTATTCATCTCAAAGGTGGTTATTTATCTCGCAGGTGGTTATTCATCTCAAAGGTGGTTACCCATCTCACAGCTGGTTAGTCATCTCACAGGTGGTTACCCATCTCACAGGTGGTTAGTAATCTCACAGGTGGTTACCCATCTCACAGGTGGTTATTTATCTCGCAGGTGGTTACCTGTCTCACAGCTGCTAACCCATCTCACAGGTGGTTACCCATCTTACAGGTGGTTACCCATCTCACAGGTGGCTACCCGTCTCAGATCTAGGAACCCATCTCACAGGTGGGACAATCAAGTGGGAGGCCTGGAGAGGGAGGACAGCTGGGACCCAAGGCCCTAAAGGGCTGCCGGAGGTGGGACCAGCAGGTGGCCCCATCCCATCAGTCAAGGTCACCTTCAGGCAGCTGCCTGGAATGGCCTGGCTGCCCTGACCCCTGCTGAGTGCTGGGAGCAGCGCTGGAGGGGCCGTGGCTGAGGGCAGCCTTGGACAGAGCTCCCGGATGTGCTGGGAGGGGCTTGAGGAGGGACGGCGGCCAGGGGACTCCCTCAGCCGACCCAGAGCCCACATCTGAGGGCTGAGGGCAGGCAGAGGCCTTGCCTGTCCAGCCTGACGGTGCGGCGACAAGGGAATACAGGTGATGACCTCGGCCAACCTCTGGGACGCAGGGACGCCGAGGGATCAAAGGGCCGATCCCGGCCTGGCTGCGGCCTCGCCCGCCGGTCCGGCGGCGCCTCTGAAGTCCTGGGCAGGGCAGCCTGGGCACCTGTCCTGCACCTGTTGTCGGGCCACTTGGAGTCCCCCGCCTGGCCACCCAGCCATAGTGACAACAGGAAAGTAAACACTCCCCCACCCCCAGAGCCAGGAAGTGGCCAGAGAGGAAGTGGGGCTGCCAGCAGAGCCCCCCCAGCTGGGACAGCCCGCCAGGGCTATTTATACCCTGGCTGGGGGCATGGCTGTGCCCATCCCTGTCCTGCTGGGACAGGGGGTGTTTGGGGGACAATGGAGGGGAGGGAGGCACAGGCTCAAGCTGGCACCTTCAGACACACACACTGGGAGTGGGGGGAGCTCCAAACATTTAGACCCAGGGACGCAACCAGCCACAATCCCGCCACCGCTGCCCAGCTCTGGGCCTCCAGGATCCAGGCCCTCCCCCTCGGCCCTTCGGCCCCTCGGCCCTGCTGTGGTTCCCCATGCCCGAGCCCCAAGTCCAAGCCCCCCCCTGGCTCAAAGCCCCAGCACTCCGGGCCCCACCCCTGTCTGTGAGGGGGGGGAGACCCCTCACCCAGCGATGATGAAACTGACACAGGCGGGCGCGGGAGACTAGCCTTGATCTGACATCTGCCTCTCAACTCAATTCACAGACGAGGACGGAAGGCGGAGACAGGAAGGTGACAGCCAGAGGGCATGGAAGGCGGGCGTCCCATCGAGGCCACGGCCCTTTGGACAGGAGGAGGGTGGCCCGGCCAAGCCAGCCCTGGGGGGGGGACAGGACTGCCCAGGGGACAGCCAGGGCCGGAAGGTGACTGTCCTCCATCAACAGGGCACATGACTCAGGACCCTGGGAGGCTCCCAGCGGCCACGGGATGTGGCGTCAATGGCTCTGTTGTCACAGGACGCGATGTTTCGGGGCCTGGAAACTGTGGGGAGGCCTGTGGGTGGGGCAGGGGCGGACACAGGGTCAGGGACCTGGTCTGATGTGGCTTCGTGACCACGGCCAGGCTCTGCTGAGCCTCAGGTTCCCACCACACCGTCTCCTGGGCGTTCCTAGCACGACATTCAGGGGCCCTGGGGACAGGAAATGCTAGCGCTGAGCATCCCCCCCCCGCCTTCTGGACCATCTCTGCCTGGGGGGGGGGGGGCGGGCAGGTCCTTCCCCATGGAAGCGGCCTCCTGGGGTCACCATCTACCCTGCCCGTCCCTGCCCCCCACATCCTAGTGCTGGGGTGGGGAGTGCAGAGGGCAAGGGGTTCCTGCTGACGCAGCCCCGCTCTCCCTAACTCCAACCTGGCTCTCCCCGGTCCGACCCACAGGAGCAGAGCAACACCCCAAACCACCCATCGGCAGCAGCCACCTGAGGGAGACAGGGAGAGGGCGGGAGTTTCCCAGAACCC
>NW_005357736.1:1217325-1217891 GCF_000412655.1 Myotis brandtii | reverse complement strand
GTCTCCTGGCGGAATGTTCACCCAGATCCTGGGAGAGAATTAAACAAGGCCCGCCACAGCCGGCAGGCCCGGCTCCCCTCAGGTCACAGCGGGGAGTACCACTGGGGTCCTGTCCCCACTCCCCACCCTGCCCAGGGCAATGAACCTGGGGCCTTCGTTCCTCCAAGGAGCCCAGGGCAGGACAGGGGGCCCCAGCCCCAGCCCCAGCCCCAGCCCCAGCCCAGCCTCCTGCTCTGACCCTCTGACCCGTGCCGTCAGCAGGTGTCCCAGCCCCCCTAAGGGGCAAGGACTTGGGCCAAGGATCTGGGGGGGCCGAGGGGACATGGGTGTGTGCGTGGCGGCCGCGGACCCAGCCTGGTGATGTCCTCAGGCCGGTCCCCGCCTCTGCGCCACGTGTCCCACTGGTCCCAGGCCCAGCTCTGATGGCAGGGGTGCCCCCCAGGGCAATGCTGAGGGAGGGGCAGGGGCGCAATCAAGGGCTCTGTGGGTGTTGGGACTCAGCCTGGATAAGCTGTGACCTTGGGGAGGGAGGGCGATGTGCCGGGGGAACCTCCCGGAAGGGCGCC
>NW_005357736.1:1215065-1216767 GCF_000412655.1 Myotis brandtii | reverse complement strand
CGGACCCCAAGTGCAGGGGCCCCGACCCCTGCTGCCCGTCTCCAGGACACACAGAAAGGGGCTCTGGCCGCGGAGGTGGGCGTCCGCCCCCTTGGTTACAGCTCCACAAAGCAGCGGGCGCTGACTGACAGGGCCCCTCCCCCGGCTGTGCTTGGTCCTGGGGGTGATGGACAGGTCCCCGAAGCCCAGCCTGACCCCTGACCTCACGTGGGCTGGTGCAGCCCTAATCCTGAGCTGAAAGAAAGGAGGCCGGGTGCTGGCCAGGGCCTCTCAGGCCTCATCCCCTGCCCTTCTGAGGGAACCGAGGCGGACATGGAGGCGGTAGCAGTGACAATAGCATGAGTGGCAGAGAGCAGCCAGGCCCCACTAGACACCCCGGGGGCCCTAGAGAGGGGTGGCCCCCAACCCCTTCCTCCCCGACAGCGGCGAGGGGCCCCAGCCTCATCCGCTTTTACTGAGCGGCCAGCCGGAAGGCCTCAGCCCCTGGCCACAGCCCTGCAACCCAGGGAGCCCCGGCCCCTGAGCTGGAGGCAGGGCAGCCCCAAAGATTTACACGCAGCTTCCCCTGCTCAGCGTACTGGCCAGGCCAACCCAGCCCCAGCATCCCAGGGACAGGCCAGCGGGCACCTGCCTTGTGCGCCCAGTGGCCCTCCCTCGGGCTTTCCCAGCTGTTCAGGTCCAGGTCCCCATGCTCTAGGGCAGCGGTTCTCAACCTGTGGGTCGTGACCCCTTTGGGGGTCGAACGACCCTTTCACAGGGGTCACCTAAGACCATCAGAAAACACATATATAATTACATATTCTTTTTGTGATTCATCACTATGCTTTAATTATGTTCAATTTGTAACAATGAAAATACATCCTGCATATCAGATATTTATATGACGATTCATAACAGTAGCAAAATTACAGTGATGAAGTAGCAACGAAAATAATTTTATGGTTGGGGATCACCACAACATGAGGAACTGCATTAAAGGGTTGTGGCATTAGGAAGGTTGAGAACCACTGCTCTAGGGGCTGCTCTCCCGTCCCCACCCCATGTTCTGGATGGAAACCCCTAGAAGTCAGATCCAGGGGTTTTGCCTTGGGTCTGAGCTGCCTCCTTAAGGGCATAGACTCTGGCCCCAAGTCCCTCAATATCTGTCCCCTCTGACTCCACCCCTGAGCCAGGCTCTCCAGATTGGAGACCCAGAGGGCTCCCCAGGAGCCACCCACACTCGCCCCCTCTCACCCCCAAGCAGGTGAGCCAGGTCGGTGCCAACAATACCAATTACAGCCGCTCTCACCCAATTAGCAACTAATTATGGCCTCTAGTCCATTCAACATAATTAACATGTAAATGACTCGGCGTGTTTATGTTCAATAACTACTCTGATTGAATTTAATTTAAATGTCTGAACTGGGGATCCAGTTACCGTATTTCACCACCTAGAGCTGCCACTTCCTGGGACTGTTTTGGGGGGGGGGGGGGGGCCGGGATGGCGGAGGGACCCAGGGCCAGAGTGGAAGGGGGAGGGGCCGGCGCCTCCACACTGCCAGCCTGGCGAGGGCGGGGTGGGTGCCGCCTGCATCCCTCACATGCCTGTCCCCAGTGGAGTCCTCAAGGGACGCGGGGCCCCTTCTCAAGGGCTCTGTAAACACCCAGCTGCTCAGTAAACAGGCGGATAGGAGCCTGAGCGAGGAGAAGGCAGGCTTCCCTC
>NW_005357736.1:1213532-1214235 GCF_000412655.1 Myotis brandtii | reverse complement strand
TCCAGGAGCGAAGGGGCGCAGGGTCACGCCCTGGCACGGGCCAGCGGAACCGGAGGTCCCACCCTCTCCCCGCAGGAAGTCAGTGACTCCCCTCTGTCCCAGCTTTGGGCGCCTCCAGCCCAGGTGCCTCCCCTACCCCTGCCTCAGTTTCCCCAGGGCGCCTGATGGGCCCAGGGCTGGGCTGGTGGCTCCAGAGGCCAGGGGTCCTCGAGGGGCCGCTCGGTGCGCACAGTGATGGGGTGTGCCCCAAGAAGTGGGGGGGTGGGGGGGTGAGGGGAGGGCTGCACTGACCCACTTTCCAGGTGGGGACGGAGCCTCCAGTTCCACAGGCCGGGCCCTGCCCCTCCTCCCACATTCCAGCCCCGGCCCGGAAACCCCTCGCTCCTTCCTCAGCACCTCCTCCCTGTGGCTGCAAAAGACAACAAACTCTCCACGGCTCATTTGCCATAAATCACCGCGGGAGCTCAGCCCCCCCCTGCTCCGTCCTCCCCGACTGCGGGGGTCCCTGCAGGATTCCCAGGTGCCCCCACGGCCTCAGCCCCTGCCCCACATCTGGTGGGGAAACGGAGGCGCCGCACAGGCAGATGTGTGCTCACGGCCGCCCTCGGGGGTGCAGTGAGGCTGAGCTCAGAGCCCACGCGGGAGGGCCGCACTGACACGGGAAGGTGCTGGACACAGGACAGTGGGCAGCCTTGGCAGAGCC
>NW_005357736.1:1193129-1193539 GCF_000412655.1 Myotis brandtii | reverse complement strand
CGCAGCTGCTGTCCCGCCGATGGTGCCCGGCCCACGGAGCCCCACGCAGGCTGAGCAGCGGGGACACACTCCGCCTGGGAGGGACATGGGGCATCGGCACGAGCCTGAGCGGGAAGCACTGAAGCCCTGGGCTGAGTGGGGAAACCTCAGAGGAAAGAGTGTGTCCGGGTAGGAAGCCAAGGACGGGTCAGGGTGCCGGTGAGAGGGGCGGGGGGCGGGGAGGAAGGAAGACTGGGGGGTCCTGGAGCTGAGGCCTCCCGCTCAGAGGGCTTCCTGGTCCCCAGAGGGGCCATTGCTTTGGGGCTGTCCCCGCCTGTGGGGAGGGAGAGACAGCCCGTGCCTGCGGGTGGCCCAGTGCAAACGCCACACACAGGTCTGCCCGCCGAGGCCTCCCCACCACAGGCCGGCCT
>NW_005357736.1:1175281-1182146 GCF_000412655.1 Myotis brandtii | reverse complement strand
TCCCCGGCACAAGCTGCAGGAGCCAGGACAGCGCCCCAGGAGGGGTCCCTGCAGCGGATCGCGCCCCCCACCAGACTGGCCGCCCTCCAAGGCTTCCCCTCCCCCCACGCCTTCTTACACTGGGTTTTCCCCACAGCGGATGTCACCTGGATTAAAGAAGCACAAGCTGCAGGAGCCAGGACAGCGCCCCAGGAGGGGTCCCTGCAGCGGATCGCGGGCCCCACCAGACTGGCCGCCCTCCAAGGCTTCCCCTCCCCCCACGCCTTCTTACACTGGGTTTTCCCCACAGCGGATGTCACCTCCGGGATTAAAGAGAGCTTAAAAGTCACAAGGACAAGTACAGACTGCGCCCTGGCACCAAGTGCGAGACCCCCGCCAGCAGCCCCGTTCCCAGGTGCCACCACACACACCGCCTCTGCTCCCGCTCTTCCCTCTCCCCATCTCCCTTCCCCTATTGAGACGTAGCCTCCTCCACGAAGTCTGCCAGGATGCCCACGACAGCCATTCTCCTCCTGACCCCCCTCCACCCACAGGGCTCAGGGTCCTGCCTGCAGTCCTTTCCAAAGGTCAGAAACCGGAGGGAGGGGTGAGGCCCTGTGGGGCTCCTGGGCACCCCCGGACCGGCCCTCACCTGTCCGCCTCCCGCAGGGGGGCTCCCCTTGCTTCCTTTACGGGGCCGCAGCTGGACTCACAGCGAACCCTCCCAACAGCACAATGAGGTCGTGTACCCTGTTTGTACCCCCATTAGGAAGCGGGGACACAGAGGGACTCAGATATTTGAGGCCCACCCATGGCCAGGTTGCAAGCAGGACAGCCCGAGCCGTCGAGGCCCAGGGAGGGACCAGGGATGGGAGAGGCGAAGCCACTGGTCCGAGGTCACACTGCTGACTGACGAGGGTAGAATGGGGTCTGCCTGCCTTCCGGGCCAGTCCGCTCAACCACCACCACCCACACCTCTGCTTTCTACCCACTTTCAGTGCCTGCTCCCTGCCCCGGGCGGGGTGGGGTGGGGCAGGCAGGAGCTGGAGGTCTCCCAGGAGCTAGGAGCCAGGGGGCAGGGTTCTGAAGGCCCCCCGGGCCCACCCCGCCTCCGAGGGTCACAGGGCTGGGATGCGCAGACAGGTGCAGACAGCCAGGAGCCCTCTCTCCGGCGGCTGCCTCCCAAGCCACAGGGTGAAAGATGCTTTTATGAGCGGGATGAGATTCTTATCTTGGCGGTTTCTCTTTAAATTCTTTACGATTATGAAGCAGCGGGGGCTGCCAAGGAACATGATTTACTCCCTGAGCATGCACCAGCTCCCGCCCGGTGCCAAGGAGGGCGGGCGGGCGTTGTACCAGGGAACCCGAGACCAGGCCCCGGCTGCTGGGCCCCCGCCGACGGCAGGCCCGGCCGAAGCTTGGCTGGACCCGGCGGGCCCACAGCTGAAGGCCCAGCCCCTGGCCTGGCTGACAGGCGGGGCTCAGGCAGGACCTGTCCCTGCTCCCTCCGAGGGCAGTGGGGGGCCAAGAGAGGGGCGGGCGCCAGCCCCCAGGACCTGCCAACTCCCCAAGTGGCCATTTCCCAGCTCCCCCTCCGGAGGGAGGCGGCTCCCACTGCCAGGAAAGCTGATCCCAAATGCAGGGATCTGGGCTCAAGTTCACGCGTTGGGTCTTCCTTCCTCCCTCTTTCTGGCTCATCCAGGAACACACGCCCATCCTGCTGTGCCGCTCCAGGTCCCCGTGGCTGTCCCAGCACCTGAGCCTGCCCAGCTCCCCACGCTGCTCCCGGCCTCGAGGCTCCGAAGCTCCGGGCTCCGCACCGCCTCCCCTGCAACCTGGGGCTCCACGCCTGTTTTGGCCCGGGAGGAGCCCTGGGGGGGGGGGGGCCACTCCCCAACCTCACTCCACGCCTGTGCATCAGGCCTGGGACTGGGGCAGTGCGCCAGCCAGCGAGGCTTGCACAACCCCCACCCACGGTGACCCCTCCTAACCTCCCATCTCATCCTCTCCTAACAAGGAAAGTGCAGACTCTGGCTTTCGGCTGCCACATGCAAATGATGTCAGTGGTGGCTCCGGGGCGGGCGGGGCGGGCCAGCAGGGCCTCGCTGGCCCAGGAGCCCTTGCCCCTCTGGGACCCGGTTTCCCTTCAGAAAAGGTGAGAGTGTCCTGGAGGGGCGAGAAGCAGCCCACGGCGACCCCAGGCCTTTCCTGGGGAAGGAGGCTGGGAAGGCCAGCGGCGCTGCAGGGCCCTGGAGCCTTGTCCCCACCCAGCTCACGGGACAGGGCTGTGCCCGCATCCTCCCGCCAGTCCCCTCCGTCCTGCTCCTGAGAGGCTCGGGAAGCCTCCAGGTCCCCAGGAAACCCGGGGGGGCTGCCTCAGGCCGTGGAGGCCGCCACTTGGTTGTCGTCAGGGGCTCCCACAGTTACTCCTATTGTGGGCATCTTTCCCGACCTGCTTTGGCGAGATGACCTTCTGCTCCATCTCCCTACCCCTGCCTCAGTCTCCCCAGCAGTCCAGCCCCCTCATGTCATCACAAGACCTCTTTCCCCCACGGAACACTTCTTGGCCCCAAGTCCCGGCCAAATGCGGCCCAGGCAGCAGCGGTGTCCCGTGGGGCGGCTCCCTGGCACAGCGCGCATTCCTCAAGCGGAGCAAAAGCCCTGGCAGGGCCGGCACCTCCCCTCGGCAGCCAAGGTGGTGCCCTCTCAGGTGCGGGGAGGGGAGCTGTTTTCCCAGGCTCGGTCGGTGACTCTGGGGTTCAGGGGACCCAGGCCTGGCGAGGAGGGCGGAGGACAAGGGGCCTGCGGTCCCGGCTCTCCCGGCCTGGCACCCTGAGCTCAGAGAACACCCTGCCTGCTCCCGGGGTCTCCCTACATGGCCCCTCACTTCTGCCCGACCTTGGCTGTGCTGCTGATGGAAGCTCAGGGCTGGGCCACAGGAGCCCCCGACTCCGACTGAACCCCGGTCCCTTCTCCCTTCCACCCTCTTTGCTTGAGGCTTGGCAGGGGGTGCCCAGGCGGACGGGCAGGCAGCGAGCCCACGTCTGGCCCAGTTCCTGCCTTTGTTCCTTTATCTGCCCTGGGCAGGAATGCCCTGTATGCCAGCGCCTCCCAACTGCAGCCGGACCGAGTCCCCGAGGCCTGGAGCCAGAGTGACCACCAGTGCTTCTGCGAGCAGCCCTCTCTGTGCCCAGGAGGAGCCCCCACTTTCCCAGTGCACAGCCAGGCTGTGGGACCCCAGGTTCTGCGGGAGCTGGCCCCCGCTCTCACTCCACAAACCCTCGGCGAGGACTCACTCCTCAGCGAGGGCCACTTCCTGCTCATGACCTGGCTGAGACCATCCAGGGACCCAGCACGCAGTCAGAGCTGGGCTCCCAGGTGGCACAGGCGACAGGGTGCCCACTGTCTTCCAGCCGGTTTGACGGCAGGTACCCCGTCCTGTTCACTGCGGAGTCCCCAGAGCTCAGCACAGGGCCCGGCCCACAGTAGGCGCTCAGGTATCTGCTAAACCAAGTAACGTTAACCATCAAACCAGGACACGCGATCCAGTGGGGACCAGGAAAGGCCGTTCAGGGCAGGGACACTGCGTGTGCAAAGGCCCCGAGGCCCAGGCATGGGTGGCCCGGCTTCCCGCAGCCCCACCCCGGCGGCCGGGGCAGTCAGCGCTGCGTAGGCCGCCTGCCAGGAGCTGGGCTTTTAGTCACCGCGGGTGTTGGCTTCAGAGCTAATTGAGAGCGAATCGACCTGACTGATGTGGGCGTCGGGCGTCGACGAGGCCGGGACACCAGGGTTCTATTTCTGGCCTCGCTCCTGCCTCCTGCGCGACCTTGGCCTTGCCCTTGCGCGAGCCTCGGTTTCTCTCTCTGGGAAACAGGGACAGAAGCCTTTGCCCCTTTGCCCCCGGAAGGCCAAGAAGAGCCTGCAGAGGGCCTCCCCGTGCATCGTCCCTCCTGCGACCTCCCATGGTCTCCAGGGTGATGACAAAAATAACCCAGAGTGGATGCCGGGCTCCAGGGTCCCCGGGGTGTGGAGACCAAGCCACCCCACCCTCGTCCTGTGGGGGAAGGGGATGGTCTAACCCCCTGCCTGCACCCTGGGCTGCTGGGAAGGGGGGCCGAGGGGGAATCAGGCCCCTTCAAGATTTATTGATCTGCTCTGAGGAATTCCACCAGGAAAGGGTGGGGGTGTCAGCAGAATAAATAGCTCATCTCCCGGCCTAGGAGAGGGGCTGCCCGTTCCTCAGGCCCTGCACGGGCTGCCCTCCAGGCTCACCCTCAGAAACCCGTTCCCCACTAACCCATCCCCCCACTAACCCATCCCGCTGCCAGGGCAGGCCGGCACGGGCACACGGTGAGGCGAGGTGAGGCGAGCTGGGCTGCAGCCAGGCTTGAGGAAGGAAAGAGCCCGGCCCAGCCTTTCACCCCGACATGTGTGCCCGGAAACCTGGCCAGCCAAGGCTGAGTCCGCCCCACCCAGGGCCGGCGGCTGGACCGAGTGACCTCGGGCCAGAGGGGAGCCACGGCTGAGAACTCGGGAGTGACCCAGGCCCCGCAGGCCCCAGCGTGGCCACTGGCCCTCACCCAGGGGCACAGGAGACTTCCGGTCGCACACCCCTCCGAGGAAGGACCCGTGAACCACGCGTGTTCGCCTGCGTTTGCCTGCCCGGTGCCTCAGGTGATGGAGCTGCGGGGCCCGCTCTCACTCTGCAGACCCCAGCCCGTCCCTGGCTCCCCCCAGGCACTTCCGAGTGCTCACGGGGGATGCAGGAGCGCGGGCTTGTCACCACAGCACACGCTCTGCCAGAGCTCGCCAGGCGGCCTGCCCTCCGGTCACAGCCACAGCACCCTCCCCAGTTCCTGGGAACCCTCCCACCTCCACCCACAGGGAGGCTCCTCAGCGCCCGCACCCCTGCAGAGCAGGTCCTGCGCCTCCACTTCCTGGAGTCGGTGTCTGCTGGTTTCTGACCCTCTACCCGGGGCTGCCCAGGGCAGGACCAGACGCAGAGCGGGCGCCAGGGCTTCTGCAAACACAAGCTGGGAGGGCGGCAGCGCCAGCGTCCAGTTCCCACTCAAGAGGAGCCCCTGCAGGCCCGAGGCCAGACTCCCCTCTGCCTCTAGAGCAGCGGTTCTCAACCTGTGGGTCGCGACCCCTTTGGGGGTCGAACCACCCTTTCACAGGGGTCGCCTAAGACCATCGGAAAACACATATATAATTACATATTGTTTTGTGATTCATCACTCTGCTTGATGTTCAATTTGTAACAATGAAATTGGGGGTCACCACAACATGAGGAACTGTATTAAAGCGGCATTAGGAAGGTTGAGAACCACTGCTCTAGAAGGACCCAGACTCAGGACCCTGCTCCAAAATGTCTGAGTGGCCCAGTCCCCAGCCTTCCCAGCAGCCCCCACCTCCTGTCCCCCCCTCACCCCCAGGCCACCCACGAGTGGTCCTTGTTTGCCGTGACCTCTCCTCTCTCCCGTGCGGCGGGCCGAGTGCTGTGCACAGAGGGGGCTGCTGGGGACCGCACGGCGGCCTCTTACCTTGGAATGAGAGCCGGACCCGGGGCGTGGCCGGCGGGTGGTCCTGGACGGGGGTGGCTGGCCAGGCCCCGGTCACTAGGGAAGCCCAGAGGAGGAGACCAGCCACAGGCATCGTGGGAGGGGCCAGGGGCCCAGGAAGCAGCTCAGCGGTCTGGACACCTGGGAGGGCAGAACCGGGATTGGAGTGTGGGAGCAGACAGGGGCGTCCGCCCCACCCACAGCCCCCATGTAATTCTGCCAAGGACCTCAGTTTCCCTGTCTGAACAAATAGGGTGACGGTGTCTCCTCACTCACACCCTCGGCCCCAGTACTCAGACCTCACACACTTTCTTGTCCCTGTTTCGTCTATGTAACCAACGGCCCTGAAGACCAGGCAGCCAGGTGCAGCCCCAGGTCAGCAGAGCTATGGGGGGCGGCGGGGGGGCACTGGAGACTCACTCTCCCAGCCCCAGCCCCAGCCCTGACTGCACTCCCCACAGGCTCCTCCTCATGCCCACCCCCCACCGAACGGGCTGCCCATCCCTCTCCCACCTCAGGCTGGAGTAAGAGGGGGCCCACCCTGCCTGCTCCACCCAGGACAGGGAAATCTGGACCTGGTTATCGGGGCGCGGTGCACGGAAGAGCGGAGAATGCGGGAGGCCCGTGTACGCAGCCCAAAGTGCAAGAGCGCAGCAGCCAGGAAAGGAGAGGCAGGGAAGAGCCGGCTCCTTCTGCTGAAACCACAGCAGGAGGGATCCAGGTCAGACCTACGGAAGGACTTCCCGCAGCAGCCTGGGCGGTTCTGCAGATTCCCCTGCAGAACTCCCGCACCCCCGGCGGGTCCAAGTCTCAGTGCGATGTTTTCCCAATGTTGTCTCCCCAGGCAGACTGGCTGTTGGGTAAACGCAGCCCAGCACCAGTTGTCGGAACATATTGCTCCCTCCCGGCAAAAACCAGCGCCAACTCCCCACCCCCCCACCCAGATGCACTGGCGGTGGGGGCACCAAGATGACCGTGCGAGCCCCACCCCCTGACCCGCTCGGTCTCCCCCTCCGCCCGTGGGAGGCAGGCCCAGGTGAACGCTGGGCCCTGGGGTGGGGTGAGAGCCTGGCACTGGCTGACACATGCTGGGTGAGGCCCCACAGGCCCCATTGGGCAGACCTGGTGCCCTCCGCTGACCCGCATCCCCAAGCCCTGACCTCTCCTGCCAGGGCCAACCATTCGTGGTTCCTCAGACAGGAAGTGCAGCCTGGGCCTCCCGGCTATTCCCCAGGGGTGCCCTGGGGTGGGGGGAAGGCCCTCTCCTGGGAGCTGGCGCCTCTCTGTTCCCCCCCGAATCCCCATCACAGACGCTCCCTCCTGGG
>NW_005357736.1:1174281-1175250 GCF_000412655.1 Myotis brandtii | reverse complement strand
TGGTGCTGGCTGAATGGCAGGCTGAGGGGGGCAGGTGGGGAAGGGCTGTGCAGCCACACCCCCTCGGGGTGCACCGGGAGGCCCCACTAACAATTGTGGACACACACACACACACACCCTCACATGCATGCCCACACATGTTCACACAGGCGTGTGTTTGCTCAGGAACTTGACCTGCTAGTGGGGTGGGGCTCAAAGAAGCTGGGAGACATGGTCCTGGCCTGGGAGGAGTCCCTCGGGGAGCTTTGATGCCATGTAGGGGGGCAGAGGGGGCTCCGGTTCTCTCCCCTCCCCTCCTCTCCATGGCCTCACTTCTCCTGCCTCCATGTTCATGGTGACAAGGTCAGGGTCACCAAGGACAGTGTTGGAGTCCCCCAAGGTGTCCACGGAGGTGGAGGGCTCTGCCCTCCCGGGCTCCTACAAGGACCTCCCACAATGCTCTAGCCCTTTACAGGGGTGAATGTGGGAGGTTCGAGTCTTTTGGGGCCTGAGGCCCAAGTCCAGGCCCCCTCTTTAGCAGCCTGGGGGATGGAGGAGAAGAGAGGAGAGGAGCAGAAAGGAAGGAGGACAGAGGGAGGGTGGGGAGGGCATTTCTGTCGTCACTCCCCCTCGGCCAGCCCCTGGAGGCATCCCACTCAGCCCCAGCCCCAGCCCCAGAGGCTCCCCAGCAGCTGGCCCAGGTGGGTGGACAGAGGAGGAGCAGGCACCGCCACCTGGGAGCCCACCAGGAGGAGAGCAGAGAAGGAAGGAAGGAAAGAAGGCTGGTGGGAGGGAGCAAGGGAGGAAGGCAGGCGGGAGGGAGGAGGAGGAGAGAGGGAGGAGAGAGGGAGGGACAGAGAGAGACGCTCAAACAAAGAACCGAGGAGCTGGGGCTGGCAAGGGGTGCAGGGAAGGGGCGGGAGATCGAGGGGGTCCGGAGGTACCTGGGGTCGGGGCCGGGGGCGAGGTGGTAGAATTGTCTAGCCTGCT
>NW_005357736.1:1172685-1174023 GCF_000412655.1 Myotis brandtii | reverse complement strand
GGTGGGGTGGGGGTGGGGGTGGACAGCCTGCCTCAGGGAAGGGAGCTTGGCTGCTCAGAGCTGGGAACTGCCTGGCTGCGAGGGAGGCAGGCGCAGGGGCTGCGGGGAACATGGGGAAGAAATTATTAACAGCACCCCACCCCCTCCCCAGCCCCTGGGTCTGCCCCCTGCGCAGGCCAGCGCTCCCCCCAGCTCCGAGGCGTTCCCCCTCCCCCAACACCCCATGGGCCAGGAAGCAGAGCCACCCCAGCAGAGCTGGGACTGACCCCCCCCTTTCGCTCGTGGTGGGGGTTTCCCAGTCAAGGTCACCTGGGCTTGGCTCCATCCTCCCCCTCAAGGTATGCCTCGCAGAGCAGGGGGGCCGCGGGGCACCGCTGGCCCTCTCTCCCCACAGCCACACTTCCCGATCCGGCTCCTGACCTGCACTGAGGGGCAGCAGTAAGGGCAGCCGGGCCCAGGGCCCTGGCTTGCAGGTCACTCCCTTGGCGACCTGGGAAAAGGCTCAGCTCATCTAACCTCCCGGCTGGGATGAGCCCCCACCCCTGGGTGCATGTCCCGGGTCTGGAACTGTACCGAGGCTTCTGGGTGAATTCAGGACAGGAACCCCCGGCCGGGCCCACCTCCCGGGCACACACACCAGTGCCCTAAGTGGGCCCCCTCCCCCAGGTGCTCTGGGCTGGTGTTCACAGACAGTAGCTCAGGAATGAGAAGTTGTCTACCCAGCCAGGCCCAGCCCTCGGTCCAGCCCCCTGCCTCACTCCCGGGCCAGCCTGGCACTTCCAGGTCCCACCTGCTCTAGGAGAGCCCCTCCCGGTCCTGGGGCCCCTGCCCACTTCACCACTGGGGCCCAGCGGCCCAAATGCGGGCTTGACTGCGGGTCTCCCAGCTCACCCACACCCCACACACAGCTGGGTCCCTAATGGAGCAAGACTCGCTGCTGGAGAAGCAAACCCGCGCTGGCAGCAGGGGGTTCGGGTTGGCCCGGTGCTGGGGTCCCCCCTGCCCTGGACCTGGGAGACCCTCCGCGTGGGGGCGGCCAGGACAGAGCTTCCTTTGAGCAGAGGATCGTCCGATGGGGCCACTGAGGCAGGCGGCGCACCCACCGGGCACAGCGCTGCCTGGGGCACCAGTGGGAGAGGGCTGAGCCGGGAGAAGCGGCGGCCGGATTCCCGCTCCAGGAACGTGGGAGTGGCGGAGGGGGCAGGGGGGCACCCACCAGACCTTCTGGGAAAAGTTGCTCTGCACCGGGGACCCCGCAGGCCGCATCCTCCAACATCCCAGGTCGCCCCGAGGCAAAGGGTCCGGGCAGACCGACAGGTACCGCGCCCGCTCAGGTCG
>NW_005357736.1:1170171-1171501 GCF_000412655.1 Myotis brandtii | reverse complement strand
CCCCCCGCCGGTCCGGCTGTCCAGCCACTCGAGGGCTGCCAGCCGCCAGCCTATTCCAAGCCAGCGGCCCCAGGGACCCACCCTGCATAGTTCCATGTCCCAGAGCAGCCAGCCAGGCTGGCCTCCCCTCCTACCGGGGACATTTGCTTTCCAATGGCCTCATGATGACCTCAGGGCCCTGCAATGAGTGGGAAGGGACCTCCCACCAGCCCACTCCCCAAGGTCATGGCCTCACCAGCCTGGACCAGTCTCAGTCCTGCCCAGGCACTTTGCTAAGGTCCCAAGGGGCATGGGCCCTCCAGCCTCTCCCTCCTTCCTCTCCTATCCCTCCCCCTTCCTCCTCCTTCCTCTCTCCTCTCTCCTTCCCTCTCCTCTGCCTTCCCTTCTCTTTCTCCTTTCCCTCCTTTTCCCTCCTCCTTCCCCCCCCCTTCTTCTCCTCCCCCTATGTTTTCTTCCTCCGGTCCCTCCTCTTCCTCCCAACTCCTTCTCCTTTCTCTATCCCCTCCTCAGCTCCTCTCTCCTCCGCTTCTCCTCCTCGCTGACCAGACCCTCTAAGGAAGGCCTCCCTCCCTCTGGCCCAGTGGCTGCTTGACTGCAAAGGTGGGGTGGGGTGGGATGTTAGGGATCCTGCCCACCAGCCTCGGAGTGTGGCCCACAGGCTCCATCCGGCAGAGGCTGGCCATTTGAGGCCGGAACCCCCAGCTGGAGTCACGTGGCTGCAGTGACAGCACCTGCACCTCTCCTCTCTGTCATGTCTCATTTAAAACACCGCGACAGCCCTGGCCCGTGTTGCTCAGTGGATAGAACGTCGTCGGCCTGCGGTCTGAAGGGTCCCGGGTTCGATTCCGGTCAAGGGCACATGCCTGGGTTGCGGGTTTAATCTCCTTGGGAGGCGTGCAGGAGGCAGCCGATCAATGATTCTCTCTCATCATTGATGCTTCTATCTCTCTCTCCCTCTCCTTTCCTCTCTGAAATCAATAAAAAAATATATTGTTAAAAAATAAAATAAAAACATAAAACACTGCGACAGCCATCTCTCCTCATCCCCACTCCTGTCCCAGGGTCACCCCTGAGGGTACCACCACCGAGCCTCCATCACCAGTGCCCCTTGTCACCATCGCCATGGTTTCTAACGCCACCATCCCTTTCACCACCCCCAGCCCCGACCTCCCTCATGGCCCGGCCACCTCTGTCACCACCCCACGCGTGATCATTGTCGCGGTCACTAAAGCAGAACTGCTGGTACTTGCCAGTGACCCCAGGGTGCTGGGCTGGGAAGGAAAGAGACTCAGTTGATTTGTCCATGGAGCTCCACTCACAGACACAGAAG
>NW_005357736.1:1169602-1170139 GCF_000412655.1 Myotis brandtii | reverse complement strand
GGGGGGGGGGGGGGGGGGGGGGGGGGGGGGGGGGGGGGGGGGGGGGGGCGTGGACAGGAGACGGAAGAGGCTACAGCTGAGCCTGGCTACACAAGAGGAATGCCAAGCCTCCTCTAAACAAGGTGAGGAGGCCGAATAATCAACCTAAATAAGACCATCATGGCCGCACAGAGTCCGCCCTGCACCCTCGCCTGTGTCTGGGCTGGGCTACACATTTGTATCACTATATGTTGTTCTAAATCTAGACCTTATCTACGCATATAAAGTATGTACTAGTGGGAGGCAATTGTAGAGCCTCCCACGATTTTGCCTTCCATGTCAGAGCCCTGGAAGCCAGCCCAGTGCCAGGCTGGGGCCCTGCCTGCCAGGTGTGTGGTTATTCAGCACGAGGTGTCCCATGGCACCGAGGAGGTGGGAGCCTGGGAGAAGAAGGGCAGCCGCGGTACCGAGAGCGCCGCCTTTCGGGAGCCCCGGGAAGGCTCCGGGAGGGCAGGGCCAGGCCCGAGGCCCAGGGCAGCCAAAGACATGCACCCAGCC
>NW_005357736.1:1163939-1169566 GCF_000412655.1 Myotis brandtii | reverse complement strand
GGGCTCAGGGCTGGGGCTCGGCCGGCAGTGAGTGCTGGAGCCAGGGCACTTGTGGGGGTCAATAGTCTTTATTGAATGAACAAGAGAGCAAATCTCTGCAGCACCCGATGTGAGAAGGAACCCAGCCAAGAGCCAAGTGGCCAGGAGCCAACTCCTCGCCCTGAGACCCAGCCCCCTGGACCGCTGCCCCACCCCATGCTCTCCCTGCCCCCCAGTGTCCTGTGTCTCCCCTCCAAAGGCCACTCAGCGGGCTGGCTCCACCTGAGAGCCGCCCAGGACGCCTGCAGAGCGGCCCCCTGGCCAGGCCTCCCGCCTTCCTCTGCGGGACACAGGGCCCAGGCCTGCCTCTCCAGCTCCCCTGCAGCCCACCTGGTGCCAGTCTGGACATACAGGGCACTTGGGGGGAAGCGGGGGGCAGAGATGGCTAGGCCAGGTCTGGTTCACCCACCGAGCCAGACTCTGGGGTCCTCCTGCTGGAGCTCCCTTCCCAGATGGGCTCTGTGTGTCTGTCACAAGGCAAGCCCTTGGGGCGACACCCTGACTGTGTGGCCCTGGGCTCCTGGCTCAGCACCTCCAGGAACTTCTGAGGGGCCGCATGCCCGACAGCGGGTGTGGCCAACGGGGAGGAATGGGCCCTGTGTCTCAAGCCCCCCTGGGTGACAGGTATCTCGCGCGCGCACAGCCTCCAGCCCTCAGCCTGGGCCAGTCTGTGCTGCTGGCAGTGCTCCGCCTGTTTCTTTTCCTTCTGGCTCTTCCCGGCTGAGCTGTGGGGCCTGGAGTGCAGCCCCGGCCTCCTGCGGCCTGACCCCCTCCCTCTGTCTACCCTGTGGCCTCCTCCTCAGGTGGGGAGGGGCAGCCGCTATACTGGTGACCTTGAGACACACTTCCCTTCCGGCCTCAGCCTCTGGAAGGCTGGACTTGGGGGCCCTGGGCTTCAGAGGCCCGCATGCCCCCTGGATGAAGGTGGCGACTACAGCAGCACCCCCTCCTCTGGCCCAGTCTCCGGGGAACCTGTTTCCCTGGCCTAGCCCGCTCGGCAAGCCCCGGCCCGCCCAGCCGCAGCCCCAGCCCCAGCCCCAGCCTCAGCCCCAGCATCGCTGGCTCAGGTTTCCCCTCTTTCTGGTTTTCTCATCTCCCCTGCCCCAGGCGCTGCCTGCTCGCTGGCCCAGCCCCCACTGCCGGAACTGGATCCCAGAGAGGGGGAGTGCTGAAAGGGGGCCGGGAGGGGGTGCGGAGGCTGCTCAGGCAGCTCCGGGAGGGGCGGGCACTGAGGAGTCACCGTAGCCCAGAGCGAGGAGGGGTTCGGCCCAGCTCAGCCTTTTCCTGCCCAGCCTGCCCCAGGGGCTGGCTCTGAGCCGATCAAAGCTGGAGCGACCCACCTCCTGGCAGGTTCCCAAAGCTGCCTGCAGGCCTTTCTGCTGCGTCCCCTCCACCGGGATGCTCTTCCCAGCCTCCAGTGCCAGGGTAACCCGCGATTCCTCGAGCCCAGAGCCCGTGGCCACCTCCTTCCCCCACAGACACTGTCCCTTCCTGCACCAGGGCCTGGCCGCCCCTCCGAAGGCTGCCTCATCCTCCCTTCCCCACTGCAGCCTGCGGGCACCCCAGCCTCTTCCAGGGGCTCTGCATGCTCATCTCTGGTCGTTGCACACGCCAATCCGTGCCTGGAACGCCTTTCCTACTTCCTTCTAGATCCTTCGGGCCTCTGGCGAGACAGTCCTCCCAGAAACCGCATCCTACTGGCTGAGTCGGGTGTCCTTGGGCCCCTGTGGGTCTGGCACCCTCCAGACACTCAGAGACCCTGTCCGGCCCAGGCCCTCTTCACTCCCCCAGCAGGGCCCCCCATGCACCCATCCGATCAGCAACTGCTCCTCATAGGACGTCGGAGTCAACAAGAGAGGGGGACTCAGGGCAGTGTGTCACCCACCCGCACCCTCATCCTGTATGCGTGCTCGTGCCGGGGGCTGAGGGAGGTGGGGGTCGGGTGGGCCCAAGCTCGGCTGGCTGCCAAGTGACCCATGACCGTGGGCCGCCTAAGCGTATCCTGTTTAGACAGAGGCCAGACGGCCGGCCCGCACTCACCCAGGCCTGCCTGGCCCCTGCTGGGAGCCCAGGCCGTGGGTCCAGAGCTCAGTCCTCATCTGGTGGCCGGGAGGCCTCCTCTCCAAGTCGGATGGGGATTCTGGGTCCCTGTCCGAGGGCCTGGGGCCTGGGGCCTGGGGCCTGGGTGGGTGATGGTCGGGCAGCCCCAGCCACGAGGGCTCAGGTGGAGCTCGGCTGAGGAGACGGTCGGTGTGGAAAGCCTGAACCAGCCTGGACTCTCTTCCACTCACAGTTGCATCCCAACCATCAGCAAATACTTGCAACTTTACCTTCAAAATATGGGACATATCAGGTGACCCCTTCCCGGCCAGCAGCCTGCAGCCGCTGTCCATGCAGCCACCACCTCCACAGGCGACCGGCCTCCCGCCTGACAGCGCAGGAGCTCCTTACGGACCCCCACCCCCACCCCACTCCTCTCCCAGGACCGAGCGACCTGCCGAGTGGGAGCCAGGTCACGTCTCCTGCCCAAAGCTCACGGCTCCTGCTTCACTGGGGGTCACAGCCAAGGCCCCACCGGGGCCATCCCGTCCCCCCAGCTCCCTGCCTACCTCTCCGACTCGTATCCTGCTCTAGGCTGTGTCCTCCTCTCTCTTCCTCCCACACGGGCACACTCCAGCTCTGGGCTCCTGCTGACCGAATGGGAGGGGGCGCAGCCCGGGGCCCCTCTGTCCTCTGACCGGGGTCTGGGAGCTGCTTCATCCGGGGGCCCCTGCTCACATCACCAGAGCTGAGGATGGAGCAGGGCTGGGTGCCCATTTGCCGTTCCCTCCTCACCCAAGAGCTGGGCTGACCAGAGAGCGTCTCCGGCTGCAGCAGCAGGACCTCCAGGTGGACTTGGCCTTGAGTTAAAAGGCAGCGAAGTCCCAGCTGGGAGCCCCCAGGGGCAGGGAAGCCCCCGAGGCAGAGATGTCCTGAGAGCCGGAGGCCGTGCAGCCCTCGCCTCGCTGACTGCGAGGGGCTCCGTCCTGTGGGGTTTCTGGCTGTCTCCCAGGCCCACATCTGCTGCGCACACCCTCCATGTGTCTGTGTGGCCCGGTCCGGGGGGAGGGGGCCCACGGAAGGTCCTGCAGCCAGGCCTGCGAGTGGGATCTGGACTTACTTAGTTCCAAATGACTGGGGAATGTCCCCTCGTGACAGCCCTGAGTGGCCTCCCCTGGTCCCTCACTCCAGGCCGGGGAGTGGGCCCAGGCGAAGGCAGCCCCCCGGAAGGGGAGGGGCTGGTGGGCAGACCCTGGGCACCCTGCCCCCTGGCCGCGTTGCTAAGCCTGGTTCCATGTCCTCCCCAAGGAAGGGCTGTAGTAGGAGGACCCTGTCTGCACCCTCAGACCAGAGGCCTAAGGCCAGGGCATCCCATCTTGGCCTCCAACCCCCTTGAGCCAGGAAGCAGGATCCTGACCAGCACGGGGCGGGTCTGGGGTCTGGGCTGCAAGGCTCCCGGCGGCACAGCGGCGCTGGGACTGGCCAAGGAGGAGGGCGCCTTGCAGAGAATCCCCCTCACAGCGCCTGGTGTCAGAGCCTCGGGGGAGGGTGGGTCGCAGGGCTAATGCCAGGGGGCGTGGAGCCGGGCCTGCCCTGGCAGACCTGGTGCCAGCTAAGCACTTCACCCGCGGATGCGCCTGCTGCTCCCTGGGCTGCGGTTGGCGGGCAGCGGAGCCCAGCCCGGGCTCCCTACCCCGGGACAGGTGCCTTCCTGTCCTGTCAGGGTTTGATCTCCGAACGTAACAGGGCCGATCCCGTGGCCATCCCTGACCTCTGACCCCGCGCCCAGGGGCTGGGCCTCCACGTGTGCTATCTGTGGAGTCCTAGGGAGGACCAGGCCTCTGGCTCACCTTGGCTGGAGCATCCTTGTGAGCCCATTTAGCAGAAGGGAATACCAAGACCTTGAAGAGCAGGGGCCTGGGCAACCGTGTCTGGGGATCCCAGGCCCCCTGGAGTGTTGGGGTGCAGCTTCCGACTGAGAAAAGGCCCGGGGGTGGTGAGGTGTGACAGAGTCTGGTCTAGATTTTATAGGGTCCCTCTAGCTCCTAAGGGGCCACAGGGAAGCTATGGGCCTGAGGGAGAGGACAGGGACTCAGCCGGAGCACTGGGGGTGCCGCTGAGTAGCCTCAAACTCAGCAGGGCCCCTCATCCTGCCCTGGGAGACCAGCCACCAGATCTCACCTGAGATTTTGGGGTGGAGAGAGGCTCCTCGCTGGCCCCTGTACACCCCACGTACGGCCTAGCTGGCGGCCTCCCTGCCCCCTCTCCTGACACAGTGATTTAGGATGGAATCGGAGGACAAGTTTCTGCAAAACTCATATCTGCCCCAGGAAGGAGAGGGACCGGCCTAGATGGAGGGATAAGGGAGGAGGCCAGGCTTACAAAGGAGAGATCAGGAATCTGCACTCCACCCTCGGGCCGTCTGCTCCAGCTCCCCCAGACGAATGCGGGGGACCTTGCTCCTGCTCCCAGAAGGATGCCCTCCTGTGTGCACAGCCTGCCTGAGCACCTACTGTGTGCAGCCTCCTCCTGTGAAGGTCACACCGTGGCCCCACTGCCTCCTGCCCAGCCTGTGTCTGAGTCCCCGGGAGCGCCTCAGCTCCCTCCCGAGGTCAGGCTGTGGCCAGCCTCCCCCTCACCCTGCTGTCCCTGCCCTCCTGCAGCTGCCCCTCAGCAATCCTGCCTCCCAGCCAAGGGCATCTGCAGCTCAGCCTGACCCGGGTGTGAATCCGGGGTTCGGGGGGGGGTGGGGGGGCGCCTGGAGGCCTACGTTTCCAGCCGAGGGTCTGGCTGGGCCCTGTTCCGTGGGAGGGACAGGCAGGGCTGGCGGAGGCCTGTTCTCTGAGTAACACTTGCCTGGCCGCGTGCTCCCTGGGTCCCTCAGGGTCCGTGCTGCCCCCGGGACCTTGCCCAGGCCAGTCTCCCTGGGAGCGTCTCCTGGTCTTCCTGGCTGTCTCCCCAACAGCCCCCCGATTCCCAGCCGGTCTCTGTCCTCTGCTCTTCTGGGGGAAGCCCTCACTCTGCCTTGTGTCTCAGTCAAAGGCCATCCTTCCTTCCTTCATCATTGATTTTGCAGACATGCTGGCCCCCCTGTGCCGGGCCCTGGGCGCAGAGGCGGACGTCTCCGCACCCCCACCCTCGCTCTTGCCCGTGAACTCCGGGGGGGCCGTGGAGTCACCCCTGGGCTAAGGTGCACAGGGGGCTCAGGAGGGCCGGTGGCAGGGGCCGGACTGCCACTGGGTGAGGAGCCACCAAGTCCCCCCCCACCCCCCATTGCTGCTCTTCCAGCCCCATTTGGCCTGAAATTTAACCACATTGTCTCTAAGAAGTGGTGGGACATACAGGCCCGAGAGCAGGTGCGAGGAGCGGCATGGAGGGCGCACTGCCCGCGTCACCTTTGTCACAACCCCTTGTCCATCCGCAGTGGGTGAGAGACCCCGGCGCCATCACGGGGCCCAGGGCTGGCCCCGGTCGCTCTGCACCGCTGGGCGGGCGTTCGCCTCTCGTCCAGCAGAAGGGTCCACTCAGGAGGGCGGCCTTGACCCACC
>NW_005357736.1:1159575-1161042 GCF_000412655.1 Myotis brandtii | reverse complement strand
CTGGCCCCGCCGAAGCCCCTACCCGCACAGGCGGCCTCGCTGGCCCCAGTGGGCTCCTGGGGGTTGTCCTGGGAGCAGCGCTAGCACAGGAGGCCGCCGGGACTCCCAGGACACACCTCCCTCCCTCCTCAAGCAACACCACCCCCCCAGTAGTCCCCTCTTCCAGTCTCCCCCCCTCCTCCCCTCAGCCAGGACCCTGTCTGCCCACAGTGCCTCCAAACATGATGAACCAGTGCTGCGGTCAGTGAGGGGATGAGGCTGCCAGGCCAGCAGGCAGGGATCCTGGCAGGTGTGTGGTACCCAACGGGCTAGGAGGGAGGCTGGGGAAGGCCATGTCGGGGAGGTGATGCTGCCGCTGGGCCTTAAAGAGCCAATTAGCGATCTCTGAGCCTGATGGATGCAGGCCACCTGGGCGGGAGCCTGGGGGCAGGACCTGTCACGGTGTGTCCTTGAGCAGGACCTAAGCGCTAGTGGGGGAGGGGGGTAGTGGGAGGAGGTGAGGGGCAGAGGGGCCCACACAGGGCCGAGGAGTGGCCACGGCTGAGCTAAGCAAACAGGCACATGTGGGCCCTGGGACAGTCCCTAGGGAGGCCCCAGCCAGAGGAAGAGCCGTGAGGGTCCGCCACTGGCCCAGGCAGCTGGCGAGCTAGTCAGAAGGGGAGGCAGAGCTTCGAGGAGCCAGGGCAGCCCTACTCAGGGGCTGCTGGATCCCCGGGGGCTGGGAGCTGGGGGCCTTAGGCTGCCAGGAGCTCACAGCCGTAGGCCGTGTCCCTCTCCAACCTCCTACCCTCCCAGTGTCCTAGCGGCCTCTACACGCTGCTGCCGTTCCCACACCTGCCCAGGACCCGGAGGCCTGGCCACTCCTCGAGACGCCCGCACACAAGTGGGGAAACTGAGGTCAGGAGACCCCCACGGGCCCAGGGCTGGGGCTTCGGCCCCCGTGGTCTCCGCCCCGGGAGTGAGGTTCCCAACGGATTGGCCTGCGGCTTTGAGGTGCCTCAGCCCTGCTCGGCCCCCTGGCCCTGTCCCTTCCCCCGGCCTGGGGTTCAGAGCCTCCCCATCCCAGGCCTGCTCCGGGGGCCCCCCGGGCTGCCTGCTTCCCTGTGAGACCCCCTCTGTGTCCCTGGCCTGCTGCCTGGGGGTGAGGGTGGTCCTGTGCCCGCGGCCTGCGGACTCCCTGTCCCGTGGGTTGGCTGAACCAGGTCAGGAGAGATGGGGAGGGGCGAGGAGAGGGGCAGTGGAGGGTGCCAGCCTGCCCCCCAGCCTGTGTGTGCTCTGGGCTGCCCTGCCCCCATCGGGTGGGGCTTCCGGCACTCAGAGGCCCTTTGTCCCTTATCTTCCCTGCCTCCTCGGTGGCAGGGCCCAGATAAGCATCCCGTTGGGGCTGAAATTCCAGCCCAGCTGCCCCCCCCCCCACGGGATCTGGGACTTGCCTGCTGCAAGCTTTTCCCGGACTCCCCCAGGAGC
>NW_005357736.1:1158961-1159517 GCF_000412655.1 Myotis brandtii | reverse complement strand
CCCTTTCCCCGGGGCCTGCCCCCACCTGCACCCTCGGACCTGCACCCTCGGACCTGCACCCACCCTGCCTCACGGTCACTCCCCCTGCCCCGTGGCTGACAGTGAGCCACTCTGAGGCACCCCCCACCCATTCCCACTCTGCAGCTAGAGCTGAGGGGGTGGGAGTTCGCTGACAGCCCTGACCTGCCACTGGGAGCCTGAAGCTGAAGAGCTGGCCCCGGCGTGATCCCAGAGGCCCCCAGGCCACCCGGGCACACCCCTGGGCTTTCCGACCACCCCTCTCAGGGCTCCCTCCATCTCCCGGCCCCACTCAGCCTCTCTCCTTCCCCGCTCCCCTCCCCCCTCATTAAGCCTCCTAAACCCGCCAGCTCCCTGAAGCAGGAAATTGCATTCTGCCAAGATTA
Organism: Myotis brandtii; assembly: GCF_000412655.1. NCBI lineage: Eukaryota > Metazoa > Chordata > Mammalia > Chiroptera > Vespertilionidae > Myotis > Myotis brandtii. Next base: position 1,159,113 of record NW_005357736.1, on the reverse strand, counting down.
AATGGACTTGAACGCCCTGCCTCTGCCCGCCAGGGAGGGAGCTGACAGGAGCCAAGTTTGCTGGGGGTGGGGCCGGGACAGGGATCGCAGGTTGGGGAGGGAGGTCCAGAAGGTGGGGTACTTCAGGGTGGGGTGGGGGTCCCTGAAGAGCC
>NW_005357736.1:1158488-1158807 GCF_000412655.1 Myotis brandtii | reverse complement strand
GGAAGGGGTGGGGGGGGAGCAATGGTGATTGGGAGGTGAGAGGGGATGCCTGTCAGGTTGAGACCCGACCTACAGGAAATGGGAAATGAACCTGGGGGCTGTGTCCTGTCCTGCTTGTTGGAGTTCCGGGTGGGGCTGGCATGACTCACCCCCCAGGTCTCACACCAGGGCAGGCAGGCTGTGGGGACCCCTGTGGGCCCGTGGGTCCTGGGGAGCTCCATGCAGTCCCTTTCTGGAGGCAGCAGCCCCGACAGCCCCTCTTGGGAAAGATGCACTGAGGTCCGGGCACCCCCTGCCCTCACCCCGAGGCAGCCAGCAA
>NW_005357736.1:1155833-1158384 GCF_000412655.1 Myotis brandtii | reverse complement strand
GCAGCGCCTGCAGCCCACGAGGTCTGCCCCCTCGCCGTGGGCGTAGCTCCTGGTCCCCAGGTCCTGGCGGCGCGTCATTCATCCCATTTCTCAGAGGCCGCTCCTCCCAGGCCACAGGCTCCCGCAGGGCAGTGCCAGGAGAAGCCATGACCTTCTGGACTGCCTGTGGGCCTCAGACGGGCATTCACGCCCGGGCCCAGCCCCCAGCCAGTCGGCATCAGGCCTGGGGCCTGGTGAAGCCACTGGTCCAAACTGGTTGGGCGTCATCCCTGGGCACGCTCACCCAGAGCCATGACTGCAGGCCACAGTGCTTGCTGAGCCCCCCTGGGCGCCAGCCTGGCCTGGGCACGGGGCGGCGGTGGGCCCTGGGGAGGACCGCCAGCCCTTTGGTGTGGGGGCAGGGAAGGAGGAGAAGACAGGCTGTCTGGAGGGTCCGAGAGGCGCCTGGCTGAAGGCGGTGGCAGTGGTCAGCTGGGGAGACAAACCAGTGCCTGGGGATGGGCTGCCGCCCACGACAGCTGCGCTGTGCCTGTTGGGAAGGGACACACCTGAGTTCAGACAAGGCCCAGGTGCCAGAAGCCTCTACAGCCTGCTCCCCAGTGTTCCTGGCCTGAACAGCCCCTGCTCACTTCCTGGTTGGGTCTCGGTGTCCAGGCAGCTCCGTGGAGCCAGCGGCTGGTGAGATCTGAGCTGGCCTGTCCTCCAGGCCACTGAGGAGCCGTGACCCGAGGCCCTGCCACTGCCTGTCCTGGCTCCACACCCCCAGGCCATGCATGTGGACACGGGGCACCCCCAGGCCATGCATGTGGACACGGGGCACCCCCAGGCCATGCATGTGGACACGGGGCGGCTCCAGGCCGTGCATGTGGACACGGGGCGGCCCAGGCCGTGCATGTGGACACGGGGCTCCCCCAGGCCATGCATGTGGACACGGGGCGGCCCCAGGCCGTGCATGTGGACACGGGGCGCCCCAGGCCGTGCATGTGGACATGGGGTGGCCCCAGGCCATGCATGTGGACACAGGGCACCCCAGGCCATGCATGTGGACAAGGGGTGGCCCCAGGCCATGCATGTGGACATGGGGCACCCCCAGGCCATGCATATGGAAACAGGGTGCCCCCAGGCTATGCATGTGGACCTAAGATGCACCCCTGCCCCCCTCCACTGAGACCTGCCTCTGGGAAACCTGGGGGGACAGCTCCGGCCACGGGGCTCTTCCTGGTCCTGATGTGCCTGACACGCTGGGCTGCTGACTGGACACTCCTGGGTCCGGCCACTCAGCTCAGGGGTCTCTCCTTAAAGAAGCCACCTGTCCCTCCTCGGCATCTCAGAGCAGGGCCCGCCCTCTCTACCGCCAGGCCTCTCTGTGCCTGCCTCGTCCTCCTCGCCCAGGGGCCAGAGCCTGGGAGGGTGGAGACCACCGCTGTCCGTCACACTTGTCCGGGTAGCGCTCAGCCACTGGCCCCGGGCACAGGCTTCCGAGGCTTTAAGGCAAATGCGTTGCCTCGTGCAGGGAGCAGCCTGTGTGCCTCTGCCCGGGGCCTCTGCGGGTGGTGGGTAGGGAGGGGGTGGACTTTAGCCAGATATGGTTCCTGCCTGCACAGGGCCCAGCATCTGCCCGGGGGACAGGCTGGGATGGAGGGAAGAGGTGCCCAGACAAGCCCAGACAGACCTGCGATGGCTGGGCTATCAGAGCACCAGGCCCGGGACCGGGTGGGCGGTCAGGGTCCGGGCTCAGGGGTCAGGGGTCAGAGATGCTTCCTGCAGGGGCTCCATGGAGGGCGCAGTCATCAGGGGGCTGGAGGCTGGCCCTGTGCTCCGCCAGCGGCCCGGCCTCGGAGCCCCGCCCTGGACTCAGCTCTGCCTGTCGCTGGGCCGCCTCAGCTGCTGACAAGACAGTTCACAGCCTCCGCTCCTTCGCCGCCAGCGATGTCCACCCCCAGATGGTCTGAGCCTTCGCTTCGCCCGGAGGCCTAGCCAGCCGCCCTCTCATTGACCAGCTGCCACCGGGGCCACAGCCCTGCCCTGGCACCTGAGTGATGCCTCCCTCAGCGCCCTGCCCGCCACGCTGCGCCCTGGGTCAGGCATTGTGGGCAGATCCTGGGGGCGGGTTGGGGGCTCGGGGGTTCAGTTGGGCCTCCTGTTCTTTCTGAAACTCGGGGCCTCCCAGCTGTGGAGTGGGACGCTCAGCCCTTGGGGGGGGGGGCGGGGCGGGCCGAGGGCACGCGTCCTGGATCCCGGCTGGCAGTCACTCAGGCTGTAAACACCGCTGGCCAGCGTTTCTTCAGCTTCTCCTTTAAGTGGCCCTTGGGAGGCAGCCCTCTGGCTCCTGATTCCTGGTCCGCGGCCCCAGGGACCCCTCTCCACTGCGACAAGGCAATTCGGGGTTTCTGGGTGTCAGGGGTCAGGCCGGTCCAGGGACCCCCCTGTCAGTCTGAGTCCTGCTCCCTCAGGCGTGTGCGATGCGGGGTGGGGACGGGGTGCTGTTCTGACGCCAGAGGAGAGGAGGTGCGGGATGAGGGGGGACGCCTGACCCGCATCCTCTGAGCCG
>NW_005357736.1:1155244-1155738 GCF_000412655.1 Myotis brandtii | reverse complement strand
CCCCTGGGCCTCACTGCACCTCCTCTGACTCTGACTGGGCTCCGTGCTGCCCCAGCCCCCAGGGCACAGACCTGCTCCCAGGATCTGCCCAGCCGGACGGGCCGTGATGCCGAGTCCCCACACCGCCTGCTGCTCACGTAGGAAACCGCCGCCCTGCCCCGGGACCTCAGCCTGGTCCCCAGCGTGGGGGCCCTGGCGAGGCTGTAGGGGGCTCACGGTCGGTTCCTAGTACTGGGAGCTCTTCCGGGAGCCTGGGAGCCACAGGCTGGGGCCGGGGGCTGGGAGGGGGCAGCTCAGAGAGGAGGCGCCCGGGAGGGGAGCAGAGACTCCCAGGTGCCCACCCGCTGAGCACCAGGGTGTCCCCATCTTGGACACCCCCACTCTCACTAGGGTTGATCCGGGCTCCCTCCTTACCTAGCCTGGGGCTTCCCTTGTCTGGGAGCCTGGGAGGAGCAGGGGCAGAAAGAAAAGTGGGCAGGTGGCGGGTGGTGTCC
>NW_005357736.1:1154312-1155185 GCF_000412655.1 Myotis brandtii | reverse complement strand
AGAACAGAGGAGACTTCACCATGTCTGCCCCCCAGAACCCTGTGGCTTTGTCTGTGCCAATGGAGCCTACGGGGCTGGTGGGAATAATAACAAGAAAAGTGTCCAACACAGACTTCGTCATCCCGCGTGGGGGCTGCACACAGGTGTTCAGCCACTTGCGGACCCTGACGGGCCTGAGGGCAGACTCGGGCCGGGCTGCTGCTTCCCGGAGGAGGAGCGTGGGGAGGGCCAGGCTTCCGCAGACAATGCTCTGGCCTCCGGTTCCGCCTCGGGCCAGGGAGAAGCAGGCGTGGCAGGGCCTCAGGCAGCCTGGGCCCAAGCGGGGCTCTCTGTAGCCCATCTGTGACCCCAGCAGAGCGGTTGCTATAGGGTCTTGGCCCTTGAGCCCAAGGGCAGGGAAGCTGAGCGACTTCCCTTTGGCCTGGGCACCCACCTGTCCGTCCTGGGCACCCACCTGTCCGTCCTGGGCACCCACCTGTCCGTCCTGGGCTCTCAGCTCCTCTCCTCTCCTGCAGCCAGGAGGCCGGTGGGGGCAGGGAGGGGACGGGGCCTCATGAATTCACAATGAGCAGCCTGATGAGGCTGGAGCCTGCGAGGGCCCCAGAGGGGAGGGGGCATCAGGTAATGGACAGCGTCTGCATCCTCTTCCCTCCAACCTCAGAGGCCCGCCACCCGAATCCTGCCGGTCGGCCCGGGGCCACCCGCTCAGCTCCTTAGCGCCAGGGCGCAGCATAAACAACACGGCCCCTATAGTCCGGGTCTGGGCCAAGGCGCCTGGAGCGCCCCGCTGAGCCCTGGGGACACAGGGACACTGCTGGGCGGCTGGGGAGGGTCCCTGCTGTCTGCCCCCCCACCCCCCCCCCCCCCCCCCCC
>NW_005357736.1:1153423-1154293 GCF_000412655.1 Myotis brandtii | reverse complement strand
TGCCCCACCAGGCTTCCCGGGCACCTGGCTGCCCCGCCATGAGAGCCCACACCTCTCCCTGCAAACCTGGGCCTGGAGCGGGAGCAGGAAGAGGCTGCCCTGCCCCCAGGGACCAGGCTGGCTGAAGGGGTCAGGGAGGACTGGGGCTGCGTCTGAGTTTCCCACCAGCCTCTCCGACCCTCCAGCTCTGAGCCCCCTAAGATTCAGAGGGAAAAAAGAGGAGAATGAGGTGTCTGAGGATGCGGATTGAGGGGTGGAAATTACCTCAACTGAATTTTAAAAACCCTGGCTGGTTGCCATGGTAACAGAAAGGTGCATCCCATTGCTATGGCAACAGGCAAACACCGAGGTCTGCTGCTGGGATTGGGGATTTGGGATATGGCCGGAGGGGGTGGGCGGAGGCGGCTGGGCCTGGTTGTATGTGGGTGGGGGGCGGCTATGCAGCCTGGAATCACGGAGCCCCAACTTTCCAGGAGCCAGAAGGCGGGCCTGGCACCTCCCCCGGCAGTGGTCTCAGAGGAGAAAGACTGTTGGGAGTAATCCCCTAGGACCCCATCACCACCCCAACCTCTCGGGTCGCCGGCCTAGGAGCCCCGGGGGGACCCTGAGCCTGCTTAGCTGGGCTCCTAGCTGGGCAGAGCTGGGGCTTGGAGACCTTGCACTTTGCTCCTGACCTTAGGCAGTGGCGGCTGGGAGTCACATCAGTTGCTGTCCCGAAAAAGAAACGTGCACGGCCAGGAGTCAGCTCGATGAGGCCCGGAGGACAACTATGTGATACCCTGAGGACAGCCACACACCTGGAGGGTCACTCCCACCTGGACGATGACCACTCACTCCTGGAGGAGGACCACGCCCACCTGGACGATGACC
>NW_005357736.1:1151918-1152159 GCF_000412655.1 Myotis brandtii | reverse complement strand
GGAGGAGGAGCACTCGCACCTGGAGGAGGAGCACTCACACCTGGAGGAGGACCACTCACACCTGGAGGATGACCACTCCCACCTGGAGGAGGAGCACTCACACCTGGAGGAGGACCACTCACACCTGGAGGAGCACCACTCACACCTGGAGGAGGAGCACTCACACCCGGAGGAGCACCACTCGCACCCGGAGGAGGACCACTCGCACCCGGAGGAGGACCACTCGCACCTGGATGACCAC
>NW_005357736.1:1150567-1151525 GCF_000412655.1 Myotis brandtii | reverse complement strand
CACCTGGAGGAGGACCACTCACACCTGGAGGAGGAGCACTCGCACCTGGAGGAGGACCACTCACCCCTGGAGGATGGCTCCTCAAGGTGACAGTCGCCCCCCAGGCCCTGGCCTCCAGGACTCCAGAGCCTCCACAGGACCCGGTTCAGTGCAAGGCCCAGGGAGGGGCAGAAAGGCTCCCGTCTCAGCACCAAGCACTCGGGAAGCCAGGCCACATCGCACAGGGCCTGGTGCAGGCGCAGGACTGACCTGTGAGCCATTGGTCTCAGCTGCCCTGTCACGTCCACAGGCTCCACGGACACGCAGGCTCCCTGCCCCGCGGCCGGAAGCCATCATCAGTCTCCGGGGCTCCCAGCGACGCCATGAACTGCTTGGGAGACACACCTGGGAGCCTCTCGGCTCCGCCTCCGCTTGTCCGTTAATGCTTTAGCGCCGCGGCCAGAGCTGAGGGGCCCTGTGGCCTCGGAGACCTGGCTCTGTGCACATGTGTGTGTGCGTGTGTGCATGTGTGTGTGTGTGTGCATGTGTGTGTGTGTGTACACACGTGTGCATGCACGCACACACAGGACGGTCAGCGGAGGAGGTGGGTGTCTGCCTCCCCACCCCACCAGCCCCAGGCAGGCTTCTTACAACCGAGGCTCCCAGGCCCACTCCCAGTTTCCTTCCGTGGGATCGCGGCCCGGGCACCGCGCTGGGGAGACCTGGAGCGCCAGGCGGGGCTGCCATGTGGGAGAGGGAGGAGCCAGCTGGCGAAGCCACCCTCACGCGGGTCAGAGTGCCCCCTGGCTGCAGGCGGAAGAACCTCCTCCCCAGGCCGCCTGCCCCCCAAGCGCTGCCTTGGCTGCCCCCCGGAGGCTTGCAGAGGGGTGGGTGAAGGGAGGCATTCCTTCCGGGCACCCCAGCTCCAGGGCAGCCAGTGCTTCAGGCAGCCCCCACCCCACCCCACCCCACCTTTCCA
>NW_005357736.1:1148696-1150554 GCF_000412655.1 Myotis brandtii | reverse complement strand
GCCGACCCTGTCCAGCGCCTCCTCCCAGGCCTGGGAGGGGCCCTTGGCCCAGGGCTGCCTGCTCAGGGCTCTCCCTCCCTCCCTCGTCCAGGTTAGCAAACTCCAGGGTCCCCCTGGCGACCTGACCCTGACCTTCCTCCGTGGGGGTGGGGCCCGGTGCACCCAGGCCATGCCTCTCACGGCCACTCCACACCTGGGCACGCGGGCACAGGGACCACAGGCACAGCTCGGGGGACCGCCAGGACTTGGGGCCTCTGGCCTCAACGCACTTCCCACGGTGGCCGACCCTCTTCAGAGCAGGCACGCTCTCATTCCCACCCTCGCCCAGCGGGTGCGGTCCCTGCAGCCCCGGCTGGCATGCGGCTGCCATGTGCCCATGGGACCAGAGAAAGCTGGCCTGGACCTGAGGGCCCCGGCCTCCACCTCGCACCTAAGAGAGCCTGGTGGTCCTTCTCAGGGTGGGGCCAGCAGCACCCGGCTCCCAGGGACCCAGGGGCTCCCAGGCGCTGGTGGCAGAAGCCAGAAGGAGGTGGGCTCCACCCCAGGCCTCCAGGCTGCCCCACCCCCTCGTCACCAGCCTGGGCCCTGGCTTGGCAGAGCTAGGCTGGCTGCTGTGGGATGGCACCCTGTGGGCAGGTTTGGAATCTGTGGGCGACCTCATGGATCACCCCCCACCTCTAGGAGTACAGCACGTGTCTACCCTGGAGCAGGAATTCAGTGTGTTCCAGGGCGGTGTGTCCCCATGTCCCCAAGACAAGACCTGCCAGGGCGGGGCGGGGGGCTGGGGGCAGCCTTGGCCAGTGTGCACCTCAGAGGCAGTTCCCTCGCTCAGCCCGCAGTCCCGAGCTTGGCTCCTCCCAGCCCCTCCCTGGGATGGGCCCGGCAGCCTAGTGCCCCAGTCAGGCCGCCGACCCAGAACCCAGGGTCCCAAGACCCAGCTCTGCCCCTGTGGCTTTGACCCTGCCTCTCGCTCAGGACAAAGGTTTGGGCTGGGACCCGGCTGGTCCAGCTTATTTTTTTTTAAATATATTATATTGACTTTTTACAGAGAGGAAGGGAGAGGGATAGAGAGTTAGAAACATCCATGAGAGAGAAACATCCATCAGCTGCCTCCTGCACACCCCCCACTGGGGATGTGCCTGCAACCAAGGTACATGCCCTTGACCGGAATCGAACCTGGGACCCCTCAGTCCGCAGGCCTACGCTCAATCCACTGAGCCACACCGGCCAGGGCTCCAGCTTATCTCGTCATAAATATTCATCAGGCTCCAGGGGCCAGAGCCTGCAGCTGGCGTGGGGGCGGGGGCGGGGCCGATGCGCCAGAAGGTTGGGGCTCTTTCCTAATGAGGGTGCTGGGAGGGGAGTGCCACCTGGGCTCGGGGTCCTTGGGGAGGGGGACAGATGGACAGCGGGACATCCAGCAGCCTGGGGACACTTGGCTGTGCTCCAGCCACCAGATCCCCATGCACCCCAGGAATGTGGGGGAGGAGCCAGAGGAGGCCCTGGACCCCCTCCCACAGGGGATCCCGAGAGCCCTGCCCCCCACACACATGGGCCCAGACTGCTCGCTCTCACAGGCTCCCATGGCCTGAGAGCAGTGCGCCCACCCTCCTGCCTGCGTCGTCCTCCCAGGGCGGTGCTCCTGCAGGGTCCCTGGCTCTGCAGAGGGTGCTCCCGGGTGCACAGTCCGCACGGACCTGTGCCCCACGCACACTCTCCCCACCCTTGCCCTGGAGCTGGGCTCCCTGCACCCCATTCTCCCTGAACCACGCACCTCCTCTCAGCCCTCCGAGCTGTGCTCCCCAGGCGTCAGGACCCTCACCCAGAGGGAGGCCCTCCTGCTCAGCCTCCGCCTCCT
>NW_005357736.1:1148050-1148434 GCF_000412655.1 Myotis brandtii | reverse complement strand
AGAGCAGTCAGCCCTGTGCTCACAGCCCAGCGGCCAGGGAGCTGGCCCCGCACCTCGCCAGTCCTGGGGCGAGAGCCAGGGGCAGAGAGGGCACATTTGGGGGCGCAGAGGCGCCTCCTCACTGCCACAGGCAGGCACAGCTGCAGGTGAGGGGGGTGCCTGAGCCAGTGAGCACCCCAGTAGCTAATGAGGGGCTGCGGGGGAAGGGACAGCCTCAGGCGCAGCCTGGGGGACGGCTGCCTCATTAGCACCAGCCCGGGAGGAAGGCGGCTAAGTGGGTCAGTCCCCTCCCCCAGCCGCCTGGCAGGTGTGGGTGGGAGCTCGGCTTGTCAGCCTATTGTCCCCACTGGAGCCTGTCCCTCCACCCCCTCCTGAGCCCTGCCC
>NW_005357736.1:1140471-1147754 GCF_000412655.1 Myotis brandtii | reverse complement strand
ACAGCCCTGGCCTCCCCCAGGGGCAGTAAACCCCGCTCCGCGGGCCAGGCTGTGCCAGAACAAGCATGGGGGGGGGGTGCGGGCTCCTCGCCCACCCCCACACCAACCCGCTCTGGGCCTCCACTTGGGTCACCAGCTCCCCTCTTCGCCCCCAGAGTTGTGAAGCTAATTGTCCTGGCAGATCTACCTCAGGGGGGAGGAGGGCGGGAGAGAGGGGGGTGCATCCTAGAGGCGGGACCTTCTCCCCACAGGGTGGGAGGCTCAAAGAGGTCCGCTGCCGGGGTCCCCTCCAACCCGGAGCCAGATGATGGCCGCTCTGCACCCGCGGTGTCGCTGTCCTGGAGGGACGGGTCCGGGAGGGGGCTGACGGCCTGGGTGCCCAGCCCCACCCCAGCCCGCACGGCCCGGGCCACTGCGCCTGATGGGTCTCCGTCGGCTGCACAGGAGTTAATCTCAGGGTGCCCCCCACCACGTGTGCACAGTCAAATTCCAGGAACGCTTTCCATTAAGGACGCCTGGAGCAGACTTCATTTACATTAATAAGAACCAGAAAAGTGTGTGGGGGGTGGGCCGAGCCCGTGGTGGCTGCTCAGCTCTGCCTGAGTGTGGAGGAGCCTGAGCAGCCGGGGAGCTGGTCTCCGAGAGGCCCGGCCACGCCAGCGCTGCAGCGCCCCGTCCGAGGGAGGAGGCAGAGTCCACCAGCCCGCGGGGACCCCAGTCCCTCCCAGTCGGAGGGGCTGGCAGAGCCCGTCTTGGTGGGTAAGACCCCACTCAGGGAAATGGCGAGGGCAGAGGCAGGCGCCCTGGGTGTCCAGGAGCTGCTGCTGGACACTGTCAGCCAGGGCTGGCTGCTGCCCGCCTCCGAGCCTCAGTTTACCAGTCTGTGTGGGAGGCTGCTCCCTCTCTCCCCACCAGGGGTGGCTGCAGGCGTTGGAAGGGAAGGTTCTGAGCTGAGCCAACCCACTTCGGACGCACACGCCCTCCCTCAGCCTCCCTCAGCCTCCCTCAGCCTCCCTGCCTCCAGACCTCACTCTGGACCCTAGAGCTGAGCAGTGGGCCCTGTTCCAGAAGCCGGGAGCCTGGTCGGGGTGGAACCCCCAAGATCCCTCCAGCGAAGGAGGGAGTCCGAGTGACAGCGTGCGTGAGCCTGCGTGTGCCTGCGCCCGCGGCGCTTCCCCTTCCCGGCTCCCAGCTGGCTTCCTTCCTTCCTTCCTTCCCCGGGGCCAGGCTGCAGTGCGCACAGGTGAGCTCCCAGGGCCCCACCTGCGCTGCCTGTGCGGGTGGGCAGTTGGAGGGTATTCATTCGGGCGCTTGCACGGTTGGCTCACCCATGCGGGCGGGCGGGGTGGGGCGGTTGGGGTCTGTAGGCATCTGCGTGTCCTACCCCAACACACACCTAGGTGCTGGGGAGACACGCCTGCTGCGCGGATGACTTGCAGGCCTGTGCGTGCATGCGTGTGCCTGTGAGTGCAGAGGGCTGCCCCTCGGCCCAGCCAAGGAGTACGGTGCCCCCACGAGTCAGGATCGAGCCCAGCCCTGCCTGTTGGCCCACACATCTTGACAGGGCATCCTGGGCACTGAACCCAGCCTCTGCCCCACCCCAGGGCCCAGGTAAAGGGGTGCAGGGGACACAATTACAGCCATGAGTCATTCTCCAACAGCTCTGCCCAGCCGGGCTCGGGGTGGTGGGACCTGCCTGGAGCTGGGGCCCGTCCTGTGTGCATCAGCTCCGGGGCCTCAGTGGGCAGGAGAGCCGGCGGGGGTCCTGGCCCCTCCTGCCTCCCCTCTGCCTGCTGCAGCCTGGCCTGCTCATCAGCCTGCGGAATTCTCCGCTGCTACTTGCTGTCGTAGGCCGTCTTATCTGGCGGCAGCCGGGGGTGGAGCAGATCCGACTCCCCCAGACCCAGCGGCCCCCACCCTGCGTTATCTTGTCTCTGCAGCCTCCTCCCCCCCAGCAGCCTCAGACCTTTCCGCTCCTCTTCCCAGCATCCTCTCGGCCTTGCTTTGTCTGCAGTTGTCTTTTTTCCTGCCTCTCCCTGCCTGTCTTCTCTCTCTCCCCAGGGCTTTGGGGTGGGGGGTGGGCCTCCCAAGGCTGAGCTCACTCCGTCCTCAACACAGCAGCTGGAGCACGTCTTGCCCAAAGCTGGAGCCAGACCCTGTGCCTGCAGCTAGGGGCCCATCTTCACCCGGTGACTCCCTTCGGCTCCGGGCCAGCTGTGGGGGAGGGGGGGCATCTGGGTCAGAACCAGGCTCAGCACTTCCCAACCTGGTAGCCTCCAGCAGCTGCTCTTCTCTGAGCCTCAGTTTCCTTTTTAAATCAGATGGCCCGGCTGGCATGGCTCAGTGGTTGAATGTTGACCTATGAACCAGGAGGTCATGGTTGGATTCCCGGTCAGGGCACGTGCCCGGGTTGCAGGCTTGATCCCCAGTAGGAGGCGTGCAGGAGGCAGCCGATCCATGATTCTCTCTCATCATTGATGTTTCTGTCTCTCGCTCCCTTCTTCTCTGAAATCAATACAAATATATTAAAAAAATAAACTGGATGAAAGTGGTGCAGGTGCTAAGCGGGAAGGGGGCTGTGCTCCTGGCTTGCACCTCCTGTGGGACCCCCTCCCGTTTCAGGAGGCTGGTGAGAGCGGTGGGCACCCCCAGTCTCCATCGGAGAGCCTGGCAGCTCAGCCCCAACTCGCTGGGCTGTAGAGACAGAGGCTGCGGGTCAGCTGGGGCCCTGCCGGGGGAGTGAGTCAGTCATCGGGCAGAGGTGAAGGCGTGTGAGGGGCAGAAATGCACTTTATCGACTGGACTGCAGAAGTGGCCTCCCTGTGTCAGAAAGAATTGTTAAGAGACTGAAGCACTTAATGCAGGCCTGGCTCTGGCTCCTCAGCTGAGCAACTACCCCTTCCAACCAGGGGGTCCCTGGGGGTAGGAAACCTGTCAGGAACATGCAGGGCCAGCCAGGCTGAGTTCCAGCCAGGTTCCCCTGAATCCCAAAGACCCTGGGACCCTCGGCACCCCGGGACTGGGTGAGAGCCCGCTCCCCACCTGCACCAGCATTGCCCAATAGGTGATGGAGTGCTGCCACCTGGTGGTCACTAGCAGCACAGCCCCCTCCTCCAGGGTCCCGTCTGGGCAATCTCCCCCACCATGGCCCCCCCTTACTTCCCCATCCCCACACACACCCCACCTGTCTCTGAGGGTGTTCATCCCTCGGGAACCAGGGTGGCTGGTGGCTGGGCTCCGGGTGCCCTTGAGACCCCCCAGCCAGACTGCGTGCCTGGGGAGCTTAGCTCAGGCCTGGCTGCTCATCTGGGCTTTGAAACTCTTTGATGCGTGGCCACGGCAGCTGCTCCTGGACGGCCCTCAAAGCGCACTCGCGGCAGCTGTCCCAGTCAAGGGCAGGCCGGGCTTGGAGCCTCTGGGGTTCCCGCTAGTTCAGCAGGAGACCGTCCAGATTCGGAATCTGGGTTTCCCTGCGCTGTTCTCGCCTCACCTCACCCGTTGGGCGGGGAGGGGCGGGGTACCGCCCACCCATCCTGGGCGAGGGGCGGGAGCAGACCCTGATGAGCTGCTGGGGATGGCTGGCCCTTGGCCTCAGGTGCTCAGGGTGTGAGCCATTGCGCACCCGCAAGATCTCCGGAAGATGGTCTCACAGGAGATCTGGGCCAGGTGCAGCCTCGGGAAATGGGGCGCTGGTTCAGGTGCGAGGTGAGGGCCGCAGTCACGGGGCTGGGCTTGTTGGTGACAGTGGCTGAGGAGCAGGCGGAGGCAGGAGAGGGGCCTGCGGCCTCCCTGAGGGACAGACACGATCCATGCCCATAGGAAGCCTGTGGCTGAGTCCATGGGGCCTGGAACCGAGAAGGGGCTGTCAGCTCCAGGCGGCGGGGGCGGACTCAGATGCCTCTCCTGGCGTGGAGGCGCCGCTTTGATTCCAGGGCTGCGAGGCCTGGTCCCCTGGGGCTCCCAGGCAGGAGGCTCCCCCTGAGCCTTTGCTGGGCACATCCCTGCGCTCACTGGACGAGCCTCCTGGGTGGCTGTCAGGTGTCTAACGAGCTGCTTGACTTACTCAGGTGCAGGGCAGCTCCCCCGTGCTGCTCAAGGGCTCCGGGGGGCTAGACTCTCTCCAGGGCTGACCTGGGAAGACGGGGATCCCTATGTAGGCTGGACCCTCATTTGTGAGGCTCCCAAGCCCCACTCCCTGAAGCCGACTCGGGGTTTCTGCCTGTGCCTCCACATCTGCCTAGCAAAGTGGGGCTCAATCCCCCAAGGCACCTGGGAGGTGGTGGTGGGGGGTGCCCTCCTGAGCATCTCCATTCTCAGGACCAGGCCTGCCTGAAACTAGGAAAAGGTGGCCATCCACAAGCCATGGAGTTCTGGCTTCCGAACAAGTCCCCCACCCCCACCTGACCACGTCAAACGTGGAGCCCAGCACCAGTTCAGCCAGATGGGCAGCGCGGGTGCCCCATCGCCATCCCCTCTTCTGCTCTTGCTGGGAAACGAGAGGATGGCGCCATTGAGAATGGACACGGCGCAGTCCCTGCGCACCGCAGCTTCGATGGAGGCTGCAGAGGGAGGGGGCCGCCTCGGCACCTGTACCTCGTACCTCGGCAGGGGCTGGCCAGGCGTCCCGTCACAGCCTGCGGAGCTGACACCCGCCCCTGCGCACCTGCAAGAGCCTGAAGCCTGGAGAAGCACAAGTGCACACTCGCTGGTCTTCAGGGCCCGGATGTGGGAATGCTCAGTTGACCGCATTTCCATGAAGTTTTAAAACTAAAACCTGAGCCTGAGGACACTGAAGTATGCGGTCGTCTAACCACATGCTGTACACCTGGAATAAATACTGAATGTTGGCCTGGCCAGTGTGGCTCGGCTGGGCTCACAGGTTCGATTCCTAGTCAGGGCACATGCCCAGGTTGCAGGTTCGATCCCCAGTGAGGCGTGTATAGGCGACTCACTGATGTTTCTTATATCAATGTTCCACTCTCTCTCCCCTTCTCTCTAAATTCAACTTTTAAATATAGTAATATTGGCCCTGGCTCGTTTGGCTCAGTGGCTAGAGCGTCAGCCTGCAGACTGAAGGGTCCCAGGTTTGATTCCGGTCAAGGGCACAAGGCCGGCTCGATCCCCAGTGTGGGGCGTGCTGGAGGCAGCCAATCAATGATTCTCTCTCATCATTGATGTTTCTCTTTCTCTCTCCCTCTCCCTTCCTTTCTGAAAACAATAAAATGTATTTTTAAAAATAAGTAAAATATTGAATGTAAACTGTAATGGGGAAAAAACATCTGAGCATGACCAGAGCATGGAAAATAGTATAAAACAGCACCTCTAAGGAACTTACGTCATCACCAGGCCCGACTGGCTGACACGCTTCACCCACCCCGTCTCCCAGGAATAAAGAGACACAGCCACTCATTTTTCAAGGTATTTCTTCTGTAAAGAAGCCAGATTTGGCAACTAGACTGAAAATCTTCCAAAATTCTGTACAAATGTTTAATATACAAATATACACAAGGCTTTTGCCAAGAAAAAACACAAGTAACGAGGCGGCTTTGGTGTCGCACACCACCTAGGGCATCGCCACGCCCCCGGGAAAGCGGGGCTGGCGGCCCACACGCAGGCTACACGTAACACAGTCCGTGACGCTATGTACACGGAAGTATAAAAGACCAGTCCCTCGCCCGCTCACAAGCCTCCGGCAGGAAGGAGGAAGGCCATTCACCCACAACCCAGAGGGGCTCCCGGGAGCGGGGAACAGCGCAAGGCATGCCCTTAGCGACAGGAGAGTGAACTGGGCGACGGCCCATCTGTGCCCTCGGAGCTCCTCATTCTCTCTTCTCTCGGAGTCTCACTCCATCTCCGTGAAGCGGGCAAACATGGCCTTCCGAACAGCATCTTTGTAGGAATCCGCACCTGACAGTCCATAAGCGCTGCCCTTGGCCCCGAGGCCAGCTCCTTTTAGCCGGACTTGAGCCTGGGGGCAGAAAACTGCTGTCAGCGCTGGCAGGCGATGGGCCGCTCCACGCCTCGTCCAGCCCACTCCCTACCGGGCAGGACCACCCACCAGGCGCCAGAGACCAGGATTTCTGCACTGGAGACCTGGAGCCGGTATAGGGACTAGGGAATAAAATGGGCCAAGGAGACAGGCAGACTGAGCCGCCCCCGCCCCCACCCCCACGCCCAGTGTCTGCTGAGCAAGCATCGGCGCTGGAAACTAGGCCCCAAGCATGACCGAAGCCGGGGAAGGCCTGGTAATTAAGGGCTCAGACAGCGGCAGGGCGGCCTGGCGCCAGCAAAGCTCCCTGCAGACCCGGCCGGGAAGGTGTGACCTAAGTGGTGGCGCAGGTGGGGAGGGAGCGGGGTCTTGTCTAGAAGGCCAGTGGGTGGTGCCCTGATCCTGGGACTGAACCTCAATCTCACCTCCGACCAACTAAAGGATTTCTTCTCGTGAACAAAATCCTACATTTTAATTTGCTTTATGACGAACCAAAACCACTCGGAAAGAAACGAAAGCACGATACCTTTCAATAACCCAATGGCGGCTACAGGGGTCTGCGTGGTGGTAAGGGTTTGTTTATAACCAAGGACACAGAAATACAGTCCTCAGGAGAAAACAGGTCTACCCTTAGGACAACACCAAACACCAGAAAACGCGAGCATTCCTCCCAACGGCCATCTCAGCAGAGGCGGAGTCAGGGAGGCGCAGGGAGCAGGACCCCTCGTGGGGAGACCGCCGTTTTGTGTCAGGTCACTGCCCGGGTCCCAGGCCTCGGAGCCCCGCCCCAGGCTCACCTCGATGGGGGCCGTGATGCCTTGACACTTCCTTCCGAGGCCCGAGCCTTCCCGCCAGCCCATGGCCTGCAGCATCTTGTTGCCAATGTTACTGTGGTCGATGCCGTCTTTGGTGGGCTGCTCGTAATTCCTGCCAGCGGCAAACACAGAGTTACTTAAAGGGCTCGAGCCCCCGCGGAGGAGGCGGGACGTGCTCACGACACATACACGGTGCCCGCATCCAGCTGCTTCTTGCGCTTGGGCTCTGGCGGCTCGGGGATGCCGTACTTCTCCCGTCTCTCAGCGGCGCGGTCCCGGTACTTCATCTGCGCGAGAACAAACACAGCTCGGACACCAGGCTTCAGCCTACGGCAGCCACACTCCAGGGCCTCACCAGTGGCCTGAGAAACCGCGGGCCCTGCGGAGAGCTATGTCCCTAATGAGCAGGCTTATTATTGGCCACCACGCGTCACAGCCCGCCACGGTCCTGGAGGAGGAGGAGGAGGAGGAGGAGGAGG
>NW_005357736.1:1127905-1140445 GCF_000412655.1 Myotis brandtii | reverse complement strand
GGAGGAGGAGGAGGAGGAGGAGGAGGACAGAGCTATCCTCTCCCCTCGGCACTTGGACGGGCACACCCCCGGGCCCGAGACCCGCCGGCAGTCCCTGGGGAGCTGGCACCATAAACAGTGGGAAAAACAGGAAAACAACAAAACAGAAAACCAGCCCCTACCTACAGAACCTCCCGATTACTTGCGGGGGGAATTTCAAGTGACTTGCCCACGGGTTCATTTCTTTCTTTTTAAAAATATATATTTTTATTGATTTCAGAGAGGAAGGGAGAGGGAGATAGAAACATCAATGATGAGAGATAATCATTGATTGGCTGCCTCCTGCACGCCCCACACTGGGGATCAAGCCCGCAACCCAGGCCTGTGCCCTTGACCGGAATCGAACCTGGGACCCTTCAGTCTGCAGGCCGACCTCTATCCACTGAGCCAAACCGGCTAGGGCCCACGGGTTCATTTCTAATCTATAGGCTTCCATTCTCCCTGCCCATTGCTGGCTGCACAGGCTTTCTGCTGCCTTCACCTGAGCCCCACCCACTGCTTCCTCCACATCCCCTGCAACCACTCAGGCCCTGCTGCCTCCTGGGCCTAATGTGAAGCCTCAGCATCACCCAGGAAGGCTCCCCCCACTGGGCCAGAGAGAGCCCCCTGCTCCTTCCTCAAACCCGGGTCCTTCCCCTGCAAGTACCTGGCATTCAGGACCCGAGAGCAGGCCTCAGGGCACCTCCTGAAGGGACCATGCAGGGCTCGCAAAGCACGTGTGGCCTGGGTCCAGTTTCACGAGCCACAGTGGCCGCTAAGTGTGTGATCACCTTCCCTACCTTCCCCTGGACCTGGAACCAAGTGCTACCAACAGAAGCTCAAGGCAGAGGCCCCGAGACACTCTCTCCAGCGGCACACGCCCCGCTCACCTCTCTCTCCCTCAGCTCCAAGGCTTCCAGCTCCTGCTCACTCAGCCTGGATCGCCGGTACATGTCCATGTTTTGCTGCAGAAGAGATTTGACAGAGTTAAGAATTCAGACCATCCTCAGGTGTCACATCCTAACGTCACCCATGCCTGCTGTGTTCGAAGCTCAACGACCCCAGCCTGAAAGCAGAGGCAGCGCGCACGGAGCCCACGCTCCTGCCCTCTTACTCCGAGGCCGGCGCAAGCAGACCCAGCGCTTCAGGTGCCGATTTTATAAACTGAAGGCGAGACCCCCGCCAGCAAGAAGCTCACAACTCGCTTCGCTGCAGTGGTCTGGAGGGACCCCGCAGTGCCTGCGGTCGCCTGTGACCAGGAACAGCCTCTAAAAGGCAATCACACCCTGGCGGGTGTGGCTCAGTGGATCGAGCGTCAGCCTGCGGACTGAAGGGTCCCGGGTTCGATTCTGGACAAGGGCACATGCCCAGTCCCCAGTAGGGGGCATGCAGAAGGCAGCCGATCAATGATTCTCTCTCATCACTGATGTTTCTCTCTCTCTCCCCCTTCACAATAAAAAATATATTAAAAAAGGCAATCACGCATCGTGGGCATCCACTGCGCTTTCACGGCCAGGCCCCCTAGCGCCCGGCCGCCCCCCTCCCGCCCCAGAGCTGGGAGAAGCAGGCACCTTGTGCAGGTCTGAGAGCTGCTGGTGCCGGACCAGCGCGTCTCTGTTTGGGAACTGGCGCCGGCAGAGCAGGCAGGCCATCTTCTTCCAGTCGGCCAGCTTCTCCTCCTCACTCTCCAGTCTCTCCACCAGCTCCTCTTCATTGTCACTGTCACCACTGTAAGCAGCCACCAGACCCCTCTGGGGACAAGAGGAGGAGGGTCGTTGGCAATGTACAATGGGCGGGTAGTATAGCTAGTATCTGGAGGCAGCAACGCATCCTCCATGGCTCTGTGCCACACCTTAAAGCAGTGGTTCTCAACCTTCTGGCCCTTTAAATACAGTTCCTCATGTGACCCAACCATAAAATTATTTTCGTTGCTACTTCATAACTGTAATGTTGCTACTGTTATGAATCGTAATGCAAATATCTGATATGCAGGATGGTCTTAGGCAACCCCTGTGAAAGGGTTGTTTGACCGCCAAAGGGGTCGCGACCCACAGGTTGAGAACCGCTGCCTTAGAGTCAATCACACTGCACCACTGCATGGAGCAGCCAGGGCCCGAGTGCTGGGGACAGCCTTCCTGGTACAAGTTCCCAGATGGCTGTCTTCAGACCACTGACTGCACAGGAAAACCCCAAACACAACAGATCAGAGACACAGCCCACACAGCCCAGTATCTAGCAAGTAAAAGACGTTTCTCGCTCTGGCTGGTGTTGCTAAATGGTTAGAGCACCAGCCTGCACTCTGAAGGGTCACAGGTTCAATCCCCAGCCTGGATGTGTGCATGGGAGGCAAACAATCGATGTGAGCCTCACATCTATGCTTCTCGCTCCCCCTCCCTCCCTTTCACTCTCTCTAGAAATTAATGGGGAAAATATCCCCAGGTGAGGATCAACAACACAGACATTTCTTCTTAATTCTCTTTCCACACCAAAAACTATTAACAAACGCAGTAAAATGCAATGAGCTGAGCTTAGAAACTCAGGCCTCCTTCCTGCTCCATCTCGCCTGCTCCCTCAGGGAACACAAAGCCCCGAGCACGAGTCGGTGCAGAAGCCGCCACACACCCGCCCCAGCGACCACATCCTGCATCCCGGGGGAAGCAGGAGTCACAGTGGCTGAGAGCCGGCCGCGCTGCCGAGTGAGACACAGACTCGGTCTTTAAACCCTGGCGAGCTCCTTACTTTCAGGGGATTCTCCTCGTCTCCATTCCGCACCAACTCAGGGATCAGCTGCTGCCTCTCGGCCAAGGCTCCCTGGGAAACACAGCACGTCATGTCATCAGCCTCGCGTCCCATCAGCCTCGCGTCCCAGGGAGCGCCCGCCGCCACGCCGTCCTCCCCGCCGCCCTGACCTTCTTCTCGAACAGAGCGAAGCCCGCGTCGGCCGCGGCGCTCTCCCTCCTCTCTTCTTCTCGCGAGGAGCTGACGGGCTGGAAGCTGTTTTTGAAGTTCTCTTTCTGCTTGTTCAGACTCTTAGCCCAGCGCTCCATGTCCTTGGCGATCTAATGTCCAAACCACCACCACAGAGAAACAGTCAGGCAGAGACACTTAGGGGTCTTATCTCAGCCACATCTCTTAACAAAACCGCTTTTGCTCCTACTTCTAACCACAAACCTCTCCGAGTCACCACATGAACACTGCTCCACAGTCTGAGGCCCCAACATGTCCCAAGTGCACAGGCAGCCTGACAGACACTGGCGGTACCACTAAGATATGCAAAACGCTCGCCCTGGCTGGGCCGCTCAGCTGGTTAGAGCGCCGTTCCAATATGCCAAGGTTGCGGGTTTGATCCCCGGTCAGGGCACATACAGGAAGCAGCCAATGAATGTTCAAATAGGTGGCACAACAAATGGATGCCCCCCTTCCTCTCTCTAAACATCAACAAATCAAATTAAAGGAAAGAAAAAAAGAATCGGACCAAAGGAAGCGGACCTAAATGCCACAGCCAGAACCCAGGACATCACGCCCAGCGCGCGGAACCGGCCGGTGGCGCCTCACCTGCTGGGCCGTCTTGCTCTTGGGCTTCTCCTTCTTCTCCTTCCCCTCCTTGGCAGGAGGCAGGCCCGCCTGCTGGTGGGAGCTGGACTCGGCGGCCGGCACGTAGGTCTCCTTCTCCCCGTCCCAGTACAGGTACTGCTGCGTTAGGGAGTTGTAGTAGTACTAGAAACAGACACAGTCAATGCAGACGCTCTGCTGTCCAACAGCTTAAAGAAAAAGTTTGTCAAAAGACACATCAAAGTTACTTTTAAAAAAACAAAAATAAACATAAAACATGTTGCGGAGATCACACCTCCTGCCCACAGGGGAGCTGCACACCGTGGTGGGTGAGGACGATGAACCAGCCAGCGGAAGTGTGAAACTTCTTGAGTGAAAGTATAATCTGGTTTCTTCTCAAGAGTCTAGTTCCCATTCATTAACCCGACTCTTTTCCACAGACCGTTGAAACAAACCAAGAGGCCAGAACACATGCCCTGTGACAACCAGCTAACTGCTCTCAATCGGTTCAATCAGGCACAGCACTCGACACCGAGGCCACCAAACACAGGGCTGCCAACACCAGCTCGGGGCCCGGAAGGCGGTGGCAGGCGAGGGAACCGGATCCGAAGACCGTGGGAAGGACGAGTTGCCCAGCGGAGGCGGCGCCTCTCTCTCCACTTGGTTCCCTCGCCTGTCACTCTACCTGCTCAACAGGGACCCACAGCAGGGTCTGTTATGTCTCTTGCTGGGAAGTGGGTGGGTCAGACACAGGCCACACCTTCTGTGTCCAGCAAGGAGAGCGGCCCGGGAAGGGGCCAGACTTCACGGAGAGGTGGAGGCAGCCCGCAGACTCGGCCTGCTCGGCGCCCTCGGCCTCACACCTCGCTCTCAGACACATGGGCTCTCAATGCAAGTTCCTGTTAAAAGCACTTCTCTTGTATTCTCTGGCTCCAGCTCCTGATCATCACAGTTTTATTTACGGAGTGTTAAAGTTGCTTTCCTCTTTAAAAATCACATACACCACCCAAAATAAAACGCCACTCCACAAACCTGCTAACTTCTCCCCTGAGAATACAGAGAGGCTAAGAAAAGAAGCTGGACACAAGGTCACATCTGATTCCATTTATCTGAAATGGGAGACCAGGCAAACCCAGAGGCAGGAGCAGACAGGGTCCCGGGGCGAGGGACGAGGGAGTGGCTGCCTAACGAGCACAGGGCTTCCATGGGATGACGGAAATGTTCTGGAATTAGATGGCGGTGATGGTCGACGACAGAGATACACTGTGAGCACACACACCACCACTGAGCTGTACACTCTAAATGGTTAAAACGGTGAATTTTATCTCAATGAAAAAAAGGTGTGGAAAAGACATACAATTGCCAACTTCTATCTGGGTCTTTTTTTTTTTAATATATTTTTTATTGATCTCAGAAAGGACGGGAGACAGAAACATCAATGATGAGAGAAAATCACTGATCATCTGCCTCCTGCCGCCCCCCACTGGGGATCGAGCCCGCAACCCGGGCATGTGCCCTTGACTGGAATCGAACCTGGGACCCTTCAGTCCACAGGCCAATGCTCTATCCACTGAGCCACACCGGCTGGGGCTCTATCTGGGTCTTTACAGAAAGGTTAAGAGCCACCTATAATGTTACTGGACAAGAGAGTCCATGGTGAGAAGTCAGAGCAGCAGTGAGAGAAGTGGGGTCCTCACCACCAGGAGCAGGGGGTCTTGCCATGTGCTAGGGATGCTCTCTCCTGTGCTGGTTGGTGTATGGGTGTAAACATTCAGAGAACGGCACACTTCAGTTCTGTGCATTTTTCTGTATGTATGTTATACCTCAAAACAGTTTTTCTAACCTATAAATTAAAAACTTAAATCCTTGAGCCCTGGCCAGGTGGCTCAGTTGGTTAGAGCATCATCCCCATAAGCCAAGGTTGTGGGTTCCATTTCCAGTCGGGGTGGGAGGCAATGGATCGATGTTTCTCTCTTACATCTATCGCCCGCTTCTTGCAAGTGCCCCGACCTGGGATTGAACCCGCCCCTTTGGTTACAGGATGACACTCCAACCAACTGAGTGAGCCACACAGGCCGGGGCTCGATGGCTGTGGAGAAGCTAAAACGAATCTGGGTCACCTGCTCCTCTGCAGGGGCTACTTCATCTTATGCCTCATCCAGGGACTCGACGACGCTAGGATGTGCTGAGTGGAACCAAGGAGAACAGTGCAGTTACCTGCGAGTTGGGGTCGTAGTACAGCCCTGTGGTGGGATCGTAGTAATAGCCCGAAGACTCATCGTACTGGTAAGTGGACGTGTCCGGCACCGCTGCAAAGGCAAAACCAGCAACCAGTCAGCAGGCAGACACCGCTGCACCCCAGTTCTCGGCCGTCACCGTCTTCTCTCACATCCCCAAACGTCCCTCCGACACCCACGAAGGGAGAGGAACTCGTCAAACAAAGGCAACAACCAGGACCTTCTAACTGTCAACAGCCCCGGCTGGCTTACCGTATTTGGTACCGGGAACTACACCAGTCGGGGAAGCGGCAGGGGCCTGGGTACTCGCACTGGTGCTAGGCTGTGCTTCCTCAGTCTGCAAAGAACAGCGGCTCCAATAAGTTCACTGTACAGTCTCTCAGGATGCAATCACCACCACCCGGGAGGAAGGGCTACACACACACACACACACACACACACACACACACACGATGCTCTAAGGCAGCCCTGGAGCCAGACGCACGTAGCTACCACTTTCTCCCTGAAGGTCGTTAAGTGGAAGCATGCAGAAAGCACAAATACACCCTGTTTGGAATCTGACATTTAAAATACACGCGCACATTATTTTATTATCTAATAGCACCAGACAGAGAGAAGTAAGGTTGGGGTGTGGCCCCTGCAGCACAAAAGGATGATACTCGGCCAGCAAAACAAAGTCGCCCAACAGGCGCTATCTGCGTCTGGGAGACAGGCTTACCGGAGAGCTGGGCGGATTCGAGGTCTGATTGTAGAGCTGTGGGCTCTGGGACACCACAGCGGCCGAGGTGGTGGTCACGGCTGTGCCTGTGGCAGAAGCCCCGGGGTTAGGGAGAGCCAGCACGGACGGCACTCGGAGCCGAGCATCTGCACCGCGATGCCCAGCCCAGCCTCTGTGTCTGTGTCTGTGAGATCTTAATGACTCCCATACATGCCCTGACCTATGGCCATTCCACTTGCACACCCTGCTAGAGTGAGACACAGCGCAGTCAGCCTGCTGCTGATGCTATAAAGAAAGGAGGAGAGACCATCTCTACTCTGGAGCGGAGGAAAGATTGAGCTCCAAGGCTTTTCTGATTCTGGAACAAAACGTAAGCAGAGGCCTCTAGTAGTGACCCTTCTGATGGATGTCTGGGGACCAGGCCCCAGGTCACCCTCTGTCCCCTGACCCGGCGTGGACACTCCTGCTTCCCGAGGGCACAGAGCAGGCAATAGAGGCGAGTCCAAGAATGAACTCTCATCGCGACACGCTCTCTAAGAGGCTGTGATCAGATCTTGGTGACCACGAGCACCCTAATCTTCCCAGCCCCCTGACAACCCTGAACGTGCCCCCCAGCGTGCGGGGAATGGACTCGGAGCTCTGGGTGTCGCTGGAACATGTAGGTGCCTCTCCTCAAACAACAGAGAAAAGGGAGACGAAGTTTCTACCTGATGCAGATGCCGCATCAGATTCCAACCCTCCAGCTTGTTGCTGATAGAACTGTTGGTAGTCCTGCGAGTACTGAAGAGAAGTCCACCGTTAAGGCTGCTGTTCTCAGAACCCTCTGGAACCAGAAGTGGGATCGGTCCAAGCTACCACCTACCTGGGCGTACTGCGCATAGCCGTCCTGGCCGGGCTGCAGGTAGCTGTAGTCGACATTGCCTCCTTCACCACTTTGAGACTAGAAAACACCAAAAGACAACAAACAGACCACCTTAGTGGACACCAGGAAGGGAAATGAGGAAGGATTCCCTAAAGCCGTACGAGAGCTCCTAAGGCAGGCACCGCGGGGGAGGGCCACCGTACCTGGGTGGATGACCACTGGGCGGCAGCGATGGCTGTGCTGGCCACAGAGAAGGCGCTGACCCGGTTGCCATCGGGGAGGACCAGGTCTCTAAAACACAACGACCCAACCATGTGACCCCTCAGGATGCTCCAGCCCATCACCCCCAGGCCACGGACACAGTGATTCCCTCCAGCCTTGGTGGGAGGTCTCAAATGCCAGCAAGGCCACCTTGCAGAACGGGGAGGGGTCTCCATGGGCAAAGTCCTCAGTGGGCAAGTGTCCCTGTTCTACTGCGTAACCTGCCATCCAATGAGGCGTCTGCTGGACGAGCAATGACACTAGACACCGGAAACCTACATGCCAGACGGGGCCCCATCCGCACGAAGCCTGGCCCGCCAGCCCGGGAGGAAGGGATTCTCTCCAGACAGGTCTGCCCTAACGCAGCCGGCACAGCCCTCACCCAGCCCGGCCCGCCCGTGTCCTGCTCTCAAGTCTTCTGGCAACTGGTGACAGAGGCCAGAAGGTACTGCGCTCTGAGGGGAGACGATAGTCTCCCTCTCGGCCTGGGTGACCGGGGAGGGGAGTGGCTCAGCGTGGAGACGCAGCTTACGGGACCGTCAGCAAAGCATCCCGGACAAGCGTGCGCGGACAGCAGTTTGAAACAAGGATGCTGAAGCTACTCACTTTCTGGCACTTTTTGCAAAGTCAACCCCAATAGTCTTGCCATCGATTTTCAAAGGCGGGTGGAGACTCTGTAATATCTGCAGCAGCTGAGAAGCGTCCTGAAGGAGAAGGAGAAGAAACCAAGTGTGTCATGTAATTGGAAACCGCACCCTACCACCCGCCGCGTTGGAAAGAACAGAGCTTTCTCTTAAAAAAGAACAGCAGTTCATTACTGTCTGCGGCTGTGAAACCTGGAGAAAAAACCACCTCCCTCTCCTCCAGGACAAGGAGGTGCCGTGCTATTAATGGAGTAAATGCGAAGTCGACCCACAGCAAAGCCCGGAGGACTCACTGGGGCTCAAGCATCGCCCCGCCCGCGTCACACTCACCCAGTGACCGGCTGGGACTCAGCACTGCCACACGTCACTAGGTAGCCTTGAACTCCGGGCTCACAATTTATTATCACCAGGGATGAACCCCATTGCCTCTTGAGTCTGTCTCTTTGCAAAGGAGAGATCCCGAGCCCCTCACCATGGCGGAAGACAGCTGCACAAACGCGAAGCCCCTGTTCTGCTGCGTCTGCCTGTCTTTGATGAGGCGGATGTTGTTGACGGCCAAGGACGCGTAGGGGGACAGTGCGGTCATGATGGAGTCCACCACCGTGTGCGGGGCGATGTTCCGGAGAATGATTGCTGGGGGCGAAGGAGACACATGATATATAAGACACATGACGTATAAATGCGTCCCACCGCCAGCGCTTTTCAAGGCAGGTTCAAGTACACACACACACACACACACACACACACACACACGCACATCCGTATGGGGAGGTTCCTAGTGTACCTTTCATTCGGACCCGGAGGAGATTCTAAAAACCAACCTTCTATAGGACACCCTGCAGCAGCTGCTGCTGCGCATGACAAAAGGGTCGGAGAACAGAAAAGCCAAGCTCTGACGCAGAGGCCAGCAGGTGAGACGGACTTACTGTCACAGTAGTAGTCCACAGACTGAACCGACTCTGTGGTTCCTGAGGGCACTTCCTGCTCCGAGTCTGCAGGAGGAAGGAGGGAGATCAGCAACAGAAGACAAGCAGACAGCACACCAACGCATCTAGTAACGAAATATATTAACACCCCAAAGCCTTAGTGTTAAGTGAAGTCGTTCTCTTTTGTACCCACGTGTGGCTGTAATAAAACCTCGTGAACTCTGACACGGTCAGTGTGAAATGCACAGACCGGGCCCGTGGAGGGCTGACCCAACAACCCCTGTGCTCAGGGGTGCAGAGTGCACCCGGCAAGCAGACTTCCTTCTGGGAAGTAAAGGCCCCTCTGTGCCCGCTGTCACCAGCAGCACCTACTGAACCTATGGTACAGGTTTCAGGAAAGTATCCAAGTTACTTGTTTAAATGTCCTAAAACCTACACGTTCCCTCAAGTTCACAGACAACCCAGTAGTCAGGTCTTACTGCATATTCCAAACAGCTGAGCCCGGGCTTACCAAACTTGTCCGCTCCACATCGGAAGCATTTTAGTCTTTTCCTGAAATTGTTAAGGCAGCACTGGAAAAAAAAAAGTTTCACCTTAATTGCCAGGCTTACTAGGAACCATGTGGGTCAGAGCGGCAGGGCCAGGGGCTCGTCCCAGGCAGTAATGTCAACAGCAGCGAGTAATACCATGGGCCCAAGACACAGGGCGTTAACCTACACACTGAGATTGCTTTGCTACGGGAATTCCTCTGAGAAAAACACATCTTGGCCTATTTTGCAATAAACTGCATTTTTATCAAGTTGGAGGAAAGTTTCAGTTCATTCAGAAACCTACAGGGAGTCACTGGCGAAGTTCTCCCGCATATCGAAGCGCCCGACACGGACCACTCCATGTCCACAGACAACGCAGACAGAGTGGACACGGGACGCAGCCAGAACAGAGTGCGAGCCTCTCAACATGTCGATGCCACACCCAAGTTCAAAGTGGTGCCCTGAGCCCTGAGCCGGGTCACAGGACTTTTGTTCATGTCATTGAGGGGCTGCCCAAAGCTGAGAGCTCAGGAATTGAAGAAACTGTAACGTGAAACACACCTAAAACCTTAACTAAAGCACTGGGCTGAGGACCTGGGCTTAGTAAAAAAAAACATGAGTGTTCTAGGGATTCTGTCCTCTGACAGGGGGACCCAAAGAACGTCACAAAGCACAAAAATCACCCTATGACAAACACTGGTGACCGGCACTTCCGGTTCCTTGTTTGGACACACACACACACACACACACACACACACACACACACACACACACACACACACACACACACACACAAAAACCCCGAAGGAGCCGGGTAACGTGGGAGAAACAGCCTTACCTTGTTACAAAGCCAATCTTCAAACTTAGGTCTGGGGTTGCTGTAATGCATTGCAATGTGCTTTCCTTGAATCACCAACTTTTTCTGTAAAAAAAGAAGTCATTAGTTATTCCCATTGTGGGAAACGTGTGTCCATTTTCCCAGGGCAGAGCACACTTCGGAAAAATCAGTGCTCTGGAATTAAATGGACAACATACGGGGAGGACCAACCACCGCCACCTATACTCTGCCCATCCAATCCTTCCGACAGGCAGCAAGAGAATGGGATGCGGAGTGAAGGTAAACGGAGTCAGGGATGCTGAGAACGCTGCCCAACGCTAACCGCGGACACGCACCAGGCGCGTCGCCAGCAGAGACAGGAGTCCTAACCTTCGGCAGTGACAGGCTGCCCGAGGTGACAGTCTAGTTCAAAAAGCAGAAAACACAACTCTCCCAATTCTGAGTTGTCTCCTACTTAAGCCCTTAGCACGTGTCCTGGGCTCCGCTTCGCCTGGCCCCGTCCCCCATCCTTAGGCAACTGAGAGCCTTCACATTGCCCTGCCCCCCAACTCCTGCTTCAGGAAGAGCTGCAGGGGAGGGAAACTCGTTCTGAAAGGGAGTCTGGTCACAGCTCTTGCTCAGGAGGGACTATTCTGAATGCCATCGAGTCTAAATCAGCTAAGCGAGGCTTCTTTCTGCCAACTGCAGCCTGTCATGTCCCAGGTGACAGATGTGCTTTTCCCTGAAATAGATGGTACTCTCTCTTCAAGATGAGTAACCAGGAGGCCAATGAAGTTTCTTCAGGGGGGTAGGAAAGACTCGTAAATGCTTGCACGACACCTCATCCTTCAAGTCAACCACGTGACTTAGAGGGACTGAATTTGAAAAGTTTAAGACTCCAAGCTGAATCAGTCTAGCCAAGAGCACGCCCAGCACCTGCCCCCAAAGAGTCTTCATTTAACAGGTGCACCTTTTCTTTCTCTTTTTTGGGGGAGGAGAGGGACGGGGTGATTGAAGCAGGAGGTTAGATATCCAGATTTTTAAATGGAGTCTAACCCTCTGAACATACATACTGTTGAGCAATTTGATTCTTGCAAATCCTGGAGGATTAAGACATGCTGTGAATGTGGTCTCTGCAAGATCTAAAGGCAAGACCGCACGTCTGGCCGAGAGGAAGGAGCCGAGGGGCCACCAACTCCTTGTTGTACAGAAGCAAAAATAAAGAAGCCGGGAGAGATGGCAACAGATCACCCACTAGGAGGGGTGGGTGCTGGGGAGACTCCAAACTACCACTGAGTCCCTAATCCTATTGGCCTTTGCTTTCTGGAGTGAGTTTGAACTGTAATAAAGTATTACACTAACACAGCTTTGTATACATTAAAATTGTGGAGATTTTAAAAGGTCTTACAGGCTTTTCATCTCTTAGGAGTTTGAAACTCCCAGGCAAGTCCTCAGACACAGCCACTGCAGCAAGTGATGCTGCCACGCCAAGGAAACAGACTCACAGGAGCTGATGCACCTTCTGAAGGGACGGGGATGGTGTCCCTGTGGGAAACGCATGACACTCCACTTTTAAAAGATCAGGTGCCACTGCTGGGTTAAGAAAACGAGGCTTAAAAATCTAACCAATCAAAATTAGTGAGTCTTGTTATAAAGAGCAATATATTAATAATCAAAGAATAGAATTCTCATTTATGGGTGACAAATCATAAAATGCTGCAGAAAAGCAACAGGCGTTAAGAAAACGTCCCAGAATGCACTTGGTTAAGGCGTCAATACTGTGCTCTGGAGTTCTGGGAAAATGTCACGTCTGTGCCAAGCACTGAACGCTATCTTGACACTTCAGTTCATGCTGCGTCCAAGAACCAGCAATGGTCTGCTCTGGACCGCCAGCCCAGGCGTTCCCAGGGAGATCAGAATGTTAATGCCACTCTAACCAGATTAGACAGCAGGGCACCAGCTCCCCGCTACACTC
>NW_005357736.1:1120405-1125405 GCF_000412655.1 Myotis brandtii | reverse complement strand
TGTCTGTCTATCTATCTATCTATCTATCTATCTTCTATCTATCTATCTATCTATCTATCTAAAAGCCTAAACAACTGTCTGACCGGCAGCTATGACGCGCACTGACCACTAGGGGGCAGACGCTCAACGCACAGGCATGGAAACATGGTACAGACTGATGAATCTCAGAGCGAAGGGGGGAGGAGGGAGGGTGGGAAGAGATTAACCAAGGATCTTATATGCATACTAGAGACCCGGTGCACGCACTGGTGGGTTCCCTCAGCCTGGTCTGCGGGGATCGGGCCATAACCATGCACCAAGCCTCCAACATCCCCTGAGGGGTCCCGGATTGCGAGAGGGCGCAGGCCAGGTCGAGGGACCCTAGTTCTGTAATATTTGGGCACCTCAGAAACCCTACTTTAAAAACCAGCCTTCTATGGTGGAGACTTCTGCTTCCCCAAACAAGCCTAGAACACAAGCACGACAATCTCGTTTTGTCACCAGCAGGGAGGCCCCAGTGTCAGCTAGAGCCTGCTCTCCCCGCATCACCACTTCCCCTGGGCTCCCAGGGCCACAGGCCCCACAGACGCCTCAAGGGGATAGTCGGATGGACAGGCTCTTTCCTGAACTGGCTCCTGTGGGGCTTTTCATCCCGACGCCACATGCTCACTGCTGCGCTCTGAGCTCAGCTCTGCCCTCGCTAACCACCACGCTTCCTCCCATTGCTCCAGCCCGCACAGCTTTCGCTACCAGGCAAAACCCCCAGTAACTTCCCTTTACACTTGGCTGGGCTTCCAAAGCCTCCAGCACCTTCCCAGCCACCTCTCCTACCACAGCCTTCAACTTTCGTGGACACAAGCTGGGTGCAAGGTCTCGTCTAAATCCAGTATCTTTCTATTCCTAGGCCTGCTCATGTGAAGCCCTGCCTGGAGGCCCCCCACTCCCCCAGCTCTCCACCAGACAAAACACTCCTACCCCTCAAGGCCCAGCTCAGCGCCTCTCTCCCGGAAGCGCTTCCTCACCCGCCACCAGCAACACCCGCCTCGAAGCTTTCAGAGGCGCCCGAGGACCTCTCGCAACAGGACCGCTTCCAACACCGACCCGTCTCCTCAGCTTTGTCCTCACCACTGACCTGAGCTATTCACCTAAGCATTTCCTGAGACGGGATCCATGGCTCTGCGTCACGGCAGCATCCACAGAGCACACGGCAGGTGTGCAGTGGGTCCCCATTAGTGTCCCACCACTAACTCCAACACCCCACCGCACACCGTCACTTCCAGCGTTTAGAAGACCAAAGCTGTGCGAACCCAGTATTTACCTTCAGCTTTGTTTCAAACTCATAAACACTAGTTAGAATTTTAATTTGAGTACTCCAAGATGATACTGGCACAATGCTATGCATTTACATCTTTCAAAAACACTTCAAAACCTCACATCCATTTCACCACCACCATCGGCCGAGCAGTTTCCTGCACTGGAGCGTGGAAGCCTATCTCAGAGACGGCTGGTCCCGTGGGGGGGGGATGTGCTGATGTAAGTGCCACATGAATGTCACAAATACAGAGCTTGGGAAGAGGAGGAAGGCATTCCACCTGGTGGGTCAGGAAAGGCTTTGCAGAAAGTAGCCTTTGAGCAGAAAAAAGCACACGATGGACATGTCCAAGGTGGCCTGCGGGGGAGGCAGGAGGTGGATGTGCCTGGATGGAATGACAGATGCCACTGGGAACCAGGCAGTGCCCAGAGGAAACAAACAAACAAAAAAGAATTAAAATAAAAGAGACCAGGCAGTGCCAGGACACCAAGGCCCCAGCTGGCCAGTCTGAGGACTGGGGAGTCGGAATGGCCTTCCTGTTCAACAGGCTTCCGGATGTGTCAAATGACAGTACAATTCTCCTCCAATCAAATGGGGCCAGATCAGGACAAAAGTGTTTTTACTGATACACGCTCACCAAATAAGTAATCAATTCAATAAAAATGTACTGACTACCTTGTAAGGGCTATTGAAGGAACAACACCCGATCCCTGCAGTAAGGAATGTCAAAGTCTAAATGGGAATTTATATGAATGAATGAACCAAACAGAGAAGTCGACCCTAAAGACAGACCTACTTCACTAACTGAGCTATTAGCTTGAGCTCAAACAATAACACAAGACAAGGGTAGAAGCTGCTTGTGCCCAGAACGCTCGACGGAACTGCTGTTCCCCTTACGTCGCTCTCCGTGATAGTGATGGGAAGGCCGCGCAGCATGATGGTCTTGCTCTCCCGCTCGTCGCTGATGTCATGCCTGTAGTCATGCTCGCCATAGTCACCATCTGAATGGTAGCCATCTTCGGATCGGTCACTGTTCCGTCTTTCACGTTCTCTCTGATTTACAATAAACAAAACCACAATGAAAACCCACTGGGTTTATACCCCCACTCCTGGAATTTATCTTTGGGAACAATAGCGAGGATACAAGAACTCCATGACAACGTCACTGCAGTGTTTTCTAAAACAGCAGAACCAAACCAAAGAAACCCTGTCACCAATCATTCAGTTCAGGAAGCAGTTTAACCACTCACCGTGCTGATGCCAACACAGTGAGATGCCACTGCCTGTTATGATAGGAAGATGATGTGCGAGGAACAGTGGGAAAGGAAAAAGCCAGTGCAGAATGACATGCGCAGCACGACTGCTTTAAACAGAGCCGCGCATGGAAAGGGTCATGGAAAAGCTGTGCTAAGGTAACGGGAACGACGACTTTCAGGAACGCCAGCTGAGGCGCAGGGCTGGCTCAGTAGGACACCCGCATGCCGCATCCTTAAAATGGGGTACCACCCACCTCACAGGCTGGAGCGAGACCTCAGTGAGCTCACAGAAGCGAAGCACTCAAGAGCGCCCGGGACAGGGTGAGCCTTGAGTGAACCCTGGCCGATGTTTCTATGACTACAATAGAGCGTCTGAATGTCATGCCCCCGGAGAGACGTCCACACTTGGGATACTTACTTCCAGAAGCCTGGACGTCTTACGCGTACAAGTCATAACGAATCCTGACAACCTCACACGCAGCTGCTGTCACTCACCTCGGGACTGTCGTAGTCTCGGTAGTCGTCGTATCGATCCCCCCTCCGGTCCTCACTGGATCTCTTGTAATCCGAGTCCCTGCGCCTGCTCCGGGGCTCCCGCTCATCGCGGTCATCCCTGTCAATGATGGAGCCGTACCTTCCACTTCGCTCTGTTCTGCTCACTCTGCCAGGGAAAATAATTTGCATTTATTCTAAAGTAAATCACATTTTGTACCTTTAGAAAACATGGCTGAACACAAGATGGCTCAGTTTACAAGATATACAAATAGTTGTATGTATCCCTTAAAATTTATCACTAAATCCCAGGTCACAAAGACAACCAGTGGGAAAACATCCATATTCCTAAATGCAAAACTAAGTTTTAGGAATTCACACTAAATCTGAAAATTCAGATATCAAATGTTTGGGTTTAACATTTTTGAGATAGGGAATGTTCAAATGCATTCTGTATTTTCCCAAGCCTGTGGTCTATGCATCACCCCATTACACCTGACTTGGATCTTAGTGATCAAAAGTAGGGAGAAATAAATTACTAGCATTTCACCCAGTTTCAAAGGAGAGCACATCCTGACTCATCTGCTCTCAAGGGTATCACAACAGCCTGGATGAATTACATACATCTTTTCCCCCAGCAGGCAGTTAACAAAGTAGTTCATCTGTTAGACATACCCAACACTGTCAGAGAACATTATTTCCTATAACATCTAGTTTATTTTTGGTTACTGGGCAGCACTGGGAAATCTAAAAACAAGAGGCTTGAACCCACTTGACCACAGATATTCATAGTTATTTCACAAGTTATGTACCAGGTTCATAAAACTGCTGTGTAAGGGTAAGACAAAGGACAGGTTTATAAGGGCGCATTGAAAGCATCCAAATAAAAAGAAATCAATGAAAACCAGTAGCCTAGGACTGTTTCAGGATGTGAAGCCTAGGGCTGACAGGCCCTAAAAAGGTAAATGTTAATTTCGTAAGTTATTTGGAACCACAGACTGCTGACACAGAATTAAAATAATGGCATCACGTGACAAGACCATTTCCCGAGTCCCGCTGGGCCATCAATTTGGTCCTTCACTGGGACTGGCCTCAACGCTAAGGAGGCAGGTGGCTGAATAAGGAAAGGCTGTGTGTTCAATCAAATGGTCTGAGTGGGAGAACCCACAGCTGACACAGCAGCCGCAGCTCCCACTTAATCCGGCGCTAATTCTTTAGCAGTTTGTGTGTAATCCGTGTCCAAAACTTCCCAGCCTATAAATCTGGGTCGTCTTGCCATGCAGGGGACAGGAACTGGCCCTCGGTGGTCGCTTACTTCTGCACAGCTGTTACCCACCCTGGGACCTCCCGACCCACCCCACCCGCATGCCTTACCCACCTCACCATCTACCCTTCAGGCTCCACCTTAGATAACTTTTCCCGGGAAGCTTAACCGGCTGTTCCCAGAACCCCACGCTCCCCGTGTGCTGACAGCACCCTCGCCGCCTTCCTGCAGCTGGACTTGCACCCCACTTCCACTCCCTCCCTGCACTGCACGCTTGTGAGAGCAGGGATCATGGGAGTGCGCACAGCAGTGCCTGGCACAGACAGACACCTGCACATCTGTTTGATAAACTAAACAATTTTTTAAAAACTGCTCTGTCCCCAGGGAAACGCTGAGGCCGAAGCATGTGCAGCGGTGACTTACCGTTTGTCTGAGCCCATTGTCTGACTGCAGCTCTAGCTCGCTGCTCCAAAAGGTTCACGGTTTGTGGGGTTTGTTTTTTTCTAGAAGAAAAGAGAGACTGGTTGCTGCAAACCCGAGTCACTGTCAGTCCTTCCGGGACTGGGATGGGACCAAACTGTCAACGTTCAAGTCACGCTGTTCTGCTAACGAGGGGAACCTCCTTTCAAACAGCAGGGCCCTGAGGGGAACGAGCCCCCAGAGGGAGCGGCGGGAGGCCTTCCGGTCCCCCTGCGGG
>NW_005357736.1:1120031-1120249 GCF_000412655.1 Myotis brandtii | reverse complement strand
GCCCGCCATCGGGGAGGCGACCCTCACAGCAGCGATCGGGCCCTGACTCAGGAGCCACGGGAGACCCGAACGTTTCGGGGAAAATCGAAAACCTTTCGGAAGGCGGGATGCTGAGCTGATTGAATTCTACTCCACTTGCGACACAACGGCGGCCCCAAAGCCACTGCCATCCGGCCAGCGGCCAGCGTGGACACGACTTGGACTTGCTTCCCGGGCGA
>NW_005357736.1:1064156-1119448 GCF_000412655.1 Myotis brandtii | reverse complement strand
GCACTTACTTCCAGGAAGGATCCAAGCGGCCGAGGTAGCGGTTTCGTGCCTCAGAACCTTCAACCCGGGACCACCGCTCCACAAAATGGCGCCTCCGTCGACTGCCGTCTCCTACCCACAGTGCCTCGCGCCCACCCCTCCCCCGACACGCCCCCCGCGGAGGCGTCCAATCCGCGGAGGCGCCTGGCTGCGCGAGGGCTGCTGGGAAGTGTGGTCGCTAGGGCAGCCTGTCGGTTACTACGCCCCGCGTTAATTTCCTGTGTATTTCCCTTCTTCAAACTCGCGCCTGATGCCAAGCTGCCCTTTGCAGACCCGGGTTAGAGCCTTTGCCGTTATTAGGCATAGCAATGCTTTGTCTTTGTTACAAGCACGTTTAACCCGGTTTTAAGAGAAGGAACGCTAGTTCATCTTATGTTGCGTTATTGGACGCTAAGATTATTGGGCTACTTTACAAATATCGATTTCATCTTCATAGCCTATGAAATGGTGATTAAATCCACTTTGCACGTGAGGAAATTAAGATTTATGGAAATGAAGAGGATTCTTGAAAGCAGGTCTAAAAAGTATCATTCCATTGATGTTCTCTTGTTACTTTAAGGGTTAATAGTTACTACTTGGATGTCTAGTCGTATCTCAAAGTTAACACAGCCAAAACCCAGCCTCCTCTCCACCACCTTCCCTGGCTCATAAGTGGAAACTCCCTGCTTCCAGTTACTCAGCACAAAAACCTTGGAGTAATCTGTGACTTTTTCTTGCACCCAACCTGTCAGCAAATTCTTCTCATTCTACCTTCAAAATATTTCTAGCCCTGGCCAGTTTGGCTCAGTGGATAGAGCGTCAGCCTGCGGACTGAAGGGTCCCAGGTTCGATTCTGGCCAAGGGCACGTGCTCGGGTTGTGGGCTCGATCCCCAGTGGGGCTCGGGTTGTGGGCTCGATCCCCAGTGGGGGGGCATGCAGGAGGCAGCCGATCCATGATTCGCTCTCATCATTGATGTTTTTCTCTCTCCCTTCTTCTCTGAAATCAATAAAGAAATATATTTTAAAAAATATTTCTAGAATCTGACCACTTCTAGCTGCAACTGCTGCCCACCTAGCCAAAGCCACTACTATTGTCCTTATTTTGCGGAGAGGGGAGGTCACACAGAGCTAATGTGTTGGAACTGGGATATGAACTAGTACGTTTGATCTGAGTCCATGCCCTCAGCCACTAGAATGTAAACTCCAGGAAGGCAGGGACCTTTGTCTGCTTGGTTCACTACTCTCTCCCTGGTCCCGCTACTGGTGCCGGCACACAGTGTGCACTCAGTAAAGATTTGAACAGAAATGAACCCACGGCAAAGCGAAAGGCGTAACATTTGCGGCAGGAAGCAGCAGAGGGCCTTGGACGATTCAGAGACGTTCTGGACTCCCGCCAGTGAGGGGGTGGTCTTTTTGTGCATCCGGTTAGCACAATTTCCCATCATTAATAAATTATTTTTAGTGGAACTTTTTCAGGTCACTTATACAAACTGAAAAATAGACCATGACAAGGCAGAGAAAGGTACCAGTTCAGTTACGGAAAACGGCACCCATACCATCTCTTCTAGATAACGAAGTGGAAGGGTGTCAGTGAGATTCCAAACCAGAACCTTCAAATATACTAAAAAATATTTTTCCTAGAAAAACATCTTTAAACATGTTCTTAAAAAATGTCTTTATTGGTTTTTAGAGAGAGATGGAGAGGGAGAAGGGAGTGAGATAGAAACTCCCACCAGCTGCCTCCTGCACACCCCCTACTGGGGATTGAGCCCCCCACCCAGGGAAGTGCCCTGACTTGAACTCTAACCAACGACCTCTTGGTGCATCAGGTGACACTCAACAACTGGGCCACACCAGCTGGGCTAAACATGTTCTTATTATGGCTTATCCGTCTACATCAAGGGCATTAAGCGACTGACACTGGGAACTCTTTGGGTAATTAAAAATATGACAATAGGGAAAGGTAGAAATATCTGGATTCTGGAATAATGGGCCATTTATTTCTGCTCTCTCTGCCTCTCTCCAACGCTATATGTATGTACATATCTATCTCTCAACTCTGCTTGGGCTACTATAACAAAATACCAGACTAGGTAGCTTATAAACAACTTGTCATCAGAAAAAAGTAAATGTATGTGCTCCACAGAAGGCACTCAAATGTGTTTAATGGAATTTAAAAGTTAAATACAGATGGGATCAGCCCTGGCCGGTGTGGCTCAGTGGATAGAGTGTCAGCCTGCAGACTGTAGGGTCCCAGGTTCAATTCCGGTCAAGGGCACATGCCTGGGTTGCAGGCTTGATCCCCACTCGGGGGCCTGCAGGAAGCAACTGATTAATGATTCTCTCTCATCATTGATGTTTCTCTCTCTCCCTCTCTCTTCCTCTCTCAAACCAGTAACAATAAAATATATGTATTTTTTAAAAAATCTCTTAAAAAAATAGATGGGGTCTTTGCAAACCTGCAATGGACAAAAGATGCCAAGAATCCCGAACCTGCCAGGCTTAATGGCCACTAGCAGTTAATTGCCTTGCTCCCAAAGCAGTTCGACAAGCATTTCTGGGCTGGGCACCTCCCCCGTCATAAAAACTATATGGCTGTTCATAAATGGCACAAAATCATTGTTGGACGTGGAGGAGATGCCTAGGAAAAAAGATGGATGCCATTCAGAGGAAGTGCGTCCTCCAGGTCCTCTGGTCGCTGCCCTTCTGTGTGGACACTGCCTGGCTGAGTTCCAGAGCTGGGCCCCAGAGGCCTGCCTGGCAGCTGACGTGGTCTGGAAAAGCTTAAATTCCCAGCCAAGTAAGGACAACGAAGACAACAGACTGAGTTGTCTTTTAAGTAAAGCCACATGTGTTCACTACAGAATAAAGAATAGTCCTTAAAGTTGCCTTTACTAGTTTTTTGATGTAAAAAAAAAAAAAAGTTCTCCACTTAATGAAATATTACTAGGCCTTCCCTGTCCCCCTTCATCTTCCACCACTTGGCAAGAGAAAAAACTAGTCCCATGTTTTGGTCCCAGGCTGGGAATGACTGCTCTAGAATATCAAGTGAAAAAAGATGTGAAAACTCGGGCCTGTACCAAGAAACAAAAATAATTTTTGTCCAGCTGGGCTTGGATGAAGTGAAAGGTGTCATTAAAATTTAATTCGACTAGTATTTTCCATAGACCTGAGCTCAGCATTCTCCACGCCCTGCTGAGCGCCTGCTGCGTGGGCCCTGTGCCAGGTGCTAGGGACACACTAATGAAGAGCACCCTCAAGACACTGCCCTTAGGCAGCTGGCATTCTAACCGAAGGCCTCGGGAACTTCCCAGGGACACGGCAGGGGGACACATTCTTCTCACTCATTTCCACTTTCATCAATACTCACAGTATTGCTTTTAAAACGTGTTGAATACGTTAGAGCTTATTTCCAACAGCAAACTCTCCATTAAAGTGGCAAAATAAAACAGGAAAAGAACAAAAGGAGGCAATGGCCCAAACCAGTCTCTGAGGTCTGAGGTCTTCAGGAAAGATGAGAACTGAGTCCATGTCAGACCATCCCAATAGCTTGCCCTACTTCTTCCTCAAGGCTCTCATGCCAACCATTGTTCAATACTCCTCTTCCCCAGGGCAGTGCGTCTCCTAGGCACCCGTGACACGTAGAGAGGGCTCTCGACACATTCCTGGAGTGGCCACATAACCTGGTACTCCGCTGGGCAGCCCAGACCCTGGGTCAGCTAAGTAGCCTCCACAGGAGTCAACAGTGAAGCATCTGACGTGTTCCACAGCTCACTCCAGGCCCCGCAGGTCAGTAGGGAGGAAACCCTGGTCTGGTCAGCTCAGGAGAAACTAGGGCCAGCTCCCAGTGTTTTGGGCCTCCTTAGTGGCGGTCAGACAGGAAGTACTGTGATGCCGTGTGCTCCTGATGCTTGTTTTCCCTTTTAAAGGGATAAAAGGACTTATTCAAGATGAAGAGGAAGGAATTATATCTGGACGCAGCATGCAAACAATTTAAGTTCACACTATCATTCTGGTTGCTGGAAATGTTTTCTCCTTGGGGTATGCCCACCTCTCCTTACATCTCCCACCCCTCCAAAATGCCAGCCCCCACCCCATCTTTTTACAGAGCTCTTCTTGGTCTTGCCTTATGCTGGATCTGCCCTTAGAACAGGGGTTGGCAAACCACAACCTGTGGGCCAATTTTGGCCAGCAACCTGTTTTTGTAAATAAAGTTTTATTGGAACACAGGCACAATCACCTGTTTAGGTATTATTGTCCATGGCTGCTTTCTCAATACACAGGGCTGAGGCTAAACACAGACTCTGTCTCTTCACAGAAAGTTCACACTCTCCTGCCGTATGTCACCGAGATGCTCTTCTGAACACGCAGGTCTCTTCCTGAGAAATAATCTCTGTGACATCGGAAAAGTACAGTTCTTAGCACTATTATCTGTTATCTTGAGGAATTATCTTTAAAAGTTTTAATAGGTTCATAGGACATAGTCCTTCAACTGCAAAGAATTAAAAACAACCACCCGTGAAATGGTGAATGACATGGTGGGGAGTTTAAGATTTGAAAGGGGCAGACACCTCTTCGGAGAGTTTGGCCACGGAGGGGAGGAAAAGCTGGGCGTGGCTGGAGAGGAGTGTGATTCTTACTATGCTGACTTGTGATCACATGTGTGAAGCACTGAGTACCCAGCAGGCACTCAGAGAGGTGTCACACCTGCCATCCCCCCAGTAAGGGAAAGTCAGAAGAGGACTTACAAGGGCCATTAGAGCAGTAAACCAATACATGGAATAGTTCAGATAGAAACAAACGATAATGAGATGCTAGTCTCATTAATTAGATTAGAAAAGTAATTCTTAGTCTATTCACACAGGCTAGTTCAAGGTCACTCATACTGGCAGCAGGCAGTGCTATAGGGCTCAGTGCAGCAATCTTCACTCAGCAGCATCTCAAAGGGGCCCACAGCAAGGCCCTCTCCCCTGTCCACCATTAGTGCCAACTCCAACCAACCTACAGAGGATAAAGTTAACAACCCAAAAAATCACATTGAAAAAAAGTTTATTTAAAAAAGTTCTAGCAGCAAGAACAGTAACAAAACAAAAGGAGAGACTGACAAACAAAACAAGGAGGCTGTGTCCCCTGGGACTGTCTCCATCCTTCAATCAAGTTCTTTATATCGAGCAAACATGACTCTTCGCACAGCGTCTCGGTAAGTCTCGTTGGACTGTCTCTTGCTGGTTCTTCCAGGAGCCCCCACCCCGGGCCCCCTCATCCGGCCTTCAGTCTGTAAAAAAAGGCAAACTATGAGGTGGGCTCTCAGAATGAAATTAGCTTCTGGGCTGGTCTTTGACTATAAAAGTTTCTGAACCAGTACGGATCAGGACACAGAATTTTTTAGGTGTTTTTTTTTTTTTTTAAGTACATTTTATTGATTTTTTACAGAGAGGAAGGGAGAGAGATAGTTAGAAACATCGATGAGAGAGAAACATCGATCAGCTGCCTCCTGCACATCCCCCACCGGGGATGTGCCCCCAACCCAGGTACATGCCCTTGACCGGAATCGAACCCGGGACCCTTCAGTCCGCAGGCCGACGCTCCATCCACTGAGCCAAACCGGTTTCGGCTTTTTTAGTTGTTTAATAAACAAGCACCCAAGATGAATAAGGAGGGTGGTGAAGCCATCATTTCAGGACACAGAATTCAACACCAGAACTATGAGAAGCTAACCTATGCTGGCAATTCCAGAGGGGGACTAAGCCTACACAATATGGGCAATGTTTCCTCCCTCTTCTCACCTTCTTTGTTTTTCCTGAAATCTGAGGGCCAAGTCCTTCCTGGGAAACCAGGACTAACTTCATGCTCCTCAAAGACAGGACAGCATGCCCAGCCTGTGTGGCTCAGCGGTTGAGCGTCGACCCATGAACCAGGAGGTCACTGGGTCATGGGTTTAATTCCTGGTCAGGGCACATGCACAGGATGTCGGCTTGATCTCCAGCAGGAGGTGTGCGGGAGGCAGCCAATTGATGATGTTTTTCTCTCATGGATGTTTCTCTCTATCCCTCTCCCTTACTCCTCTCTCTCTAAAAATCAACAAAAACATGTTAAATCCTTTTTACCTTTCATTGCTAGTTCCCACGTTTTTACCAAACGATTCTTCAGTCTCAAACTGCCTAATTCCCACAAGGCCTGACCTCTGACTCTGTGTAAGAATAAGATGAGCCCTATTCTAATTTCTCTCTCCCGGTCCCACCACCAAGCAAACTGCCAAGGGCAAGCATGTAGTCAAAACCCAGGAATCAAGACCGAGGGGCTCCTCAGCTCAGATCCTTCGCCAGCAGCGGAGAGAGCCCAGCTCAAAGGCAGGGCCACAGCTCTGGGCCACAGAGAGAGAAAGTTAAGTATATTCCAGGTTCATGCCAGCCCAACAAGACGGAAACCATGTCACCTCTTCCGCCGAAGCCAATCCAGGGTGGCCATGTCCGGGCCCCTTCCTCCAACCAGCAGCCTGCTGAGCACAGCCTCCTCTGCTGCTGTTGTCAACATCTTCTTTATCAACAGGTTTCCGGTCACTGCAAAGGAAGCAGACATTCTTAGATACCTCGCTTTCCAAGGGACTTATCTGTGGGGACACGGAGATGACCAAGACCTGACCCTGTTCACAGGGAAGGACGTGAGAAGAATATGTCAACAGATGCTTCTGGCGCAGAGCACCCAGGCATGGGCGTGCAACAGCAGCTCTGTGCTACTGAACTACAGCACAGGGAACACAAACTGTGAAGGGGCATCACCGGAAATGACAGAAATCCCACGAGGGGACACCTGCCTGGGTCTGACCAATGAGGAGTCGGGGAGCCAGAAGAGAGGCGCAGTGAGAGAGCGAACACGACTGCCCCGGAGAGGGGGCAGGACTGGCAAACGGCTGCTCGGGCCAGACTGCAAATGACCACTGGACATCTCGCTCCATCAGGCCTGGACTTCACTCCTCGGGCAAAGAAACCCCCTGAAAATCAGGCCTCCCTCCAGGCAATGTCACCTCCACACAAGAGGCGGTCGAGGAGCCGCCGGCATACAAAGGTCATGGTGCGGTGGGGAAAGAATGGACGAGGACTGCGAGCCAAGGTGCGATGGAGGAGTCTGGTTTGGAGGTGAGCTAGAAAGGGGCCCAGGCTTCATCAGGAATGTGACCACTAGCACCAGGGGATAAAGGAGGAAGACTGGGCCAGACCAGGGAGACCACGATGCAGTGGCGTCATTACTCTGAACAGGAGCACAGCAAGTTCCCCAGACCCTGAGGACTGAGTATAATGTGGACTACAACACTGAGTAACTGTTTAGTGTAGCAGCCGAGGGTGTCCGAGAGGACATGCCCAGGAGGTAAATGAAAATAGTGACTCGGCACAGGAAACAGAACTGACTCAGGGTGGAGTTACAGGACTTGTTAGCTGGTTAGTGGCGGCTGTGGCTTTGGGTACCTTGGACAGTGCAGGTCAAGAGGGTACGGCACTGAGGGCAGAGTCCTGGACAATAATCACCCAGAAGAGGGATGAGTAGGAAAGAAGACGAGGGAGGAGGAGAGCCAGTAGAAAGCGGTGCGAAGGGCAAGGGAAGAGAGGAGGTCTCCCTGCACCTTTGTCCTTGCCCAAGAGTTCAAATGGCAGAGAGTGACCAATGGGATGTGCCCGCCCCACCATGTGTCACAATAAAGGTTCCCCAGAGAAAAAGTCTGAGTGTGACCCATTTATCGGGCCCGTGGCTGACATGGGGAGAAAGGGTTCCCAACCATGGCCATGGCAGCACTGGCTTTGGCCGCGAAGCAGCCAGCCCATCTTCCAGGCAAACACGTACTCCCTGTAAAGACAGGAGGCCAGAAGGCTGGGTGACGCTCATGCTCAAGGAGCTGAGACAGCCCTGCTGCCTGAGACAGAAAGCAGCAGCACAGCTGGAGGAGGGGATGCCTCCCCGTTAGGTCTTGAGACCGAGGCTGAGTCCAGAGCTCCTGGCTTACCTGTCAGTCTCTCTGGAGTATTTAATTCGTTTTCTTTCTGGAGAGTCAAGAGATTGAAGCTTTTCTCTGCGATCATTTCCTCTTTCTTTAAACTTCCCCTGTTGGGAAGCAGAAGAACAGAGCTGAGGGGCAGAGAAGTGGGGAAGCCTCATTTTATTCCTGATTATTTCTCTGAATGTGAAGGGAGTTCATCTGGCGGCCAACCCCTGGCATCTCTCGTTCCTCCACACACTGCCTGAGGACGCAGCGGCTGCTGGGGCAGCCAGGGAGGAACAGGGTGTGTTCCATCAGCTGCTTTTCCCATCCGAGGAGGAGGGGCTTCCCAGCAGGCTCCCAGCCGGGTTCCCGGCATCACGAGGTCTGCCCTGGGCTGGGGCAGCTCCAGGCTGGGGCCCGAGGCTGGCGAACTGTGTGGTCCAGGTGGCAGGTCCATTTGGCGGTCACAGGAAGCTACCTCCTCTAGCAGCTGCAGCAGGAAAAGGTGTTACCCCAGCAGCCCTGGCCAACACTCCTGCACTAATTTCAAGAGCTGGGCAGGACAGTGGAATGCTATTTATGTGATCTACTCAGAAACCCTTAGCACCACCTTTAAAAATATATCACCTTTATTAAGATGTGATTTATACACAATAAAATCCACCCGTTCCAATGTAGATGAGCTGAGAACTGTTACAGCATCCTTTAGGGCCTCGTGTTCGCCATCTTCAGCACAGCCCAGGAATTCCACACCAGACAGCACAGCCAAGGCCGTAACGGTCCCCTGAGCTTACCTCCCGTTCTCTCCTCTCCAGGTAGGCGAGCTCCTGCTCCGACTGCTTTATCTTCCGGTGGATTTCCAGGTTTTGCTGAGAAGAGAAGGCGTTCTGAGTGCAGGTCTAGAACGAGTGGTCCAGAAACGCCTCCTGGCCTTTCCCCGCAGCTGCTTCTGGACCGCGGCTCCTCTCATGACCAGTCCCCTAAGCGGCCACGATACCCTGCCAGCACCCATCCCTGACTGGTCTACTTAGGCTCAGCAACGGGACCCCGGCTCTAACGCTGCCTGTCACACAGGTTAGTCATGTGGGTGGCACAAGAGGGGACTTCACTCTACTTCTAAGATGTAAAAGACACAACCCTAATTTGTCTCTCTTCACCTAAGATACAAATTATGGGAGAGGGAACCTGGGCACACCAGGAAGAAAACCAAATGCCCAGAGGCTCTGCCTACTGCCCCCCAGCATCCAACACTGTTCACTTTCAAGCCCCCAGAGAAACATTAAAAGGAAGCCCGAGGCCTTCAAGGAACAGACAGACTGCTCTGAGAGTCCCTCCTCCTCGAGGGCCCCACACGGAAGCGGCTCCCTGCACAACGCCCTCCGGCACATGGAAGAGAAGAAACTAGAACGGGGTTCTCTGTGCGGGTCTCTCCAAGGAAAGGGAGTGCCAGCCTACCTTCTCCTGCCCAGGGCCAGCTCCGTCTGTGGGTTACCAGACGGCTAGCTTCTCTCTCCTGACAACTACCCTCTGTCCCTTTAGCCATTTAGTAGTATTTTCATCAGAAAGCTGAAACTTAAATGCCGGTCTGATGTCTCAGAATTTGAAAAGGTTGCAGGGACTTGGGAGGAAGCCAGTGGGAGGGACTGTCCGAGGGGCGTCCCAGAACCCCGGGGGCTGTGGGAACCTGTAGAGGCAGCGGGAGAGGAGGTGTGCCTGTTACCGAAAGCAGAGCTGCTCGGCTTCCAGCCACGTGAGACGTGGTTTGTGCGGAGAGAGTCTCATCCAGCCCCTCACCTGCCCTTGCAGCACCCGCTGCAGAAGGCTCCACAGCACGAGTCCACCTAATGGGCTTTATTTGCCCAGAATCTGGCTCCTGGTCAGTACATGTAAATGGGAAGGCTGCAGATGAGGCCCGATACTTGTCCATTAACGCAGCATGGCTCACAGCAGCACCTCCCCACAGGGAGAGACGGCAGGATGTGACCCTGGGGGAACTGCATCGAGAGGCAGGCGAAACCAGAAGCCTCCAAGCATAAAGCAGAGGAGGGGCTTGTCTGAGGTCCAACTGCTAGGCTAGCCACAGAGCTAAGGTGAGAAGCCCAGCTTCCCACTCCACAGCCGCCTCCTGTCCTCAGCACAGGCTCCGCGCGTGGCGCCCCCGCCCCAGCCACGCTGCTCGCCGTGGGTCTGAAGCTTTCTGAAGGTGGCACAGCTTCATCCAAAGCAGCTCATGGAAAAGGGAGGAGCAGCTTATTCTGGAAGGGCCCGACTTAGCCATGGGAGCGGAGAGGAGGCAGCTGAGGAAGGGCGGCAGGCGCTTTTTCAGTCCCCGAAATGCTCGGCGATGGCAAACGTTACCGTGTGGAAGGCCAGGCCCCCCATACCTTGTGCAGGTCTGAGAGCTGCTGGTGCTTGATCAGAACGTCTTTATTGGGAAACTGCCTTCGGCAGAGCAGACAGGCCAGCTTATTCCAGTCGGTGAGTTTGTCTTCTTCGTTCTCCTTCTTGCTCAGCTCCTCCTGCTGCTGGGGCTGCGCTGTGCGGGGCTGCGGAGGAGGGGGCTGCTCCTCCTCCTCCTCCTCCTCCTCATAGTCACTGTCTCCCCCGTATTCACCCAGGAGGCCGATCAGTGGGTTAACCACCTTGGGCTGGAAGGAGAGGGCCAGGGATTAACACCAAACTTAACCTATATTTTGGGCCCGTTTTTCTGGATATTCTGATCTGGGCATCT
Source organism: Myotis brandtii (assembly GCF_000412655.1). NCBI lineage: Eukaryota > Metazoa > Chordata > Mammalia > Chiroptera > Vespertilionidae > Myotis > Myotis brandtii. The sequence continues at coordinate 1,108,726 of NW_005357736.1, read as the reverse complement.
CATTTCTTCTTTTAGTTTGAATAGTGAACTGGGTTCAGTATACGCCCACTGACCATACTGCTCATTTCCCAGATGGAGGCAACATGGTTCGAGCGTGACTGTTCTCCGTGCTGACTGAGACAGAGACAGCACAGGGACCCTAGCAACAAAGTGGCGAAGAGAAGGCAGAGGGAGGAGAGCTGAAGTCCAACACAGAGAAGAGTCACAACCTGACAAGTTTCAGAGGAAGAGACACAACCACCTGCAAGCACCCTGACCTGGAGGAGAGGAGGGAGGCTGAGACTGCAGCACCCCCTAGGGGTTAGGAGGCGGCTGAAGGAGGCGGCCATGGAGGACAGCCCTCGGGTAGAGCTATGGCTTCTCAGCAAGGGAACTGCAAAGGGGATGAGGACAGCTGTGCTACAATGAACTGAGTTAATAATGGGGAGCGGGCAGGGCACCTACCAGTAGCTCACAGGAAGCTGTTAGGTAATAAGGTAAGGTCACTGGCCTATGATCAATCAAAAGTAAAAACTAAAGCAGGTTACTATGTTGTGGAGAGAGAGAGGGGGGAAAGGAGGGACGAGAAGCATCAATTTGTCGTTCCACTTATTTATGCATTCACTGGTTGATTTTTTTTTTTAATATATTTTTTTTTATTGGTCTCAGAGAGGAAGGGAGAGGGAGAGATAGAAACATCAATGATGAGAGAGAATCACTGACTGGCTGCCTCCTGCACGCTCCCTACTGGGGATCCAGCCTGCAACCCAGGTATGTGCCCTGACCAGGAATCGAACCCTGACCTCCTGGTTCATAGGTCAACGCTCAACCACTGAGTCATGCAGGCCGGGCTCATTGGTTGATTCTTGTATGTGCCCTAACTGGGGACAGAACCTGCACCTTGGCATATTGGGACAATGCTCTAACCAACTGAGCTACCCAGCCAGGGGACGAGACTATCACACTAATGCAGTGGTTCTCAACCTTGGCTGCACATTAGAATCACCTGGGAATCTTTTTAAAATCCTGATTTCTGGGCCTCATCCTCCGGAAATTCTGTTTCCTTGTTATGGGGTGGGGCCACGACATTAGTAACAAAGAAACAGAATTCCCGGAGGATGAGGCCCAGAAATCAGGATTTTAAAAAGATTCCCAGGTGATTCTAATGTACAGCCAAGGTAGAGAACCACTACACTAAGGCATCTAAAAAACAGATACCAATGTTAGCCACTGTTCATTTTGGCCAGGCAAGCAAACTACAAAAATGACCAAACATCTACGCCACACATTCTTATGCAGCACCAACGGACAGGCAACACCAGGGCAGAGCAATGGGTTTCGATCATTTAGAAGGAAAGAATTAAAAAGCCCAAGACTGTAACTTGAAAAGGGCCAGGCAGGCCCGGCTCTGGGGGAATGGAGCAGAGGAGAGGGAACGAGGACAGAACACGGCCTCTGCTTCTCCAGTTAAAGCTCGACTAGCAGTTTGCCCGACTCATACCTGCTGGGAGACAGAGCTAAAGGATCAACGTCAAAGTGAGCCGTGCCCCTGACCCTCCTTTCCCGTTCGGAACCAGTTCGGAACCAGCCCAGCCCGGCACCAGCTCAGCCTTACTGGGGGAGGGCTCTCTTCCTTCTTCACAGTGGGAGGCAGGGGCTTCTTAAAGACATCCTCTGGGGGGACTGACTCCTCACTGGCATCTTCCTGAAACTGAGAAAATCCAAGGTAATTCTCATAAAAGTTAGGTTATGAGTTGTTATTATTTCAAAAGAAAACACACACACATTTAGTATATTATTGAGTGATTACTGTATGTCAGGAACTTAAGGGAATAATTTAAAAGGAGACCTGAAATGCTAAGTGCTGTACATGATGACACTGTAAGATCAGAAAGAAGAGACAAACAATGCCAAAATGACGAAGAAGATAAGGGCGCACTTTCCTGTGAATTTCTACTACACAGGCATGAAAATAATAGTTTAAAATGCTACCCCCGCTGCAGTGACACTACAGCGCTGTGTATAGAATTAACACTGAAGAGGGAAGGCAGGAAGCGAAACTGGACGGAGGAGCTGGGGTTTGAGCTGAGGCCCTGTTTCACCCCCGGCTTCTGCGCTTGTAAGAGAGAGAGAGACCCCGCCTGCTCTCTGAGCAACTCCACCCTCCGACCCGAGCATCCCCTGCAGAGACCCCTTTGTTTCCAACTGTACGTCTCGCGGAAAGGAGGGCAGATCGCAAGTCCTCTCACCCTCGGCCCGCCGCGGTCCCTCTTCTCCTTGCCGTCCCTTTTAGACGGCTCCTTCTTGCCACCCGACTTTCCCTGACTGGCTGGCTTCTTCTCCTTGCTCTCTTCTTCCTCAGGTGAGCCAGGGTCCTGGGGCACATAGACTTCTTGCTGTAATACAGTTGGAACAGGTAAGTCTACAGGATATCTCACCTTCCCAGTAGTTTCAGGTCTTAGGAGCAGTTCCTTTCTGGGGGAAAGAACAGTTCTCTCACTCCCAAGTCTAAGAAGAGACACATCAAACAAGGTGAAAACCCACTCCAGGCAGAGGACACATCCAAGCGACACACTGTCCCCTCTCTTAAGAGCAGCACTGTTCTAACCTGGAAGGCCGAAAGGCACTGACTTTCCACATAGGCAACAGTTAATATAAAGGTCGTCATCTTTAAAATCTACCTGAATAAATAAATACCACTCAATGGAAGACCTGGACTTTTTAAATCACTGACAAAGTGAACAAAGCACAAAACTCACCTGGGTGTTGGGGTCATAATAAGTTCCCGCCAAGGGGTCATAATAGTAGCCAGTTGCCGAGTCATATATGTAGCAGTCCGATGATGCTAGAGGGAAGAAAACCAGGCAATGTCAGTCCCCGCCAATGACTAACCAACAATGAGGCTGGCCAACCTACAAAGAGCAGGATCTGTAGGTGGTGCTCTCTCTGAATGAGCAGCCCTCTGGCCAACTTAGTGAGCACAAGATTTTAATGGTTGTCCAGCCAAAAACACACACAACAGAAATAAAAGAAAGGGCACTCACACTGCTGTCCTTGTCGATTTGAATCTGAAGACCAGTCGGAATTTCTGCCACCTCCCCTCCTATCTCGGAAATATTTCTTGCCCTATCACAGAAAGGCAAGTTAAAAGAATGGAACGTCCGACAGCCATTAACCTTTAAAGTCACCACTGGAGAGACTCGCAGCCACTCTTTCAGTCGCTTGAGAATCGTAACAGAGCACTCACTCCCCAGCTGCTGAAGCCTACCTGGTAGTAGTGGTCAGAATGGTCCCCAGAATCATTTCTGCAACAAACAACACAACATGTCACGTGCCTGCCACCAAAGGTCACCTGAGAAGTGCCCAACCCTACAGGCCACAGACACTCTCTGCCCCTGCAGGGAAGCAACCACCCGCCACAGCAAGCGGTTCTGCTGGTGCGACGCCTGAGGGGAGGGGCAGCGGGGCGTCTACAGAGCCTCTGATGGAGCGAAACAGCAACTGAGCTGAGGGTGCAGGAGCCAGATGTGTCCATCCCTGTAAGCCGCCTCTCTGACGTAGTTACCATTCCTGGACCACGATGAGGGAAGGAGTAAAGAGGAAGGCGAGGCCCCAGTGCTATGGGAGTGTGAACAAGGTGAGGAGAGTAGGACAGCATTTTTTTAGAATTCCAAGGGGCAAGGTGGTATCAAGATTGTTCTGCACATCCAAGAGTGTAGCATCATTTGGGCCCAAAGATACCAGGCAGTCACGAAGGAAAGGACTCAAGTACCCAGTACTACTAAGGGGGGAAACCTAGAGTCAGAACAAGGCCAGCTTCAGAAAAAGAAAACTAAGCCATCCACAAAAGGAAGGCACCATGCCTTACTCTCTCTGTCTCTCCAGCAGGAATAGGAGTTTCCTCCCCAAATCTCAAGTGGAGGCAGCAGGGGACCCAGCCCACCGCTCTGCCTTACCTTCGTTTCCCAGTGGCCAGGTTTACAGCTACCATCTTCCCGTCAATACTAAATGGTGGATCGAGGTTCTGCAAGATCTTCACTACACGAAGAGCTTCCTGGGGACCCAAAGACACGTGTGAACCCAAAGAGAGGAAAGGCCATGTCCTCTGCAGGAGCCTGGACGAGGGCTTCCCTTCCCAAAGGAGAAGGTCCTGCACAGTGTGCTCCGGCCGGAAACACGAAGGGTGCTGCAGACAGGCTCCTCTGGAGGAGCTGCCCAGGGCGGCCCTCCGTTTCTTTTCTTTTTTAACCGGAAAACATTTCATTGTGAGAAGCACCTTTTTCTGAGTCACACAGACTTAGGGTTTGTTCCAGAAGGGAAGACAGCATAATCAATTCAGATTTATGATTTTGCTTTTTGTTTTTTATCAGTTTCTCATCTAAATGTCAGAAATTCAAATCCTTTATTTTAGGCTGCAACTGTCCTCACATCAGATCCAGTGATTTCTGAGCATGAAATCTGCGATGTACCAATGATTTTTATTACTATCTTGATGTCACTTCCATGGAAAAGGCCCCACAGCTAAAAATTCACGTCACAAGAATCTACCTACAAAAGCAACACTCTGAGGGAAAAGAGGGTGTCCTGTGACCACCAAGTAGAAAACCGCCTGTGGTGGGCAAAACACGGTGGAGAAATGAGAAAATTCACTAAACTCCTGAAAGGCTCAGTACTCGGACTCTCCAGCAGTGACTAGGCTCTCTGCGGATTCTAACCGGAAACTGGAAATGCACAAGACAAAGTGGACTGGAAAACCACTCACGATTTCCAAGTTCCACGGGGAGTCACTTCCCCTCCGTGGACTTAAACCCAAAGGAGGGGTTTCTACACCAGCTGTCCCTAGGCCTCTGCAGGGGGAAACTCACGGCGTGGGAGTCGAGGTCAATGAAGCCATAGGTGTGGCCCATGGGGCCGGTTCTGTTCTTGATGATCCGGACGTTGGCAGTGGTCAGGTGGACGTAGGGCTCCAGCACTTCCACGATCACCTCAGGGGGCGTGGACCGATAGATGCGTTTGAGCATGATGGCTGAACAAACCACCACAAATGGCAGAGCAGCAGAGAAAGACACAGAAAGGTTAACTTCTGAAGTCCTCACAGCTTGGTTGCTTTTTGTTTTTAACTGCAGATGCTACTTGCTCTAGTAAGGCTGCTTCTGTAACCAACGCTAGTCAAATAAATGCCTCCTCCTTTCCCTCACCAACACTCAGAGATCTACACCGAGGCCCTGCTGCGTGTGAACAGCAACTTGCTACTGGAGGATGAAGGCCCCTGAAACTAGCACAGCCAGCCCATCAGGCTGAGCGGCTGTGCGAGGGCGTGGGAAGTGGTGGTCCCCAGCCACACAGGCCGTCCTCCCCCCACCACGGCGTCACCAGCCCCGACACAGGACTTACTTTTGCTCTCCCCATCCTGGCGCGTCTCCCCAGACCACGAATCCTTCTCTCGGTCTCTTCGGAAGCTGAGCCCTTCCCTTCGAGAGGAAGGCAGGTACCGATCCGCGTCTTTTTTTTGATGCCCCAAGCGTGGTTCTTGTCCTTCTTCCCGCTTCTTGGGCTCAGGTTCCTTATCAGTGGACCTTGGGGGCTGGCTGGGTTGTTTTTCTGATGGTGGTGGGATGGGTGTTTTCTGAAGCTGAGGGTAAGTTACTAAATCTTGCTTCACGTCTGTCACTAGAGGAACAGAAACAGAACCTCTGGCAGGTTTTATCCAAAAAGCACTGCTGCTCTGATTCCTCCTCTCCGCCATCCAATACTGACCCTGGAATGCTTCCAAGTCTCAGGACGCCTACAGAAAGTCCCTGACAGATTACACACAGAGCTAATGAGACAGCACATGGAACGGTTCACAGAAGAACCTATCCAAGTATTAAAAAATTTAATATTAGCCCGGCTAGCACGGCTCAGTGGTTGAGCGTCAACCTATGAACCAGGAGGTCACGGTTCCATTCCCGGTCAGGGCACCTGCTCTGGTTGTCTCGATCCCCCCCAGTGGGGGATGTGCAGGAGGCAGCTGATCAATGATTCTTTCTTCTCATTGATCTCTCTCTCTCTCTCTCTCTCTCTCTCCCCCCCTTCCTCTCTGAAATCAATAAAAAATATTTTAAAAAATTAATATAATGAGTATTCTATCACTTCCCATTTATATATAAATCCTTCATGAGACCCTGGACCTAACTATTATAATCAATGATAAGAACAGATTTGGTGACAAAATTACTAAAATATGACTCTTGCTAGAAGTTTGGTAGAAACATATGTGTCTAGGAGCCTTGCTCCTGCTAGGGTTATGACACAAGGACAGCTGTCTCAAATTCTGTCCACGGCCCCCCTCTCCTCTGGCGAAGCTAAGAATAGACCTAACTGCATACAGGTTGTTTATACGTAAAAATTTATAGCAGGCAAATGTCTTTCAAAATATAAATGATTCATTACAAATCTTTCTATAGGAGAATCATCTATCCAGTTAATTATGGGCACATTTTTGCAATTAATCATTCTTAGAGGGTCACAGGAAGCCATGTGACTCAAAAGGAGACATCAAGGGGCCACACAGAGATTGACGGCCGCAACGGCTCCTGGTGAGCACCTGCGTTATGCTTACACGCGCAGGCCGCCTCAGCCCTGGGCTGCGCTAACGATCATTCGTTAGAAGAGACTGAGAAAGAAGTCTTTCTTGAGAGAAAAAACCATTTTGCCTCATCTGGTCACGCCAGCAGCTAACAGCTGCGTCCTTTGCTCTTTCCCGCTGGTGGGCATGTCTAGAGCAGGCCTTCCCGAGTCTGTCACAGCACCTGCACCACAGCCTCTCAGGAGGGAGGCTCTCTGCTCAGGGCAGAGCCCGGCACGGAACTCTGCAGGCATCCTGCGTTGCAGCCTGTGTGGAGCGGTGAGGCTACACAGAGGCTGCTGAGTCCCGCGTGGAACTGTATTTGATGGCCATGCCTAGCTTTCCTCGAGTGGGAATGTCAGAAGGACGGCCGTGACAGTCACTGCTACAGAGCTGCTGTTTTGGGCGTCTCTGGAAGCTGCTTTAAGGGTTCCCACCTAGAGCTTTTCTGGAAAAAGTTACTTTAAAGTCAAGTGACTGAGAAGCTGTTAGGTTTATTCCTCTATAAAAATAGCACACACCCTCAATCCTGATTACTTTCTCATTTATATTTTTACTGTTACTTCAACAAATGTTTTTCTGTTGAAGATCCTGCAAAGTTTACATAGAGTGCAAATGAGAAAATGATAATGATAACAAATGATTCCCGGTAACTTCAAAGAAGTGGGGAAGGGGTCACGTGGACAAATGCCAGCAGACTCTTTCCCAACCTAACACCCTTGAATGCGCCCTGAGCCGCAATGCCACCGACCTCTGTTCAGCTGCCCATTTAGGCACCTCAGTCTGAGGAGCCTGCAATCCATCTCTCTCCCTGGTGGGACTCGGAGATTTCAATCACTAGCAGGCCACCTGAGGTTAGGAGTCACACTGCACCTTTAAGATCAGCTTACATTGAGGGATGACTACCCTATAGCCCAGGAAAAGCATAAAGTGTGTCTTGCTCAGTGCACAAATGAAAACCACGGCCTCTACCCCCACTCACCTTCCCTCGGGCACTTGCAGAATGAGCATGAAGACTGGAGTCCAGCAGTGCTGGCCTTACACTGCAAGAGAAAGAAGTCAATTTGACTACAAATATTTTTAAAAACCTAATGTATACCCAATGTATGGGAATCACTTTTGGGGCCTGGGACACATTAACTCAATTTACATGATTTCTAATGGAAAAAAAGGATTCAGTTTTCAAACAAATGGCTCTGGAACAGCCTCCTGGAATAAATTAGGTCGTTTCCAGCGGCAGGCCCAGAGCCTCTCTGGCCACAGGCAGAAGCTGGGAAACCGGGACTGTGGATGACGGTGCTGACCTCCAGTTCATCGGAAATGAGCCAAAGAAGAGCTCTGCCCTAGAGCCCTCCATGGAGGAGCTTGGCGCCAGGTCCTTACTTCTGGGGAGAGGAACTCTCGCCACTTACCCGTTTGCAGCACCAAAAATCCGGGCTGGGCACATACTCGAGGGTGACCTCTTTGTCATGGATCATGAGAGTTCCCTGTGGAGACAAAGACAGAAGCCATCGACATCAGCCCTCAGAGAACCGGAGACACAGGAAGGCACAGACGCCTGTCCAGTCCCCAAGCGGAAACATGTCACAAGGAGTGAGCTTATTCATCAACAGAAGTCAATGGCTGTTTGAAGCCAAGACGTGGGCAGGGGGGCAGAGCAAGCACAAGCTTCGGGCAAGGGAGTGCGAGGAGGTGGCATCCGTCTTCGGCCTTGGCTCCTGCGGGTTGGGGCGCTGTCCCCGGGCAGGTGAGGCCCCGTCTGCTCCTCCAGAGCTCAGGCGTGCACTCCACTCGCCTGTGCGCCCACAGTCCCCGCTGGTAGAGCTAGCTCACTACCCACAGCACACTCCCTTCTGCAGCCGGAGGCACGGAGCCCTCCATGGTCTTCTTCCCGAGGCTCACTCAAAACGCCTCGGAGAGGCGGGAGGGAGGGCTCTGAACTCCGGTGCCTGGAAACTTTCTTTGGAAACTGGCTGCATGGCAAAAGCACCAGGAGAAAGAGGCCCAGCACGGCAGACAGGAAGGAAGGAGGGAGGGGACAGCTTCACGGAGCTCACATCCTCACATCTGGAAACTGAAGGGCTGGTGGCCGTGGCCGCAGCATCACCCTGGCTCGGAGCCTACAGAGTGAGCTGCCATGAGCGCTGAGAACCAACCATTGGCAAGTCAGCACTTGGGGAAAGTCGGGCACAGGACAGGGGGACGGGGCTCAACAAGCCGCAGCTAGAGCTCCGCGGCCTCTGCGTAGTGGACCAGTCATGAAATCTATTTCACACCAAGATCAAAGGAGTTTTGTTTAACAAACACTAACCAGCAGATACTTGCGAAAGCAGAGGAGAAATCTCTCTGCCTAGACAGGACCCTCCCCGACACCTGAACGTGAACTGACCGAGGCTGCGACTGGAACTAGCCCCTGCGCTGCTCACTCTCCGCCCTCTCGGGCCCTGTGTCTCCTCAGACAGGGCTCTGAGTTACACAGGCTTTTCTCTGCAATTGGACCTCAGTGTCTTGCTTGGATCCATACCTCTGTCATATAATGCTTTACCTCTCTGCTTTTCACACCAAAAGAGTCAAGAAAATACATAGAATCAAATTACTGTCTTGTCAAAACCAAAGGAGAACTGCCTGCCTACCCAGGCCTGAGAACCTGGTCTCTGAGAAACTGTTCCCTGGCTTAGTCTCAGGCCGGGGGATGGCGATAATAAATACTTGCTAACATTTATTAGGTGCTTATTCAGAGCCAGAAACTGTTAAATATGCTATTGTATTTAATTCCCTAAATGATCCCATGAGGCAACATCATCTCCATCTGACAGACGAGGAAACATGTCAGAGGCAAGGCCAGCTGGGGAAAGGCAGAGCCAGGTCCACATCTGGGGTCACAGGAAGGGACCTCCTGCCCTAGTCACCAACTCCTGCTCAGATTAGGGGAGGAGCCAACCCAGGAGAAGAGTGCTGCAGGCAGGGAGGGTCGGGGGAGGGGGGGGCACTGTACCCTCCCACCTAAACCATGGGCTCTGGGCCGGTCAGTGTGGTGCAGTGGTTGAGGCTGTCCCACCCACCAGGAGGCTGTCGGTTTGGTTCAATTCCCAGTCAGGGCACATGCCCGGGTTGTGGCTTAATCCCCAATAGGGGGTGTGCAGGAGGCAGCTGATTGATGTTTCTCTCTCTCTCCCTCTCCTTTCCTCTCTTTGAAATAAAAAACAAAACAAAACAAAAAACCCAACAACGTGGACTCTGGGTCATGTTCCCTAAATTTGAATCCTGCCTCCACTCCATGACCTTCAGCAAGATCCTTCGCTTCTTTGCACTAAGTTTCCTCTTCTGTAAAGTCGGGATGACAGTACCTACTTCATAAGGTGGTTATGACAATTAAAAAAATTAACATATGGCCCTGACCGGTTTGGCTCAGTGGATAGAGCAGTGATGGTGAACCTATGACACGGGTGTCAGAGGTGACACGCGAACTCATTTTTTTGGTTGATTTTTCTTTGTTAAATGGCATTTAAATATCTATATATATAAAAGCCTAAGTGACCGAATGACCAAACGACTAAACGACCTGGTTGACTGGTCACTATGACACGCACTGACCACTAGGGGGCAGACGCTCAATGCAGGAGCTGCCCCTGGTGGTCAGTGCACTCCCACACCCAACCTCCAGAGGACCCTCCCCCCGGCCGACCAACCACCCATGCCCCCTCAGGCCAGCCCCCATCACCCCTGATCATTGGCCAGGCTGAGGGATCCCACCTGTGCACGAATTCGTGCACTGGGCCTCTAGTATAAAATAAATATCAAAAATATAAGTCTTTGTTTTACTATGGTTGCAAATATCAAAAAATTTCTATATGTGACACGGCACCAGAGTTAAGTTAGGGTTTTTCAAAATGCTGACACGCCGAGCTCAAAAGGTTCACCATCACTGTTCTAGGACATACGCACGTACAGAGGTGAACGCTCATGGCTGTGCATACCTAGTCTCTTACGTAGTTAACCTCCTTGGTGGATATTTTTTACAAATTCCTGTAATACTTTCTCTCTCACAAACACTCTCACCCATGCTGACGGCTCTCTCACACGGCACATTAAAAAATTAAGAAATTAGGTGACCATAAAAATTGTTAGGCAAACCAATAAAAGAAAGAAAGAAAGAAAGAAAGAAAGAAAGAAAGAAAGAAAATTAACATATGAATGAGCTTAGCATGGAAAACAGTGAAGGCTCAGCAATGCATTTTGACCCCTCTGTGCCAGACAAGGACGAGCACGTAGGGGAGCAAGCAGGGTCAAGCAGCCCCTCACTCCATCGCCCTGCCTCGCCTGTCAGCTAGTAATGGCGCACAGCTCCTCTCACCCTGGGAAAGACCACACTTCCCCTGGGACGGACGCTGCACATCAGAACCTGCATTTTCATGACAACTCAGTGTTAGCTGCCAATTGCTGGGCCAAATCTTAGCATCCAGGCTCGATCTCCTGGCTTTTATTATCAGTACCTGGTACAGAAGAGGGACTAAATGCTTGTGAACAAAGGACTGAATGGCCCCAGGAAAACTGGCATGCGCAGTGCACAGGAGCTCTGGAGGGAGTACCGCTGTCACAGACTACACCGTCCCCCCAGCCCGCGAGACATGGGGGCTGCCATTGGAACGAGGCGCCTGGTGAGTGACAGTCAATTGCAAATTCTGACTTCACCACTTGGCATCAGTGGAAGCAGGAATTTCTAAGGCAAGGAGCACTGATGCTTCTCAGGGAGCAAACATGCTGCCCAGGAGCTGTGGACGAGCTTCTGTTGGAGGGAGGGACCCCCTGCCAGAGCACTCACTGACATATCGACTTGGAGATTACCTTCACCTTATATATTATGTTATAAAGGCAATGATTCTTACTAGTATTCCTCAGAGACCCTACAACCAAGGCAGCTAGAAACCACTGCTAAAGATAGGAAATGGCTTCAACACCACTGTTGTTTTAATAAGAACAGACACACAACTTGTAGGAGAACCATCGGGTTCATCTCCGCTCTCACTCCCCTGCTGCTATTGTACACAGGCAGCCAGACACCAAGCATGGGCCTGAGATGCACTACCCCGCCCTCGCCCTCGCCCTCACCCTGCAATGCCCTTTCTTCAGGCTTCACAGAGCAAAGACCCACCGGTACCTCCCAGGGAAGCAACCTGGGCGGGGGTGGTGGTGGTGGTGGTTGTTAATAAATGGGTAGGATGATTTCATCACTTTTGGTTGCCCACTTTTGTCTATTATCTACCATCTTCACACAATGAATTTTTATTCATCATTTGAATTATTGGGTCACTGATTAAGCTACTGAAGTAAAGGCCCAGAAAGACCATGAGTCTAATGAACCAGGTGTGGCTCCTAAAGAGGCACCATGTATTTCAAAGTAAAGCCAAAGATACCTCCTTTCTCAGGAGTGTACTAGGAAGATTAGGTTTAAATAGATTACAGCAGGTCCTCAGGTGACGTCGGAGATCCGTTCCTACGGCGACGTAATGCGATTTTCGCCGTAAGTGTGAACCCACCTACATAAGCACCTACGTCACTCACATGGAGCACACACACAGCAGTAATGAAGGGAAACAGTACAAAAAATTTAAAAGACAGATAACAATTCCTGACCTTTACTTGTGGTAAATAATAAAAAACATAAAGCACATATGTACATACGTCGAAATGACGGAACTTTTTTTTAATAAATAAATGGGAGATGGCGACGTAACCACAAAATGACGTACATCAAGTCCGACGTAACCCGAGGATTGCCTGTATAACCTGCTGAAATCTGACCAAGCCCAAAGCTCTCACCCGACAAAGTCCCAACAGGTAGGTGTTCCTAAATACGTCTTAAGTCAGTGATGGCGAACCTATGACACGCGTGTCAGAGGTGACACGCAAACTCATTTTTTTGGTTGATTTTTCTTTGTTAAATGGGATTTAAATATATAAAATATCAAAAATATAAGTCTTTGTTTTACTATGGTTGCAAATATCAAAAAATTTCTATATGTGACACGGCACCAGAGTTAAGTTAGGGTTTTTCAAAATGCTGACATGCCGAGCTCAAAAGGTTTGCCATCACTGTCTTAAGTGGTCTTCATGTGAAGCTTCAAAAAGCTAGAGATAGTCCGGCCAGTGTGGTTCAGTGGCTGGGCGTCGACCTATGTACCAGGAGGTCACAGTTCGATTCCCACAGATTGGTGTTTTTCCCTCTCCCTTCTTCTCTCTGAATTCAATGAAAATATTAAGAAAGAAAAAAAAGGCTAGAGACAATGCCCCCCTGAAGACCAAAGTAAGTCCTTACTCTCCGCCTCAGGGACACTAGGGGAGCAATCTGGGTGTGAGGCTGTTGAATTCAACATCCACATTTCCATTTCCCTTTAAAAAAATTTTTTTTAAATTGATTTCAGAGAGGAAGGGAGAGGGAGAAAGAGATAGAAACATCAACAATGAGAGAGAATCATGGATCGGCTGCCTCCTGCATGATCTCTACTGGGGATTGAGCCCACAACCCGGGCATGTGCCCTTGACCAGAATCGAACCCAGGACCCTTCAGTCTGCAGGCCGACGCTCGATCCACTGAGTCAAACCAGACAGGGCCATTTCCTTGTTTGCTGCTGCTCTTAGAGACTTTCTAACTCCATTTTGTGACTGTCAACCTTGAGAAGGACTTGAGTGAGAAAAGTGAGACTCTCCCCTCTGCTTATGCTGGCTGATAACCAAGCCAAGGATTGTTAAGGTAGAGGGAGGGCCAGGAGAAAACGGACACACCTTTCTGGCCAGGAGCTTCGCATCTTTGTTAAAGATCGCCCAACACAAGCACAGTCACAGGGGAACTTTGTACTGAGAATACAGCTGCTGCGGGACGTCACCGACCGTCTCGTTAATGCATGGAGAGACAGGATCAACAAGCAGGGAAAACGCATGTGAGCCTTGTGAACACCACTCACACTGGGAAATCGGCAATCCCTCTTCGTAGATTTGTGCTTCTTCCAAACATAGACGGGAGAATCGGGTTACTGGTGCTGAGAACTGGTACTGTTTATCAGAGATAGTAATCTTTATTCACAAAGCAATTACGGTTTACAAAGGCATTCTTCACAAATGTCCCCTCGCTCAAGCCTCATGAGTAGGACACAGATAAAACCTCCTTCCACACGGCAAGGATGGCTGGGGTACATGGCGCAGCCTGCCAAGATTACAGAGCTTGTTAGCAACACAGAGAGGACTACGGGCAGGTTTTCTTCTCACCATATTGCTTTTTTGTTTGATTCCATTTTTAAACTTCCAGGGAGTCAGCCAACTCATCATACTTGCCACACCAAAATGACTTCTGATAAAAAGACACACAAGGTAAAGGCTGAAGAAATTCACAAGCAATGGACCCACAGGGAGTTTAGAGAGACCTGCTTCTTGACAGCTCTGCCACCCCCCGCCCCGGCCTCTCCAGGTGGTCTTCACGCTCTCGAGCACCTACACTTACTTAGGTGCTCTGCCTAAGACACAGAGGCCTGCCAGGAAGTAGCTGCTAGCAGAAGTTTCAACCATCGTGACAGAAAGAATAAAGCAAGCGGAACCAAACAGCAGGTATAAAACAGAAGTGTCATTTCTCTTAGTGTAAAAGAGTAGTTTTAATATAAATCTTTTGCAAAGCAACTAAGCGCATTCTTGTTGGTGCACAGATATGTTCGATTTCAAACATTCTGTGAGACTCACTATTCCCCAAGGCCAAATCCAAAATGAGGCAGAACAAGGAAAGGAGAAGGAGGGGAAAGCAGAGGCCGAGACCCTGAGGGAAGCTCGCAAATGCTCTGTGACAGCGGACTCCGACCCTCTGCTTAGACTGGCCTCTGAGCAGCCAGGAGACGAGGCCCTGACGGGACCGCCTCTGGAAACAGAACCCACTTCAGGATCCAGTTAAGATCGACGGGCAGGAAGACTGCCTTCCTGGCTGCTACTTATCTTGAGATGTCTTTTCTCATCCAGACGGAAACACAACAAAAACATTTTCTAAAATCCTCCTGAACACTTCTCACTGCCTGACCAGTTTCTCTGTCATTTCCCAAGAAAACACACCAGCGCCTGTGGAAGCCGTGCTGTGCTCTGTGAGGGGCACGGCGGGCCTGTGCTGCCCCGAGCCCCCCAGCAGCTGAGCTGCCCCGAGGCCGGGTCTCCGACGAGCTCTGCTCCAGGACCACAATCCCCTCCAGACCAGGCCCTGGCGGACAGCGACTTGGTTATTTAAAGGCTTAAAGGCGTCTGGTGCTGAGAACACATCCCACTCACTCCACCACCGCTCCCTGCCGGTCTTGTGTGTATTTAAGGTAAGATCCCAGTTCCTCCAAAAAATGTCTCTTGTCTAAATGAACGCCTATCAGTGATCTGTGGTCTTGGAGATAATTTCATTAACCGAGGCCCAGACTTCGGAAGAATGGACTCGTCTGCCCAGGCCGCCCCCCCGCCCCCCGCCTCTCCCATCCTATGAGGCACGTGAGGCAAAAACAGACACAATATAAACACACACACAGACAAATGAGTAGGCAGGTAAGTAGTAAAACAGCCAAAGTCTCTCTCCTTTGAGAAAAGGAGGCTCCACCACAGGGAGACTGCCAGGCAGGTGGGGCACGCAGCCAATTCCTTCCCCACGAACACTGTACTCTACAGAAATGATTGACAAGCTCCAGCTCTTACACCTAGAATCTCCAAACAACTGTGAACCACCAACATGCAAATATTTTTTAAACTTTCAGTTTGTTAACTCTATACGTTTTATTTTTGTTATTATGTTTTTAATCCTCACCCAAGGACATGTTTCCACTGATTTTTATAGAGAAAGGAAAGGAAAGGAGAGAGAGAGAGAGACGAGAAACATCTATGTGAGAGAGAACCATTGACCAGTTGCCTCCCGCATGTACCCTGACCGGGAACTGAACCCACAACCTTTTGGTGCATGAACGACACTCCAACCAGCTGAGCCACTCCGGCCGGGGCATCTTTACACGTTTTAGAGCAATGTTTCATCAAATGCTTGAAAGGACCTCAGTCTAGTTAAGATTTTCCTTGTTAACAATAAATTTATTTCCCAACAAAGATCTGACCCAGCTCTTAGTGGGAGTAGATCACACTTGAACATATCTTACTGATAATTCTCAGGATTCCCTTCAGAGCTCAGGTCTCTGTAACCACCGCTTCATTTCATTTTTCTCCTCTCAGTTGGTTTCAATCATGCCGTAAGGGAATGGAAGTACTCATAAAGTAGAAGACAGAAACACGGCACAGACACAGCTTGTCCGGGCCTCAGGATTTTCTCAGTTAACCCCAAAATAACTGTGGGCTGGGCAGGGCAGAGGTTCTGAATCCCAGTTACGGGAGGCTCCCGCCACGGCAGTTAGGACCATTCTCTCCCGCATGTTTGGGCAGCTCTGTGACCCGCTCATGCTCTGAGGTGACTCCTGTTCCAGCTCCCCTGGCTCTTTTCTTCTGGAAAAAGTGGACCCTAAACTCAACACACACACACACACACACACACACACACACACACACACACACACACACATACGCGCGCGCGCGCCTCATTGTCTAAGTCAGTGGTTCTCAACCTGTGGGTCGAGACCCCTTTGGTGGTCGAACGACCCTTTCACAGGGGTCGCCTTAGACCATCCTGCATACGACCCTTTCACAGGGGTCGCCTAAGACCATCCTGCATATCAGATATTTACATTATGATTCATAACAGTAGCAACATTACAGTTATGAAGTAGCAACGAAAATAATTTTATGGTTGGGTCACAACATGAGGAACTGTATTTAAAGGGCCAGAAGGTTGAGAAACACTGGTCTAGGTTCTCTAAATCGAATCACTATGGCAGGAGGGCGTTCCTCAGACCAATGTGGAAAATGCAAAGCTCCTTACTTTGCTGTTTATTGAATAATGGAACCAGCAGCTACTCTTCTGGCCTCACCACTGAAAAGAGATGTTATCTACTGGCTCTTTGCCTACTACCTCCCACCCAAGACCCTTAGCTCTCCTAAAGGCAGTCTCAATTGGCCTCACTGGTTTCAATGTCCTTGCTTGGACATTCCAGAGAATCCTGCTGACACGCTTCCTACAAAAACAGCACCCTGAAAAGATAAACAAAATACAGAGCCACCAGATCTCTGAACTCACACTGTTCAACCACCGTTTCAGGGAGGTAACCACCCATTATACTTTTTTCTTAGGCAAAAAGCTATAGAGCCAGTATCACTCTGACAGAAGCTACAAGACTAAGAACAGAAGCTTCGAGTGAGAAAAAGTCCTCATCATTTTAGGTTTACCCGTTCTCACCTGCAAATAGCACCGAAGCATCAAACATCAACCCCTAATATAAACAGGCGGTGGACTTCACATTTGAGACCTGCTTGAGTTAACTTAGTTCATAGTGAGGAAGCAACATTCGTGAACTGTAGGCTTGTGGCAGCCCCTACAGCAGATACGATAGAGAATGAGGAATGGTCTCAGCACAGGGCAGAAACCTCTGGTCACCCAGGAGTGTGGGAGAAGACAAAGCCAAGGTCTCTAATGATCCCCTAACTAGAGTTGCTGCCAAGTCTAAAAAGGCATAGCCCACAGCTATCCAGAAACCCTCCGATAGGCCCTAGAAATCTAACACAGACTTAACCCTTAGATGCCTTTAAACACCCTCGGACCATCTAAAACATCAAAAGGCATTTCTCAGCGCGGTCAGCGTAGCTCAGCGGTTGAGCATCAACCTATGAACCAGGAGGTGATTTTTCCCTTATTATGGAGGGAAAAAAATCCCCAAGGGCTATGAAGGTGGAAGATGGCATCTGTGATTCTCTCCCATCATTGATGTTTTCATCTCTCTCTCTCCCTTCCTCTCTGAAATCAATTTTAAAAAAGGCATCCCTTAGATTTGCTTGAAGGTTATCACAATAACCAAAGTGACCATATAATTAAAATTTTCTTATCTCTTTATAAGAAAAACTGGGGGAAATACACTTAAAAAGGGAGAATTTTGGGTAATGTTAGGAAGCACCTTGAGATTTCTGTTAGAACAAACGACATGCCCAGGCTTTCCAAGGTAATCCCAACTTCCGGTTCCATCCTGTTGAAAGGCCATGTGTCGGGCAGCGCAGACCAATTGAGGCTGCAGAAGACAGTCAGCATTGCCACACACCACTGGCTTCTCTCACAAAGATTTCAAGTCAATGTACTAAGACTGTTTCTTCTTGTGGGAAGACTTACAGTTTCATAGATTTTAAAATGCCTTGACCTTTTCCCCTACCACCTCCTCATCCCTCAAAATCACTAGCCAGAACAGGATATGTATTCTTTTTTTAATTTATTTATTATCAATTTAGGGAGAGAGAGAGCGAGAGCGAGAGCGAGAGAGAAACATCAATCGGCTGCCTCCTGCACGCCCCGCACTGGGGTTGGAGCCTGCAACCCAGGCATGTGGCCTGACTGAGAACTGAACCAGTGACCTCTTGGTGCATGGGACAATGCTCAATCTACTGAGCCACACCAGCCGGGCAGGATATGTATTCTTTATTCAACAACAAATATGTTTCCTCAGCTGACTAGGCATGGGGATGATATTTTAAAGCATGAGGACAATAAACAGGCACACTTTTAAACAAAGAAGCACATATCTCTATCTGAAATTCTCATCAGGAAATGTACAGAATGGAAAGAGTTCTTTAATATTGTCAGAAGTGAAGAGAAACAAAACGAGTGAGACATATGCTGAGAAGGCCAGTGTGCTGACAGTTCACCAACAGTTTAGGCATAAGGTGCACTATGAGCTGCATGTACAACAGACAAAGCCGGATGTGACCCAGAGAGGAGAAAATCATCAACCACACTTAAGAAAAGTGAGAGTCCAGAAATAAGTAAGATCCAGATATGTTCTTGCTAAGATATACCTGGCAGAAATGCTGATGCTTTTATTCTTTCTGTACTTTTAAAAAATATATTTTTATTGATTTCAGAGAGGAAGGGAGAGAAAGACAGAAACATCAATGAGAGAGAATCACTGATCGGCTGCCTCATGCACGCCACCTACTGGGGATCGAGCCCACAACCCGGGCATGTGCCCTGATGTGGAATTGAACCGTGATCTCCTGGTGCATAGAGGTCAACGCTCAACCATTGAGCCACACCAGCCGGGCAGGAGGTATTCTTAAAGGGAAGGCCAAGTCCATTTTCATCCCTTCTTCTGTCCCATTGGTTGGCAAGTCAAAGTGATGGCTGACACTCCAGCAGCCATCCTGGACAGTAAGGCAGAAGTCACATGTTGAGGACTGAACGGGCCTGGGCTCCTGATGTTCATGGCACCGCTGTAAGAAAGCCTGGATGACTTAGACCTTGCTCATTAGAGAGGAATAAACTCATTTAAGCCACAATTCTTTTTAGTGTTCTGTCACTCACAGCCGATTCTAATCCTAACTGAAGAGTTCTTTCCAGTGCCATTTTAGTTTTGTTACATTCTTATAGCTCTCCCATGTCTTCAAATTCAAGACTAAATGCAAGCCCCTGGACAACCTACCTGCACTTCCCAAATTATTCCTTTCACTACTTCCCAGGGTATGAGGACAAGAATCAGACAGGAAATTTGGAAGAAACAACATGTGGCCATCTCTGTCAGAACAGAAACAGTAAACAGTATCACTGTACTGGCTCCCTGGCATATGTTGTCAGTTTGGCTCAAAGAAACTTATACACATTTTAAAAAATTATAGAAGTACTAGTACCAGAATTTGGAAAGTCGAGAGATTGTTCAGGTTGGGAGGATTAGAGCCTTCTTTATTATGAAGAAAAAAAAACCCCTAAGGGCTATGAAGATGGAAGATAGCATCAGAAACACTTTATTCAACAGTTACTGATCCAGTTGACAAGTATTTACTTAGTGCATCCTCTGCTGCAGGTCCAGCTCTACTCCATGTGGGTAGCGAAGGGAAAAAAGAACCAGTCCCTGTCCTCAGGGGCCTTTCCAAGTAGCAATGTCTGGCTTTACCTGGCGACAGCTGCTTTAATGGGCATGATCTTTGCTAGTCATTTGCCCAGACACTTGGTCCGGTCCAGCTATTTACTCAGGGCTCCAATACTACCTAGAAACGACAGAAGCAAAGTGATCCTGTACCTGCTCCCGCTCCTGTGCCCAGTTCCTGGGCACCTGAGTTTAAAGGTGTAGGGTAAGGGTCTTGGCTGTTCTTTGACCCGACTCCTAAGTGTTGTGACTCCAATGCGGGTTTAGCGGGCTCCTGTGCCCTGGAAGGTGCCAGCTCAGAGCATGCCTGTGCTTGTTCCTAGCAGGGGTCTAAGCTCAGGAACCTCTTTCAGGGTGGGGGCGGAGAACATCAGTTTGGGGGCCTTGCTCAGGAAAACGCTCCTTGGGGCTCTCCTGAGTGCTTGGGATGAAGGGGCGCCGTGTCAGGTGTTAGAGGCGGGAACAATACATGTGCCATAAGGGTGGACTCTGAGAACCTGTAAGGCCGGGAAAGAAAAAACTAGCTGCTCAAGAGTCAGCTGCAAATCCCGGCTGTGCTCCAAACCCAGACAACAAAGACTGACCACGTCCAGGGCGGCAGTGTCCTGAGGCATCTGGTGAAACATACCCCACAGCCGAGGGAGAATTCAAACGGCTACGTGAATGCCCTCAGCAGCCAGGCAGAATGGAACCTGGCCACTGGATCTGTGCGTATTCAAATAGGGCCTAACAGGCTGTCCATGTGCAGAAAGCACACAAAAAACCGAAAGCTTCAGCATTTTCACTTTTAGATATTGACCCAAGACAACTGAAATATACATCTACACTAGCGGTTCTCAACCTGTGGGTCGCGACCCCTTTGGGGGTCGAATGACCCTTTCACAGGGGTTGCCAAAGACCATCGGAAAACACATATAATTACATATTGTTTTTGTGATTAATCACTATGCTTTAATTATGTTCAATTTGTAACAATGAAATTGGGGGTCACCACAACATGAGGAATTGTATTAAAGGGTCACGGCATTAGGAAGGTTGAGAATCACTGAAAATGTGTACATGAATGTTCACAGCCTCATTAACCACAACAGCCCAAAGTGGAAACAATCCAAATGTCCATCAACTAGTTAATGAATAAAGAAAATGTGCTCCATCCACACAATGGAATGTTCAACTACTAAAGGGAATGAAGTGTTGATTCATAGTATAACGTGAACTTTGAAAACACTAAGTTAAGTAAAAGAGACCAGTCACAAAAATGTGTATGGCCCCATTTATATGAAACATCTCAGACAATCTATAGACAGAAAGTTGATTAGTGGACATTTAGAGCATGTGCGGAAGAGTAGAGGGACATGGGGTGTGACTGCTAAGGGGTACAGGATTTGTTTTAGGGGTGATGGAAAAGTTCAGGAATTAAGGGTGATGGTTGTACAATCTTGTGAACATATTAAAACCCACTAAATTATATACTTTGAAAGGATACATTTTATAATATAAGAATTACACATCAATTAAAACAAAGACAAGAAAACAACAACCAAAAAGCTTTCAGGACTGGACGACTATTGCCAGAACAAGGAAATGCAGTTCTTTTTCTTCCCTCTCTGCCACACCCTGGCCCACCTAACCGCCCCGCCCTACAGCCTCTCAGTGAGCACTCTGCCTCTAGCCATTTCCCCTTGAACCAGGTACACCCCTGCCACACATGTCCTTACTACACCCTGATTCTTGCCAAAGCTCTGGTCCCTGATGACAATACACAACTGAAAATGAGAGGACTCTATTTAGACGAGAACATCCATTTTCCCAACAAAAAGATGGTCAAAAAGCAATCTGACTGCCTTGAATGAATAAATTTTTAGAAATATGAATGAAATTAGTCATATGTCTACCTACTTACACTTAATTTATTAATTTAATTAATCTTGGACATTTAAGTTTAGAATAATGTGGTCTTAATTATGACTGTCCCAATACACTGGCAAATATATAAACATACGTAGTCCCCCTTATCTCTGGGGATACATTCCAACACCCCCAGTAGATGCCTGAAACCATGGAGAGTACTGAACCCATATATATATCCCCCCCCAAAATGTATACACACTTAACAGTTGATAATTCAATTGATGTTTCTTTCTTTTCAAGTTTAACCCACTGAAATTAATAATTATTCAAAGTGTGTATACATTTTCTGCAGACACCCTGTATATTATGGTTTTTCCTACATATACATTCTTATGATAGTTTCATTTATAAATTAGGCACAGTAAGAGATTAATGAAAATAATAATAAAATAGATTAATTAGAACAATCCTATATAATTAAAGCCTAATATGCAAATCTACCAAACAGCAGAATGACCAGTCGCTATGACACACACTGACCACCAGGGGGGCCCCCTGATCGCCCTGCTGGTCGCGTGGCAGTGGGGGTGGGGGATGGGGCCGGCGCCAGGCCAGCCAAGGCGGATGCCAGCAGGGGCCCCTGATCACCATGCCAGTTGCCCTGCAGAGGGAGGTCACCAGCGACGGGGGGGGGGGGGGTTTGCCCAGTGAGCAGGCAGCATCAGGCCAGCCAAGGTGGGTGCCAGCGGGGGCCTATCGCCCTGCCAGTCGCCCCACAGATCGGCCCTGATTGCCGGCCAGGCCTAGGGACCCTACCCGTTTATGAATTTCGTGCACCGGGCCTCTAGTATACTATAATAAAAGTTATGTGAATGTGGCATTATTATGTAAAATAGGAGTCACTTGAACATGAGCACTTAGATACCACAACATTCTGGTAACCAAGACAGCTACCAAATGACTAACAGGAGCACCTACAGTGTGAGGATGCGAGACAAAGAAATGATTCACGACCCAGGTGGGACTGAGCAGGAGGCATGAGATTCCATCACACTACGCAGAACGGCACCGTTTAAACCTTATGAATTGTTTATTTCTGTTATTTTTCATTTAATATTTCTGGACCATGGGTTACTGAAATTAATGAAAGCAAAACCACACATAAGGGAAACTACTATAGTATGGGGATCGGTAGTTACTGAATGTCTGCATGTAGGTAATAATCAATGAAAGTTTAAACAATTAGGCGAAAGACTGAAGACACACAAAATTCAACAAGTCCACTCATGGGTATATATTAACAGAGGACTATACCTATTCATTAAGCACAATAACAACTTTGAAATAGCCCCAAATGGGGAAAAAAGCAAAACAAAACAAGACATTTCCGTTAACAGTGGAACTAATGAATACATCGTGATGCCTGTATTTGTATACTGAAGACCTGTACAACAATGAAATGAACACATCCTAGTTATACCCTAGATCAGTGGTAGGCAAACTATGGTTCGCGAGCCACATGCGGCTCTTTGGCCCCTTGAGTATGGCTCTTCCACCAAATACTGGCTCTTCCACAAAATACCAACTTCTGTGCGTGGGCCACGAAGTTTCAATCGCACTGTACGTGCGCACCCGCACGTGGTATCTTGTGGAAGAGCCACACTCAAGGGACTAAAGTGCCGCATGTGGCTCGCGAGCTGCGGTTTGCCGACCACAGGCCTAGATAAATTTCAAAAATAATACTAAGCATAAAAGTCAAGTAGAAGAATGCGTCCTGTGTGATTCCATATACATAAGACTCAAAAGCAATTCAAAAAACCTATAGCTTAGCCCTACTTGGCTTGGTTCAGTGGTTAAAGCTCCAGCCCTTGTACTGAAGGGTCCTGGGTTCGATTCCCAGTCAAGGGCACATACCTTGTACCTCGGCTCCATCCCCAGCCCCTGTAAGGGCATGTGCAGGAGGCAACCAATTGATATGTCTCTCTCACATCCATGTTTCTCTCTCTCCTCCTCACTCTAGAAAAATCAATGGAAAAAATATCCTCTGGAGAGGATTAACAGAACAAAAACACACACAAAAAGACTACAAGCTTAGAACTAGGAGAGTGACTACTTCTGGGGATGGTGGAAATGGTAAAGACCCAGAGAAGCAGGACGGGCTTCTGCATAGGGAGCAGAGTTCTGTTTCTTTAACCTGGTGGTGGTGGAGCCCTTGTGAATGGGATCAGTGCCCTAACAGACAAGAGAGATGACCCTGCTAAATGCTCAATGGTTGGGGAGGGGAGGAGAGGGTGTCAACATCCCTCCCTTCTCCCTCCCTCCGCTGCTGAGAACCTGTCTCACAAAACACATTCCAGTGGCGTTCGCTCCGCTTTCCTCTGGCTGCTCTTGTTTCCTGGTCTAATGCTGACTAGCCCATAGTCTCTCTTTGTGTATCAGGCATCCAAATGACAGCTCTCTCATGGGGGAACACAACTAAAACCTCACAGTGCCCAGGAGAGGGAGGTCTGATTCTGACCCTCCTTCCCATCCCCAACCTCAGCCCCTGCCTAGCAGGGGACTCCCTTGGGAGCACTGACAAGATAGCTTAAGCTATCACCTTCCAGAGCATCCTCTCAATCCACCAGAAGAGCACCTCACCACGTGAGATAAAAAATAATTAATCCAGGTAAGATTATCCATGGTTATCAGTCACACGATCAACACTTTTTAAAAAACTAACCCTCACCTGAGGATATTTTTCCACTGATCTTTAGAGATAGTGAAAGGAGGGAGAGAGACAGAATAAGAGAAACATCGATTGGTTGCCTTCTGCACACGCCCCAACCAGGGCTGGGGATTGTTTACAACTGAGGTATGTGCCCTTGACTGGAATTAAACCCAGGACTCTTCAGTCTGCAGGCCAACACTCTATCCACTCAGCCAAACCGGCGAGGGCCCATCAATACTCTTAATAAGAAATATGTACAGCCGAAACCGGTTTGGCTCAGCGGATGGAGCGTCGGCCTGTGGACTGAAGGGTCCCAGGTTCGATTCCGGTCAAGGGCATGTACCTGGGTTGCAGGCACATCCCCAGTGGGAGATGTGCAGGAGGCAGCTGATCTATGTTTCTCTCTCATCGATGTTTCTAACTCTCTCTCTCTCTCTCTCTCTCTGTAAAAAATAAAATATATTTTAAAAAAAGAAATATGTACATATTATACATACACATTTTATTATATATAATACCAGAGGCCCAGTGGGGTCCCTCGGCCTGGCCTGCGGGATTGGGCCAAAATTGGCTCTCTGGTATCCCCTGAGGGGTCCCAGATTGCAAGAGGGTGCAGGCCAGGCTGAGGGACCCTACTGGTGCATGATTGGGGCTGAGGAGGGACACAGGAGATTGGCCAGCCAGAAAGGGACCGCAGGAGGGCTCCAGGGCATGTCCGGCCTGTCTCGCTCAGTTCTGATCGGCCAGACCCCAGCAGCAAGCTAATCTACCGGTCGGAGCATCTGCTCCCTGGTGGTCAGTGCACGTCATAGTGCCTGGTCGACCGGTCGACTGTCTTCCCCCTGGTGGTCTGTGGACGTCATAGCGAGCAGTTGAGCAGCCTTAGCATATTACACTTTGAGTGGTTGAACGGACAACTGGACACTTAGCATATTAAGCTTTTATTATATAGGATTTATCTAGCTCATATAAAACGAGCGAGAGGCTATAATGACAATGTTATTGGTAGGGACAGGTCCTCGTCACCACCGGTTACTGGTGAGGGTAGATTTCTTAAGATATGCCAAGAAAAATAATTTTCTGAGATTAGCACAGGAGGATGAGGTTGTAGAAAACTTTATTTCTGTGGAATTACACCCCTGAGCTCCAAGGTCCCATTTCCCCTTGTCCCACCAAGGAAGAAGTGCAGATGGAGCTGGAGGCAAAGCCAGTGTCCAGAGTTTCCTTTCCATGTTAGAGTGGAGTCGTCTAGCACCAGGCCAGCTTAGCTTGTGTTCCCCTGCATTCCATCAGTCCACTGAATGTGGGGTCAGCATGACCACATGACTATGTGTCTATGGAGGGAACACAGGCAGGAGCAAAGCCAAAAGAACCAGAGAGCCAAGAGAGGGAGCCCCTTTGCTTTGGGGGATGATGTATCCCAAATGTTGGCAGGTTTGCAGTGGCCTTGCCCACGCTGGCCAATGCAGTTCCCCAGGCTGGACTACAGGCAAGTACCTTCCCTATGTTACTCCAACTCCACTGTGCATGCATCCGCCTTCCCCTTGGTTGGGCCCCTTCCCCCAGTGGCCAGTAGAGATGAATGGGCTGGTGGCTCCCTGGGGAGTGTGAAACGGCAGCTTCCTGGTGAAGCTGCTCAAATGATACGCCTACAAAGTCTGGCCTTCTCTTTGCTCCTTTTCTATTATTAATAACTAGAGGCCTGGTGCAGTGCACGGGGGTGGGGGCCTCAGCCCGGCCTGCGCCCTCTTGCAGTCCGGGACCCCTAGGGGGATGTCCGGGGATCAGGCCTAAGCTGGCAGTCACACATCCCACTCGCAGTCCGGGGCTCTCGCAGTCCAGGACCCCCTAGCTCTATCCCTGCAGCGGAGGTGGGAGAGGCTCCTGCCACTGCCGCAGCGCTCGCCAGCCATGAGCCTGGCTTCTGGCTGAGTGGAGCTCCCCCTGTGGGAGCGCACTGACTACCAGGGGGGCAGCTCCTGTGTTGAGCGTCTGCCCCTTGGTGGTCAGTGCGCATCATAGCGACAGGTCATTCCGCCATTCGGTCGATTTGCATATTATCCTTTTATTATATATGATGACTAGCTAATTACAACAGTATCAACAACACCTGAACACTTGGCTCTGTGGAGAATAAGACACTTTATTATATTACTAGATGCCCGGTGCACAAAATTTGTGCACGGGAAGGGGGGGGGGTCCCTCAGCCTGGCCTGCACCCTCTCCAATCCAGGACCCCTCGGGGGATGTCCGACTGCCTCTCGCAATGGAACCGCTGTGTGCCTGGGTGGGGGGCGAGGGTCCCTCAGCCCGTCCTGCACTCTCATCAATCCGTGACTGCTTGGGGGATGTCCGAGTGCCTCTCGCAATCCGGGACCACTGACTCCTAACCACTCGCCTGCCTGCCAGCCTGATCACCCCTAACTGCTACACTGCTGGTCTGATCGCCCCTAACTGCCTCTGCCCTGCCGTGCACCTGAGACCCAGGAATCTCTCCTCTGGTCCGTCACAGGCACCCAGAACCTGGGCCAGCTTCGCCCAAGCCAGCTGCAGCCACAGGGGACTGTGGGTTGGTGGCTTCGCCTGGGCCACAGCCGCAGGTGCCCAGGACCGCGGGGCGGGCAGCTTGTCCCTCTCCTAGGCCATGGGTACAGCCACTGGCACCTGGGACCACACGGCATGCGGCTTGTCCCTCTCCTGGGCCGCAGGCACAGCCACTGGCGCCCGGGACTATGGGGTGGGCGGCTTGTCCCTCTTCTGGGCTGCAGCCTGGCTGGTCCCCATTCCTCTCTCGCGAGCTCATTTGTGCCTGGCTGGTCCCCATTCCTCTCTCCCCAATGTTGAGTGTCTGAGCCGTTACGGTGTGAGGGCGTGATGACCATTTGCATATTAGCTCTTTATTATATAGAATAACCTGCAAGTTCAACGCAGATGGAGAAGATGCCTAACAACATTCAATGCCACCTGTAGCCTAAGAAAATTTGGTGATAAAAGAACTATCAGAAACAACAAGGCTCTCCAGTGCAGAAGTGCTGGAATGGCATGTTCCTCCGCCCTCACATGCCTGGGTGCTGTGCATGCATCCCTCAGAGGCCGCAGGAGGGCTACCCAGCCTGTTTCCCTTTCAGTCTAGACATCCCAGTGTCATGGGAGGCCATGGGAGCAGCACCAGGGGAATCAGCTGCCACCCAAGCAGTGCTGCTGCTTTTCAGGATCTGATTCCCAAGAGGTGGTTAAGCAGCCAAGGAAAGGGGGACCACCAAGCAGAGCCCACTGTTCTAGAATCACTTTACTACTGAGCACCACATGCTCACCATTGTACCAAGCCCTTCACACACATTACAGAGGCTAACCTCACAACTGCTCTGAGGCAGGCACAATGGTTATCCCTCTTCTAGTATTTTACAGATGAGGAAACAGATGCAGAAGTTACAAAAGAGCTAGGAAGTGATGAAGCTGGAGACCTTCCTGAGTCAACCTTACTGTCTGGAAGTAAAGTCATAAACCAAAGTTATAATCAAGATCACAAACTGAACTGTGCCTTCCTATAGCCCCTGAGCTAGTTACTTAGAATGACACATATCCTGCCTGTTTCCTCAATAATTGCATATAATCAAGTTCCAAAAACCCACAAAGACTGAAAATTAGTACTCTGCACATCAACTCACAGAAATGAACCATAAATGTCTGGCAAAAATATTAAAAACCTCATCATAGGAGACACATTGGAAGTTCCTCTTAACGCACTGGAAGTTCCAAATGATGTGTTTATTTTTCAAATTCAGGACAATTAAACTGAATCCATTTTAGAGCACCTCGTATAATTACAGGAGAAAGTCTGAGGCATGGCAAAGCCAGGGGCTGCTTATCAGAGCTTAGAGTTTTAAAGCCACAGGCTAGATTTCCAGTGCCCTGACCATACTCACAAGACAGTCAACAGGAACTCTCCTGTTCGGCCGGACCCCAGCAGCAAGCTAATCTACCGGTCGGAGCATCTGCTCCCTGGTGGTCAGTGCACGTCATAGTGCCTGGTCGACCGGTCGACTGTCTTCCCCCTGGTGGTCTGTACAAAGACTTATATTTTTGATATTTATTTTATATATTTAAATGCCATTTAACAAAGAAAAATCAACCAAAAAAATGAGTTCGCGTGTCACCTCTGACACGCGTGTCACAGGCTCGCCATCACTGCTGTAAGGGGATATGCTCCTACTCCAGTCGCTCTCTGAGGACCTGGCAGTATTTCTACTGCTAACAGTCTCCCACGCCCCCAAGCTAAGCTTTCCACAAGTGATCTCATCTTCATCACAAGGACAGATCCCACCTAAGATGTGGCTTCCTTCACGTACCTTCAGCAACACCCTGGCCATCCTGGTATTCTCAAAAACCCGAACTTTCTTAACTTTGTTGGCACAATAACACTTTCATAAATTTTCATGTATTCCACAGCCTTTTGCTCCCACACCAGTAAAGGCCAGCATCTCTCAGAATTTCCATGTCAGGTGATAAGAGAAACCTTTTCCTTGCACTTCATGAAGTCAAGCTGATTACATCATAGAGCCAACTTATCTTTGGCTACAAAAGGCCACTGATGCTAAGAAAATTGAGTAAAAATTCCAGGGAAATTAATTCTTCTCCCAGAGCTATCATTTATAGGAGAATTTTAGTGAATATTTGATCGAATATGAACAGGCAGCAAACATCACACCTGCAAATTTGAGAAAATAAAATGCTAATTCCTACAGAACAAATGGCAACAGTTTGAGAGAGCAAGGACTCCACTGAAGGGATCATTCTCTACACAATGCTTCTAGCTCCCCTCCCAAGTCCCCCCTGCAATGGCACACCCATCAAAAGGAGATAATATTCACCCCTCTTCCTAGACCAAGGTGAAGGCCTGAGGCGACAGACAGCCTGGCTAAGCGATGCCCCATGGGCCCCGGCCTGTGCTGCTGCGGAGCACACTGCAGCTGGATGCCTCTGTGACGGCACGGGCTGGAGGGGCCTTGGTCACCACAGAGACAACCTCGTTAAGGCATATAAAAGATCTGACAGAGCAAGCTGGCAGACCTATAAATGTCAGTCAGTGATAAATAAAAGTAATTTCACGTTGAGAGTCAGGCTAGCAGAGAGTTATAAAAAACTCAACCCAGCCCAGCCGGTGTGGTCTGGTGGCTGAGCTTCGCCCTATGAACCAGGTCACCAGTTGGATTCTGGGTCAGGGCACATGCCTGGGATCGGGCTTCATCTCCAGTAGGGGAAGTGCGGAAGGCAGCCCATCGATGTTTCTCTCTCATCAATCTATCTCTATATCCCTCTCCCTTCCTCTCTCTAAAAAATAAAAAAACATATTATACAAAAAAACCTCAATCCAAAGATTTCACTGAAACCTCCTTAGAAGCAAACAGACTCTACTCAGGTGCCCAGCAGAGGTCTCAGCATCTGCACGATTTGGTCTGTAAGTGAAACCTGAGGGAGGAGAATGGGTGAACAGACAGACGTTCATCTCCCATGAACCCTGGCTTATGCGCCTGAAGGAGTAAGCACTCATTCCCTCACATTATTATACCTCGCAGAAGATTCTGAACTACTGTGTTCTTGGGAGCTTGATCCACATCCATTTCCTTAAAGAATATCCAGATATGAACACTTATTTTCCTAGAATTATGATTGGAAATTACTTGACATGAAGAAGGGGGAGGAGGAGATGTCTGATTTCAGACGCTTACTAGGTACCAGGAGCTATGCAAAATGTTCTGTACATTTTTCACCAGGAGTCACTCCTCAGGAAGCGCCCCTGAGCGCTCCATCTGAAGTCTTCCATGAACCCACCATGCGTCTCTCATCGCCCTGCTCATTATCTGTATAGTGCTCAGCACTATCATGTTTTGTTTTAATCTGTCTACTTGCTTATGCACTAAAACAGAAGTTATACAATTTGTCGTGTTTACTGCAGTATCTCCAACATCCAGAAAGGTGAGCCTGGCACACAGCAGGCATCATGAACCACCTCACCTACTCCACACCGGAGCCCCGTGAGGTACTGAACACACAGGGAACGGGGCTGAGGAAGGTTAAAAAACTTGCCAGAGACAACCCAGCTAGGAAGTAATACCAGGAGGCAGAGCCTACACTCACTCCTCTCTTCTATGCTATATACAAATTTCACTGAAGATCCCGTTCTCAAAAAATTTCCCATAAAAACAAACTGCACACATGCCAAGCTGCGGTAAAGGCTATTAAAAGAATGTTGATTGGACGGTGAAGGCTATGTTGCTCAGCAAGAGGATACTGCTGTGGGGCAGTGCTAGCAGGAAGCCCTCCGTCCCATGACCAGGAGAAGAAAAGTATCTAGGAGAAGGAGTCGAATGGATGTGGTGATGTCTCATTAAGAAATAACTCCAAAGAACATTGAAAATGGTATCAGACAAAAATTTGGAGTTTGAGAGGACATTTATGGGATCCTGAGTACCACATAATCTCTGTCACCTTTCTTAGTGTGAGATTATAAGGCCCTACAAGACAGGGCTGCCCTTACGTTACTCCTGCAGAGAGCTGTATGGAACCCTAGGCATGAAAATGTCTACCCGTCGCCCTGGCAGGTGTGGCTCAGTTGGCTGACTGTTGTCCTGTGCAGCGAGAGGTCCCTGGTTTGATTCCTGGTCAGGTCACATGCTGGGGTTGCTGTGCTCCATCTCCGAAGGGGGCATGCAGGAGGCAGCTGACTGATGTTTCTCTCTCTCCCCCTTTCTCTCTAAAAATCAGTAAGAACATGTTTAAAAAAGAAAACGTTTACTGTCCAAACACTGTTTCACGCCCGAGAGAACCCTGGGCCTGCTCCTGCTTCGTTCTGCTGTCCCATCCACTGGGCAAGGATCACTCAGCAGGCACCTGGAGTCCCCGAGTGGCCACAGACTGGGTGGTATGGGTGAGAAGAGAGATACTGTGTGTGTAAATGCATTTTCCCAGGTGTGGCTCTAAGAGAAACCCTAAGGATAAACATTGTTTTTAGAGAAGACTGCCCTACTTCTATTTGGCACTACTCTTTAGGGGGCTGGGTACCTTCGATAAGATTTTTTGGTAGGGATGGAGGGAAGAAGCAGTTAAGGCACAACACTGCTTTATGTTTTGAGAGCAAAGGTTAAACAGCTCTAATATAAAGCAACACCTCTCTAGGAGAAATGAGGGAATGGTACAAAAGCGATGGCATCTGCCATAGCCCCCGCTTACGTTTCCACCACTCAAAGTATTGCTCAGTGCAGAGGCAAAGGATTTAAAGACTATTCACTGATCAGAACAAGATGATTATGAATTAAATGAATGTTCTCGAATTAGGACAGATTGTCAAGAAGAAATCAACCATAAGGATACAGATTAGACCTTCATTCTTCTCTCCCAATACTGGAAGGTAGAAGTTTCTGACACATAATTAGTGTCTGTTAAATGACTGATTCAATGATGGACACGGAACAATCAGTCAACAAGAACTCTGCCAAGGGAGTATGGTCCGAACCCAGTCATTCTCTGAGGATCCAGCAATATTTCTGTCGCTGACAATGGAGATGGACACGTCAAGTTTCCTTCTAATCAGTGCTTCTCCCACAGGATAGAGAGCGTGTCATGTCCGTAAGGGAGAAGACGGCCAAAGAAGGAAAAGGTTCAGTGTGTGAGCAGCTGAACGGGACAAAGCCGATGAAAGGGCCTGAGCTGCCCAAGAGGAGCCGCTCTCGAGCGCACTGCTCTTCTCCAGCAGAGCCTGCTTTTAAGGCTCTGGGAGCACTACCCTCACCCCGTTAAGGACAGGCAGTGGGTACCTGAAATCAAACTGTGTCGCTACGCTTCCTTCTCCCACTTTACAGTTGGAGGAACTAAGACACCACAAAAAAAACAACAAACAAACAAAAAACTTTCCCCAAGGAAACACCAAGACAAGAAAGATTCTTCCATTTCCTAATTCTTCCCAAAACTACCAGGCAGGGTTTAATTAAGACTCAGATAAGAGATCGAGGTGGCAAGCTGAATACATCTGGGTGTTTCAAGCATGAGGGAAGTACAGATTCAGATTCACCAGCTTTGACATATGCAGCCAAAACCTAGAGTACAAAACTCCCATGTGCAGAGGGCAACCATTAATGCAATACACACAAACAAGCCGTGACACTCTCCTCCCCGATGGCCCTTGTAGGAAAGGAGCACATGCAGGCAGGACCGAGTGCCATCGACGTTGCCATCAGCGGTCTGGGCCCGAGGTCTGGGTAAGAGTACGGACCCAGAATTCCTGTGCCAGGCAGGTCCTTGAGATCACAGACACTCAAGGATCATTCTCTGCATCAGGATCCCCATCTCTGTCACATCCACAGGGAGGAAGCACTCCAGACCTGTCATTTTCCCCACCTACTGTCTTTGAAATATAGTCCAACTACACTGGGCTCTGGTTTTTAAATACACTCTGCGCCCATTAACTCCTCCAGAGGACCCTTCCGGCCTCTTTTAAAGTTTCTCCTCATAATCGCTTTTTGGTTGGCATGTGGTGTGCTGCAAACATGGATTTCTGGCACCTTTCCAAAGTTTAATCACTTGAAACCCTCCCTCCCCATACATAGAAATAGATCCTTCCAGCATCATTTGACCGAAGTATAAAGCAACCTGGTTGGCCTCCATGCATCCGATGGCATCTTCCAAGAGTGAAAACTCCACGCAGACATAGCCATAGTCGTAACCTGGGGACAGCATTTAAATACAGACGGGAGTGGTGTTAGTGCCTTGCAAAAACAAAAAACACACTTCAATCCCCTGTTTCTGAACCCCTTAAATACAAGCCCTCCCAGCTGGCCCCTCCCGCCCCTAAACTAGGCAAAGCTGCTACCCCAAACAGAAAAAGTACTGAAGGAAAGTCTGGGTGTTTCTGGACAGTCATTCCCAAAAGGACTTTTCCTATGAACCAAGAAGATCCTCTGTGCTCTTTAGCACTGACGCTCCGAG
Source organism: Myotis brandtii (assembly GCF_000412655.1). Taxonomy (NCBI): domain Eukaryota; kingdom Metazoa; phylum Chordata; class Mammalia; order Chiroptera; family Vespertilionidae; genus Myotis; species Myotis brandtii. The sequence continues at coordinate 1,075,593 of NW_005357736.1, read as the reverse complement.
AGGGTCATCCCACGGAAAGTTAAGTGGGGACCCAAAACATTTTAACCACAAGCTGAATCTTCTGGGGAAAAAGTCAGTAAGAACAGGAAAGTATCTGAGGAAAAAAAAGCATCCCGAGAGAGGAGTAGAAGCAATTATCCCAAAGCTATGCTAATAGTCACCACTTTTCAAGCAGAAACCACCTTCAAAGACAGAAGTGCTGACAGACTGAGGCAACTATTCTGTTTGGATGCCACGGGAGGCTTCTGGCTGGCAGGGGGCAGACCATTTCAGGCCTCCTCTTTTTTTTCTTGTTTCAACTCAAGTCATAAACCAGCTAAATCTTTACAAAAGGAAGAAGGTGTAAAAGCATAAGTAAGTACAAAGAGCTGGGTCCAAAATTGTGCTTATGCACCAAGATCTGCGGTGGGCAGGCTGGGGGAGAGACAGCTGTGGTTAGCAATGAATACACATTGAAGAACTGTACGTACCATTAGTTAGCACACCCTTCACCTTTCTCCTGATCAAGTGCCATCTGCGGCTCTCATGACCCATGAAACTGCAAAGTCATGGGATTTACAGGCTGCTGAACTCTAACCCCAACCTCCCTGCAGTTTCCCTGCGGTGCCAGCATCTGACTATACAAACACACTTGTCAATGCTCCACAAGGGGCTCCCATGCTTCCTCCACTGCCTCACAGGATAAAGCTCATCTTTAGGAGGACACTGTACAGATGGAACAGCAAGAAAAAGATATGGTTTGTTCCGATGAGAAATAAAACTCAAGGAAAGAAAAACAACACAAAACCCAGGGCAATTTTGTGTACGAAGTGTATATATATATTAGGAAACTGCTATCATTGATTCAAGACAGCAAGGGCGGGGGGTCAATGGGGGAAAAGGAGACAAATGTAATACTTTAAACAAAACAAACAAACAAAAAAGACATCAACAGCCAAAAATCAAATCATATTAAGTTAATTACAATAAAAAACACACCTATGGTAATAGAAAATATAGCTTAAAAAGTAGACCAAAGTTGGTAAAATGGGTTGGATTCCTTGTCGTGTGGAATGAATGGCCTGAAATGTTTCATGATAGTAATATAGTTATAACTTAAGATTTGTTAAATACTTCAGGTTCATTAAGAAAAGTTATGACGGTATAGGTTGATTCTTGCTTTGAATCTTAGGAAATGACCAGGAAGAATAAAAGAAAACTGCTAGAAATCTCAAATTTTCTACCCGATTTCAAAGTTTTGACCATAACCCCTGCAACCTCTACTTAAACTTACCACAAAATCAGCCTCCTCTGATTAGTAACTACTGGAAGAGATGAAACTACTTTAGAGAAAAGGTGTGAGTATATCTGTATATATCCTATTAGCAAGGGAAATTGTTTCATTACTTACTTTCTTTCAATGGAATGGATTCTCTTGATCAAATTCAGTGCACATCTCATACATAAAACATTCTGCACTGTGTAAAGGGCTCTGAGTGTTCCTGGGAAACATTGTAGAATAGCAAGAGCAACTAAGGTGCTTTTTATCACCAAACTAGAGGCCCGGTGCACAATTCAGAGTCCCTGAAGGGGTCCCAGATTGCAAGAGGGCACAGGCCAGGCCGAGGGACCCCACCGGTGCATGATCGGGGCCAGGGAGGGACCATGGGAGGGCTCCAGAGCATATCCGGTCCATCTCGCCCAGTCCTGATAGGCTGGACCCCAGCAGCAAGCTAACCTACTGGTTGGAGCGTCTGCCCCCCTGGGTGGTCAGTGAGCATCATAGCAACTGGTAGAACAAATGGTCAGACACTTAGCATATTAGGCTTTTATTATATAGGATATCTACTGCAAACACTCAAATGCATGTTTACAGTCAGAAAGGGATAAGGGGTAGCCACGGAACAAGCAGAGGTGCCCTCAAGTATGTGATGGCTGCTACATAACACACCAAGAAAGAGTGCAGGAGTGTGGTTAGCCACTCACAGCTGCCAAAATGAAAATAGGAACTAACACCAAACTAGCAAAGCCTTGAGCTTCCTTCCTATGCTCACAGAAGTATTGTGGCCCAAAGGAGCATACAGAATCTGGAGAGAGAGAGAGAGAGAGAGAGAGAGAGAGAGAGAGAGAACACTCTTGATAACATTCATACTTCACTAAAGGACAAACAGACTTTGATACTAAAGTCACTGGGAAGGAAAAGATACGGTCCACAGGAGACATTAAGAGCATCTAATAATTAAGAGCATCTAATAACACCTTTATACATCAACCCTGCAATACTGTATGCTGACAATGTACTTTAGATTTAATATTAAATTCACAAGCTCAACGCTCTGCTCAATTTCTCCTGCCCACAACTTTAGCTATCAAACAAGAACAGAAGTTTAAAGTTTAATTATAATGCCTAAAACTTATGCTCTACCCACTAAGCCAAGCTGGCTAGGGTGATCCCAGGCATTTTGTGTGTCCAAGACTCATGGTTATACCATAAGAATTTTCAGTAATTAACAAAATTAATGATGATACTAAGTTATATTTACTTTACATACATTAATTGAATCCTCACAAGAGTACCCTATGAGGCAAGTATTACTAACCTCATTTTACCCATGTGAAGCAGGCAAAGAAAGAAGAACGGTTTGCTTAAACTCACCTAGACTTCAAACCCAGGCAGTCAGATTCAAACTGATGCTATGAACTGCTACACCGTATGGCCTCACCCTTTAACACTGATGTAAGTAATTTGAATTCCAAATTCCCCGCAGCCCATTTACAGAAAGGGTCCCACATCTTGAGCACAGACAAGACCACATCTATAGTTAAGAAATACTGAAATTTGCAGCACAACAAATTATTCTTACTGCACAATGTCAACGGTAGAACCATTGGGAGTGGGCCTGAGTACGCAAATTAGAAAGCAATCATTCACAGACTGACTTATACTGGCTGTCAAAGTTGTGAAAAGACAAAAACCCAAAGTCTTATTATAAATGATGGCTATAAAAATTACAGCCCTAGCCAGTTTGGCTCAGTGGATAGAGCATCAGCCCGTGAACTGAAGGGTCCTGGGTTCGATTCTGGTCAAGGGCACATACCTTGGTTACAGGCCCAATCCGCAGCCCTGGTTGGGACACACGTGGAAGGCAACCAATCAATGTGTCTCTCTCACATCGATGTTTCTCCCCCTCCCTTCCACTTTCTCTAAAAATCAAAGGAAAAATATCCTCAGGTGAGGATTAAAAAACAAAACAAAACAACAAAAATGACAATATGGTAAAATACTTGATATAGGATACTTAATATATTTTAAGAGCTCTAAAAATGAGGACAATTATATAAAATAGGTATAGGAAAAAGGACTAGAATTAAATAGAAAGTCGTATCTAACTCGGAGGATAGAGACAGAAGTCAGCCCATGAGATGAAAACCATGCATTGTCAAAATCATACTCCAACACCCCAAGGTAAAGAACACACCATCTCTCAACACAGGTTAAGTTCAACATGCCTGTTTCCTCCTGCGCTGCAACAGATTGCTCTTCTGGATGACACCAGATGAAGGGCTGGCTTGCATATTTAAGGGCCATAATATATGAAAATATATGACTTGAAATAGCAGAATCACAGCCAGCACAGTGAATGCTCACGCTCAGAGAAACCTGGCAATAGAGACCATCTGAAGCCCCAGCCGAGTCACCCCCCGCCTCCCATGCTAACTTCATGAGAGGGAAGGTGAGGTGTAGGATGGAGGAGAGGGGTTGAGCAAGCACAGGTGAATACATAGAAATTTAAAAATGACATAGGCAACACAACTGTATACAAAAATAATTACAGTGGTTGGATTGTTATACTGAGAAAATTAAGCTTTTATAATCCACAGGAAAAGTTTTAGTAGACACAGAAGGTATTCATTCCACCCAGAGACCTAAACATTCTGAAAACAACCAACCAACCTTGCAGTCAGAACCATGTGGAACCATCAAGATGACAACTCAAAAATAAAAACTAAAAAAAAAAGATGGCAAACTCCGTGTTCATTGTCACACAGACAGATGTGTTCTTACCGAGAGGAACAAAAGGTCTCTTTTATTTCCTTTTCCTTCCTCCATCATATGCTGGGAAGAAGTCTGGTGGGCTGATGGGTCTTAGTGCTATTTCCATGACTATTCAAAAGCACATCTTACTCCATTTCTAACCTGAAACTATCCATTTCTCACAGAAATGCGAATGAATGCTCTTATACTTTTTTTTTGGCAGCTGAGAATGAGAACAAGGCAAAGGGAGAACATCTTTAAAGATAAAATTAATATTTTGACTCTTGTCTCTTCATTAACCATGTGGTTGCCTGTTCCCCAAAAAAGTATCTGTGAGAAAATCTAACCAGGTGCTTATGGGGGAACAAGGTACAGAAAACAAAGCCCTGATAAATAATATCAACTCCAGAACCAATTCTTTAGTCTCTGCCCCCCAAAAGCTGACCTGGTGGTGCTGACAGACACGGCTCCCTCATTCAAGTCTGCTAGTCCACACCAAGCAATTATACAGCAATGTTTATTTAGGCAAATGAGATGAGCAGCCCGATGTTCAAATTGACCTAGAAAACCCAACTAACATAGAGAAGTGTGGTTGAATTTCACATTAGGAGAGTACTGACTGACTGAAAAAGCCCAGAATATATATAGCAAATACAAAATGTAAAAGGAATCAGGATATTAAAGGACATAGGCAGAGAGAAAAGAAATTATTTTATTGGGGATCTTTGAGGGAAATGAATGCAGTTTTTTTCCTCTAAATAAGGAGTGTTATTTCTGTGGGAAGAAGCATTCGAATATAAAAAGCACCATGAGAAATCCTAATAGAGATTCAAGAGGGCTTGGTTCTATAGATCCTGTTTCCCTAATTCCATTTCATTGGGAATATAGGTTTTGAGAAGAAAAGTAAAATATTACCAAGTTAGAGATCTTAGCAAGAACCAAAACAGAATCGATCCAGGCATCTGAATTTCTATCAAGAATGAAAGAGCTGAGGAGGCTGCGCACACTGCCGAGCGCCACTCTGCTGCCGAGAACCTCACGGGAACGTACCCGGCTGCGTTCATCAGGAAAATGAGGGACATACCGGATCTACAGGTCAAACTACCCTCTGGGAAAGCTGGAATTGGCCCGTATGAAATCCATCTCTCTGACACTTACAAGCACTTTCAGATCTCTCCCCCTCAACCATGCATGTGAGTTGCTGGTTTATAATAAAACACACGAAACAAGGAAGATGTGCATTATGATTACTTGGTAAATTTTTGAAAACTGCATTATGGTTCTATTTTATTTAGTTTTCCATCTGTACCAACTGGCTATTTTTAAGAATTTTGTTGTTGTTTGTATTTTCAAGGAGTTTTCAAAGTCCAAAATTAATCATAGGGTCACTTCATCCATGATGGTTTTCTGGGCCAAACTAAAAGATGCTCTGGATATGAGCAGATCACACTGGCCCAGCCGCTCATCTATTCCAGAAGTGAACTAGCATCCAGAGAAGGGTCAGACAACAGGCATTTTGTGACACTTTGGCCAGAACATGAGCCTGGGTCATTTATGCTCTATAACAGAGAACTGGTGCTCAACTAAAGGTACTAGCAACCAACCAGATCCAGTTTGGGGATCCCCATCTGTGGTATCATCAAAAAATATTTGGGCCCTGGCTGGTTTGGCTCAGTGGATAGAGCGTCGGCCTGTGGACTCAAAGGTCCCAGGTTCAATTCTGATCAAGGGCACAAGCTTGGGTTGCAGGCTCAGTCCCCAGTAGGGGGTGTGCAGGAGGCAGCTGATCAATGATTCCCTCTCATCATTGATATTTCTCTCTCACTCTCTCTGAAATCAATAAAAAAATATTTTTAAAAATATATATTTGGTCTTTGTTCCAGTTTCTTGCTGCAGAATTCCTAAAACTCTTGGAATTTCCTGAGCGATAAGGGTGTATGACTGTCTTTTGTTCTAATGAGGGGACTCTTGATGGATAGTTCCGGGATGGAGACTGGTCATCAGAGAGACCAAGCCCTGATCAGAAGCTTGGAACTTTCAACCTCATTCCCCAACTCCAGGGAGGAAAAGGGCTACAGATCGAGTCAATGATCAATGACCAATGACTTAATCAATAATGTTTACATAATGGAACCTCCATAAATGATGGCATTTGGAAAGCTTCCAGGTTGGTTTACAAATCCATATTCCAGGATACTTGCAGACCTATGAACCTCCATACCTCTTCACTTGGTCCTTTACAATAAACTGTTTTCCTGAATCTTGTGAGCCATTCTAGCACATTCTCAAACCTGAAGGGGGGATGTGAGACCCTCCAGCAGAAGTGTGGGTGATCTCGGTACATGTGTGACTGGCACCTGAAGTAAGGGCAGCCTTATAGGACTGAGCCCTTAAACCTATGGGGTCTGATGCTAACTCTGGGTAGTGTCAGAACTGAACTGAATTACAGGATGACCACTTGGTGCCAGAATTGGTTGGTGTCAGGAGCAAAAAAATCTCTCATCATCTCTCTGCCTATGACACGGGAGGCAAACACTGCTTTCCACTGATGTCATTCCTGAACATGTTCAAACCTCTGCCTCTCAATGTACCTGAAGTTTGCCCCCCGCCCATTTTCTGCCAAGTTCAATGGCAAGCACTACCATAATCAGGAACTTAACTGACAGCACTTGTCCTCCAAGCAGCCATTTTAAAATACAGGACTATTAAATGGAATTTTTTTTAAAAGAAAAAAGAAAAAAAATAAAATAAAATACAGGACTATTTTCGATTAAGGTTTCCCCCAAAAAAGTCCATTTCATCAGATATGCTTGTACATTTGCCAAGATATTCATTGTATGATAAGTGAGCACTGTCTAGGGTTTGGTATTAGTCCAAAAGCTAAAATGAAATTTTTTTATTTTCTAACAAATATAGAATTTTAAATTACTTCTAACAGGCGTGGGCAACCCCTGGCACGCGTGCCAAACATGGCAAGCCAGTAACTTTTGCTGGCACACGAAACCCTTTCTTATCCAGATAAATTCAGTGTAGATGCATCTTAGATAATTTTACATAACAAGTTATCTTAAAGACCATAGACATGGATTGACGAGAGAGGGGAAGAGCAATTTCTATGCCTCTGCCTTAACTCTCCCTGCCTTCCTAGATCCGACCAGTGTTTTGGTTTCATCCACATACGCTTGTGAATCTTTGTTCTCAGTGATGAATTTTGTTAAGTCTCGTAATAGGAGTAGCCTGACGGATGAAAGTAGTAGCTCGTGCATATCTCTGAAGGTCACGAAATATAAACCTGATGTAAAATCTCTGTCATCAGTGATGCAGCAGCAAAAGTCCCACTGATAATATCAAACGGAGTCATAAAGTTTTCTGTCGGACTATCAGTGTACATGTATACATTAAAAAATAAATGTATTTTTCATCATCATATACTGTGTTTTTGTCGCTCGAATGAATTTTATTATTTCTTCAAGGTTCTTCACATACGTACACCTTAAGAGATATCAAGTAGGCGTAACATGTTCTCAAAAATTAGGGTTGGCACGCAGAAGAATTTTGAGTCAGAGATTTTGCTGGTTTGGACACGCACTCACAAAAAGGTTGCCCACCCCGGACTTATAATGATATGAACAACAAAATAGAAAACTCTACTCCCTCAACATAACACTACTGAACAGTTTTCAAAACTAAACTTGAGTGTGACAGTACCATTTTGGGGAAATTTTCTTCGTAGGTTCTACTCATCCAATGTTTTATTTCCAGAGTTTGCACATACACATCTCAATATTTAGACAAATACTATTTAACCACCAATTCATACATAATCTACATTGCTGCCAGGAATTTTTATAGCATGGAGTGTGATAGAAGACAGCATGACTAACATCTTCTTTGATTTGGAGGCAAGCAAAGGCAGGAAATCATTTAGTTTGTGGCACAAATCCAGCTGATAGGTTACGAGGAGAAACCTAATGAAGCTTATACCATGCAATGATTTCTCTACCCTGTCACCATCGTTCAGGAACATTCGATTCATTTTTTAAAAATTGAGTTTTAGAGAGAGAAAGGGAGAGGGAGAGGGAAAGACAGAGAAACATCAATTAGTTGCCTCCCGTATGCACCCTGACTGGGGATAGAACCCTCAACCTTGGCATATGCCCTGAGCAGGGATCAAACCTGCGACCCTTCAGTGCACAGGATGACACTCCAACCAACGGAGCCACACCAGCCAGGGCTGATTCTTTTGTGTGTTTTTTAAGTGACATTATCTAGTCACTTGACCTCAGCAGAGCTGTGAAGTACTCCTCCCCAGCCCCCTCCCCAGCTTCTGCCCCAAGGGATTGTCTAACAGTGGACATGCGCAGAATCCGCAGCATCTTCAGGGCTTCGTTTCCCTTCATGTCAGTGTGCACAGCCTCTGAGTCGTTTCCTCCACTCAGCGTGATGCCATGAGCCTTATCCCTGCTGTCACGTGCATGAGTAGTTTCTTCGATTGCTGTTGAGTGTGGCACTGTATGCACGCACAAGGGTTTGTCCAGTCACCCAAAGACATTTCACTCCTGATACTTCCCCAGGAATATAATCATGTAACTCAAGGTACTTTACAATGAAGGGGGATATAATATATTTGAAAATGGCAAAAGAAAAACTCAAATATACGCAGCATATATAGGTGCACAATCCCTTAAATGCAACTCCAAAATCCAAAAATTTCTTAAATATCGAGTTTTTGGTATATTTTCAGTCAAGTCATCTGGAGACAAATTCAGACCTCCACTATACTGAGTCTCCTCCTAGTCTTTTTTAAGTCCTCTTAGTGAAAGTAGTCATACATTTTGCTGTAGAAATAGTATGTCTAATATACATCCCACTAGGGCAGTGGTTCTCAACCTCTGGCCCTTTAAATACAGTTCCTCATGTTGTGACCCAACCATAAAATTATTTTTGTTGCTACTTCATAACTGTAATGTTGCTACTGTTATGAATCATAATGTAAATATCTGATATGCAGGATGGTCTTAGGCGACCCCTGTGAAAGGGTCATTCGACCGCCAAAGGGGTCGCAACCCACAGGTTGAGAACCGCTGCACTAGGGTATTAATTCATATATGATCTATACATCGCATTACCTTTCCATATTCAGAAACATTTATGCACTCATCCGAACCCGCAGATTTGGGATCAAAGTCGTGGCCCTGTCCTTACACAGCTCTGAACGAGACAGAGATTCCAAGGTTCTCACTGGAGTCTGTGATGAATCTGCTATAGACTGGCTCCCCATTACATCAACTAAAGGGTGAGCCCCACCCCACACACCCCTCTTGTGAGCAATAGCAATCCTGATGGTCTTTGCAGGTTAGCAGGCAGCTTTAGAAAAGTGACTGCCATTTATAAAATCACCTTTTCTACTGAAATTCACACACAATCTTTTTAGAAGTAAATGTTGAAGTTCTCTAGCCCTGACTGTCCCAGGCACATCCATGCCATGCACACTGGGAGCCCTCAGTGCCAAGCAGGGTGTGAGCACTGAGGATTAGGACGGACCAAGACACACAGGCTCCTGCTGCTCCGGGGCGAACTGTCCAGTGGGAGAAATAAGACACAAAACCCCTGAGAAAAACATCAGTGATGGATCCTATGACAATAAACTAGGATATAATGAAAAATGACGAAGGGGGGAGTTTAGATTGGGATGGTGAGGCAAGGCCTCTGCGAAGTGAAACTGAAGCCAAGAACTAAACCCCAGAAGACAAGTGAGGATCAGAGGGAAGAGCAGTACAAAGGCCCCGACAGAGAAAGAAGCCTGGATTGGTCAAGGACTAGAGAAAAGGTCGGGCTGGCTAGAGCATAATAAGAAAGGTGGAGAGCAGTACAGGATGAGGCCAAACAGCCAAAGGCCGGCTCATGCAGGACAGAGTTGGGAATTTCTTCTAAGTGAGGTGGGAGGCCAGGAGAGGATTACAGGCAAGGGTGTAACATGATCTAACTGGTGTTTTCAAAAGTTCACTCTATTTGCCACACAGAGATGTAATGCAGACAGTATGGGACTGGTAATCTAATCCTTTCATTAAAAAAAGAAATATATCTACCTACTACATTATCACTTCATATAAGAAAATGCCAAGAAAGGATTGCAGCTCCTGAAAGGTGTATTTTTCTAAACCAATGTCCTGAATGATTTCACATACATGTCAATGCCTTTGGTCAGCCCGTTATGATTCTAATGGCTACCACAGCCAGCACATTTAGGAACTACTGTATAATGTGTCTTACTCTGCTAATAAATCTGACAACATAGACAGAAAACCAGTAAGTACTAAAGAAATGAAGAGTTTAAATTGCTGTTATTTAACATCAAGATATCTCTACTTTCCTGCAACAGCACGGATGGAACTGGCGAGCATTATGCTAAGCGAAATAAGCCAGTCAGAGAAAGTTAAGTATCACAGGATCTCACTCATATGTGGAATAAAATGATCAACATAAACTGATGAACAAAAATAGATCCAGAGACAAATGGCGGGGGTGGGGAAAGTAGCCTTCGTATATCTAAAATTCACATCTACCCAGGAGTGCTGTATTTTTATTGGTGAAATTGGGAGACCCGATGTGGGGAGATCACAGACAGAAATGGGGTCCGGGGGGTCAATTGGGGAAAAAGGAGACATACGTAAAACTTTAAACAATAAAAAAATAAAAAAAAGATATCTCTACTTTCCTAAGTAGGCCAGTGCCTAATGGAAGCAATGCATAAACCAAGATGAAAGCTGAGGTTATTGCCCTATTGCAGTTAAAAAGCGACTGCAGCCTATAAACTCTAATCCCCAAAGATAACAGTAAACCACGGAAGTGTGTGTAAGACACGTGCAAAACAAACAAAAACAGTAGGTGAAGTATGCAAGAACAGAAGAACGCTTAGTCATGTTTCCACAAATTCAGAGTTGCTTTTAAAACAAAGAAATGATTAGCTTTCTGAGAAATAATGCTTCTGAGTGTGTTCTCAAATTACAGAAAAGATATTTCTGGATTTAATGTAAATTTACTTCAGCACCAGACTATTTCAAGCAGAAAAATTTATTTTTGTGGACAGTTTCCCTCTGCAGAACCAATCTGAAGCAGCTACCTAGTTAAACCAAAAATTTTATTCCATGGTAAACTGTTTAAAAGTAAACTATATCCTCAAAAATATGGCATGCTCTTACTTGAAGAGTTCCTTAACTTGGATTACTGAAATCTAAATTCTGTGAAAAGATTAATGCTCTACTTTCTTCAATGTAAAATTCTGCAAGTTAGATCACTTAAATATTACCTTATTTTTAAGCCATTTCATATTATGTAGTCCTAAAAATATTGGTCAATACTTTAAGTGTTTGGCACTTCCCTTTTGACTACATTTCCGTACTAGTAAGCATGTGCTGGGGG
>NW_005357736.1:1054017-1064088 GCF_000412655.1 Myotis brandtii | reverse complement strand
CATATGTACTACTATTTGTAATACTTCAAACAATAAAATTAAATTTAAAAAAAAAAGATTTGAAGGAACTGATGAAACTTGGTACTCTCAAATATTAGGAGGATATTCTGAAAAGTTTAACCTGCAGTTAAAACCACAGAACAGAGGTCAAAGAGACAGTTCTTCTGGATCTATTTATGGATTTTAACAAACTAGTTATTGCAGGACTCTGTTCTCCAAGCAAGACTGGAAAGAAACCACTAATTTGTACAATTTATCTGGAAAGTTGTAATTTCATGCTGAAGCAATAAGACATAAACTTTTACATACAGTAAGTTTATTAAATCCTACTAGGCTCCATTGTAAACACCCCCCCACCATGAAGAACATAAACAGCCAGCTTCATGAGCTAGTTCCATGAAATGTATTCGGGGAGAAGTCCTGCAGCGCTCCCTTTCTATCTCCTAGGCACTCAGAAGAACTGGGGCGCGCATCCTCACCCGGTGGACAAAGCATCCACAAGAATCCCAGCGGAGACTAAAGCTGGCTGTTGTTTGGAGGCACCAACAGAGGCTTCCGGGAATCTTAATGGTGGTTTCTTAAACCTTTTTTGAGTGGCACACATTGCAGAGATCTGGCAAAGTCCCTTCCTGACCCAAGGCCACATGCACAACAAGAAGCTCACCTGTGTTATACCCCTTCAGCTGCACGTCCTTTACAGGCATGTCATCAGGAGTCCGAAAGGCGTTAAGAATCTGCAAGAACATGGTACTTACAATGATGATACAAATCATAATCAAATACTGAATATTATATTTTCCATCCTGGTTTTTACGCGACATAATTTAAAACTATGATTACTTTATAAATGCACTTTGGCATTCAAAGACCACTGAATGAGTCACCTAATTCCTCAAAAGTCCCCCAATATATAAAGAAGGCAGAGAGCAGAACTGTCTTGAGCTCACGCTCGAGCTCTGCAATCGGCCCGAGTCTCTCCTGCTCACCTGCTGAGGAGCCTTGCAAGGGCCGGTTTTCGTCTGTTAAACAGACGACATACACTGACTCGTTCAATCCAGGGCCATGGCCTTAACTCCTCAGCCTGGTCAGATCTTTCCCCATCTTCTGGACTGTTTGTCCTCTCACTGCATTCAGTCCTGGCTCAAATGTCACTTCCTCAGGGATGGCCTTCTAACTACCCGATCGGAAACAGTCCTCACCCGTGGCGCTCTAAAGCTTACTTTAGCTTTCTCCAGAGCATTTATCACTGCCTGAGGTTATCTACCTTTTGCTTACTTTTTATTAACCTCAGAGGCAGTGACTTTATAATATTCACTGCTATTGCGCTCAGTGCCTAGCATGCAAAATCGCTTAATATCCGAAGTGAGTGGACTAAGAGCACCTACTCATAGTACGCTGTAATATTTAAATGAACTAATGCTGTAAGCATCACATAATGCCTGGCACAGAATGAACACTAAGTCCTGTTTGCTCTTACAATGATTATCAGGCCTGAGGACTGCGATCACTGCCTTAATATTTTTTACAACTCTCACCTCACTGAGCACATGCACAGCTGGTGGAAGCTGAATGAGCTCTGTGATGGTACCAGAGCCAGTTTCCTGGCTGAGCTATTGTACTACTAATACAAGATGTGAACATTGCCCGGAGCTGGGTGAAGAATACCCAAGGCTTCCCTGTACATTTCTTTGCACCTTCCTGTGAATCTGTAATTTTTCAAAATAAAGTTTAAAAAACAATTTTTAACTGACCCAAAAAAAAAAAAAAAAAAAGGAATAATGAAAAGAAAAAGATACTTACCTCCTCTTTTGTGGTATTTTCAGGCACCCCATTTAATCGAATAAGCTTGCTTGCTTTCTCCTCACTTGGGCCAGTCCTATAATCTTGATCCTTGAACCCAGAATAAAAGATTATTCAGAAATGAATATATGTTAGTACAAAATGAAACTGAACATAAAATACAGGTACTCAGAATCAAAAATCAAATTGACTTGCATCATATGAAGCTGTGAAAACCGGTAATTTTTTGTTTTTCTGTGTGCCAAAATTTGATCTCAAATCATTAGAATACACCTGTCCTAAAACCAAGGCTCAGTGAAGGAGCCTTGAAAGCATAAAGCAGAATGTTAAGCGAAACAACATTGAACAGGACTTTTATAATCAGGAAAAAAACACACAAATAAAACATTCTCAAGACTATCATTTTCTTTTCTTGAATGAGAAAACAGGAAAAAAATTTAAGCCAGATCTATAAACAAATACCAGAACAAAGTCAAAAAGTGCCATCTGAACATACTACTCAGTTCAGTTCAGAGAAATCTGCATTTTCCATATTCATAAAAGTCTCAGCTCCAACTTATTTCTCTTTATTTCAAAATTTTTATCAAGAATTTAATTTTTGAGAAAAAGTTCTCATCGTCTCATCGATGTTTCTAACTCTCTATCTCTCTCCCTTCCTCTCTGTAAAAAATCAATAAAATATATTTAAAAAAAAAAAAAAAAAAATTTAATTTTTGAGAAAAAGTCTCCTAATACTAAGGGACCACACTTCAAGTTATGTCTACTGTCCTGGAATAACTGTCAATAGTATTCTCTTTTACTCTTGAAAGTGTCCTAATTTGAACAATAAATTATATGGTCACTCACCTCTAACATTCTCAAAAGCTATTATTGGGTTAGCATGTATTAGGATTACTGTCTAAAATAACAGAAACCTGAGTAGACATGGATAAAATCTAGTTAAAAAGATAATATTTTCATTGTCCAACTGCAAACATAACTCTCCTCGCTTAGATTATATGTATGTTAGATTATATATTATATAGAGAGAAATTCAACATTTTTTAAAATGTTTTTTAATTGATTTTGAGAGAGAGAGATAAACACTGACTGGCTGCCTCCGACATGTCCTCCATCAGGGATTGAGCCCGCAACCTGGGCATGTGCCCTGACCAGGAATTGAACCGGCAACCTCTTGGTTCATAGGTCGACACTCAACCAACTGAGCCACACCAGCCGGGTGAAATTCAACATTTAATCAACTGATTTAGCTGCAAGAAGATACTTGCAACATTCATATCACCTCCTTGTGACTACAGAAAGATTCCTAGGTACTTCCTAAATAAATTTAAATAAGAAAATGATCCCAAACAGCCACAAGGCCTGATTCTGCAAAAGTTGAGAGAATCAACTCACAAAAACAGATACTTTCAAAGTAAATCATTCCAAGGCATTTAAATCAGCACCATAAAGCAAAATGTTGAATAAACACACATCAAAAATATGATTTGAGCTGAGGGCCCTTTCTGTGGAGATGTACGTTCCATCCCTGAGGACACATTTTGCTTTTTAATGGTTATACAAGGAGAGAGCCAGGACTAATGGTCCTGAACTTTACACTTCATCCCTCAGAAAAGCCTTATGTAAAAGCAAAAAGCCACTCACTCCACTGGCATACCTGAAGCTCCGGTGGGGCACCTCGAGGAGTTTTGCCCTCTGGAAAGGACTTGCTCTGGCCATAGCCGAAGAGCTGGCTTCCTGGCAGCCTGTGATCCACGTCACGGTACTCCATGCTTCTGTAATCTGTGTCTTGCCGCCCAAGAAAGTCCAGACCACCTTCTTCTTTAAACAAACCAGAATCAGAACTCTGTTTTTCACCTCCAGAAGGCTGCGACTTGTCTTGGTCTTGAAGCGGACTTTGGCTGTTCTGAAAGTCTGATGAAGACTCATGTTCAAAGGCTACCCCTTGTGTTTCTCCTCCTCTCGTTTCTGAAAGCTCAAATTCTCCCTTCTGAATGCCAAAAGCAGGCCTTTCTGTTGTATGGTCATGTGTGGATTCTTCTCTCTTGTTCACATTCATACCAGAATGTTCTCTGTCTTGTGTAGAGGGTTGAATGTAATCCAAAATATTTGGATCCACAGAGGGCATCTCCCTACCCTTAAATTCCATACACGTTCCCACATCCCTGCCCCTAAAGTCCTGGTCAGTCCTGGACCGGTGTCTACCTCTGAAATCTGAGTGCGGTGTCTCCCTGTCCCTAAAGTCGAGATCACTAGTACCTGAACCTCGGCCTCTAAAGTCCACCTGTGTTCCGTCTTTGTCCCTGAAGTCCAAATCAGATACATCTCTGTTCCTAAAATCAGAACGAGACTGATCTCTGGTCCTGAAATCCAAATCTGACAAATCCCTTCCCCTAAAATCTGCATGAGCTCCATCCCGGCCTCGGAAATCTAAATCATAAGCGCCCCGGCCCCTGAAGTCAGGTGGAGGAGCGTCCCTACCTCTGAAGTCCACAGTGTGAGCATCCCTGTCTCTGTAGTTCATGTGAGATGTTTCCCTGCTTCTGTAGTCCACAGCAGTCCCATTGCCACCCCTGTAGTCCAGAGGTGGTCCTTCTCTATCCCGAAAATCCCCAGAATGTATGTCCCTACCTCTGAAGTCCAACTGTGATGAATCTCTGCTCTGGAAATCAGAAGATGAAAAATCTCCCCCCCTGAAGTCATGTCCAGATCCCTCCCCTCCTGGATAGTCACCAAGCAGTCCGTCTCTAGCTCCATAGCTGAAAGGGTGCTCCTCTACATTTGCAAAGGGAGGCCCCGAATGCCCCTGGAAATCAAAGGGAAGTGAATCTCTGCCAGGAAAGTTGCCAGAGTGTCTCTCTTGAGCATGACTCTTAAGGGGAGGAGGAGGATAATCCCTGTTCCACCCGGGAGCAAACCTTTCTTCTTGGCTCCCACTGTAGAAACAAAGACAGCGTTATTCATATTGTCCAGTTTCAAATCTACACACCAGCACATTCTTCTCTAATCACAGCACATTCTTCTGTAAATATATTTTTTTTGGCAGAGTTCTGTAACAAGGTCCTAGATCTGCAGAAACAGCAAGGGTTTGCTATTTTAGGACGAAGTGGTGGAGTAAACTTTTACGCTCCCATTTCAGAACACGAGGAAAGTCAACACAAGGTTTTCAACATGACTGCTGCAGAAAAAGCTTTCACCCAGTCCTGCAACAGGGAAAATCCGCAACACCAGATAAGCTAGCAATGGTGACACGCTACAGAAATTTCCATTTCCTAGAGCCAGGGAACTTAGAATTCCAAGATCAACATGATGATTCCTATACATCAGAAAAATCAATGCACTGTAAATTTCTTACAGTAAGTTTCAGGAGGTGTCTTCCTCATTGCTGCGTACAGGAGGAACATTCCGAAATATCTGATTACAGCTACAGCACGGACACCACCCAATCAGAATGGATGCAGGCCCCAAATGAAGAAACACTGGCTGGAAATAACCAGTAGGAGCACACTGCTGTACGCCAGCTGAGCGCCAGCCCTGGCTGCTTCTAAATCCCAGGTCTCCAGTGGCTCCACCTAGAAGCACCCGCACGGGGTCCCTGCTATTGCAACTACCCTGGGCATCACAGCAGGCAGTGTGAGCCATGCCAGGAAACATGTGTACGTTGACTAAGCCAAGCAACAGCATCGAGGAGCTTAATGCTGAAAGGGACCTAGAGACAGCATTAGGCCTTCAAGTGTTATTCACATGTCCCGAATAAAGCTGCTATTCCAGATTCTAAAGCTTTATGCTAATTTTTCATGGTAATAAGCATATTTAAAAATAGTATAGTATTAAAGTCATATTCTCAGTTTACAGAACTCAAGCGATAAATGATAACTGGCCCAATCTTTTATGCTACCCAACTCCGCCTTTGCCTAACCTCCTCCAGGTCACCTTACTTTTACTTTATTTTTTCCCCAGGTCGTTTCACATTGTTTTGGCTTTGATGAAAGTTTAGAGAGTTTAAGTAAACAATTAGGCACCCAGAATTTTGACTTTGAGGGGAATAGGAGGATGTGAAAAGGGAAAACATAAATGATCTGAAGGGTTAAGAATGATCTGAAGGGTTATCTGCTATTTAGCAGTAAAACAAAAATATTAAGAGAGCAAGTTCAACTCAGTAGCCCTCTCGTCCCAGAATATACAGGTTCTATTATACGACCCTTCTGAACTCAGACTACACCATTATACTAGACAGATTCACAGGACTGATGCTGGGTCACTCAGTTCAAGAGAAACAGTTACAATGCCAAACCCTCTCTTAAATAGGAATTTAACAGCAGCAACCTAAACATCAGAGTTATGCATATTTAATGAATTTTCAGAACATGATGACTTCCGTGAGTTCTCATTAACATTAGTTATGTCTATGTGGTTCAACATAAGAGAAGCAAATTCAAATGTTCTTCATAAGTAATACAATTTAACACTAAAATTAGGACAGTACCACTAACTCTAATGTCTCCCATGTTTAAAACCACTCAAATCCCAATGGTTAGCTTGCAGGAGGATTTAAGGGCGAGTGCCAAGATATCTAAAACTACATGTTTTCTGACCATAACACATCCAACACTATCTTTAAATACTGCCCTAAGGATTATCTTACCCTCTTAAGTTGAGACGATCAATAGTTCTAGAATAATGTACTGCATTAGGGTTGTTAGAACTGTATTATATGTAGACTATTCAAGAAACAGTTCTATTAATATAAAATAGCAGTGGCTATGAAAATAATTTTTAACCAAATAAAAAAAAATTTAAGAAGTTGTTAAAATGATATATAATATCATTTTCCTACAAGTACCTTTTTAAAAAATCCAAATTAGTCCGCTAAAAAGTTATGCTTTTTAAATTATATTTCCTAGTCAAAGATCTTTAAAAAAGCATGTAATAGCCCAGCCTGCGTGGCTCAGTAGTTAAGCATTGGCCTATGAACCAGGAGGTCATGGTTCAATTCCTGGTCAGGGCACATGCCCAGGTTGTGGCTCGATTCCCAGTGTGGGGCGTGTAGGAGGCAGCCGATTAATGTTTCTGTCTCATCATTGATGTTTCTCTCTCTGACTTCCTCTCTGAAATCAATTTAAAAATACATTTTTTAAAAAAGCATGTAATGACTTATAGTTAAACTAAAATTAAGGTGAGAAAATATAAATGATAAGTTGGTCAAAGAAAAAAATGTTCTGAAATTTTTAGAAAGTTAGGCAATAGAGCTAAAGTTACCTAACATTTCTGATGGCTTACCTAAGCCATCAGAACGGGTTAATTCTATAAGAAACAGCCTTACTTGTAAAGTAGTCATCCATAAATATAAATAAAATGCTAAAACACAAAACACTTGGCATGCTGGATATTTAGTCTCAGAATCACTTCAGAAATGACTAAAAATTTTTAAATGTTTTTATTTTTTAAAAACCAGAGCTATTTCTACACACACCAAAATATCCACATTAATGGTAGTCCATAAAAATGTTATACTATATCATTAAAATATTAACAATTTCAATATTCATTATTTTAAGACTTACCGAAAAGGTCCTGTTCTATTAGCAGATCGAGAATCCCCCCACATCTCTTAAGTCAAGAGGGCCCAATAAGCAGATCCTTTCGCTACCAAACGTTGGTTATAGCAGTACCTGTACAAAACAAGCCACATAAAATGAGTACATTAGAATATGAAGTAAAGCTAGCCTAACTTCCTCCTGCTTAGCTTATGAGGGACCACAGCAGCAGGGATATTTTTGGAAGTCACTTTTAAACATTCACTTATTAACTTATAACAAAAAAATATATATTTTTAAAATTAGAAATGCATATTCCAGGCCACTACAAACTTCTCAGTGTACTAAGAATGCTTCACATTTATAAATATTGACTAATTTTTCTAGTAGCCATTCTAGAAACAGCATCTTAATTAGCATGAACACCAGTCCTACACCATCCAGCCTGGCCAACCACAATAGTCTAGTACCCTCACCACAGTGATGCTGTGAAGATGGGCACATAACCCAAGAGAAGCTAAGAAGTCATTGGTAGACCTTTGCTGCAGCTACTAAAAAAGAGGCACACTTTCATGGCCTTGGATTTGGCAATGGTTTCTTAATGACATCAAAGGCACAAAAGACAAAACAGATGAGACACTTCATCAATTTTAAAAACTTTAGTGCATCCAAGTACACTATCGAGAGGGTGAAAAGATAACCTATAGGTCAGTAAAATGACAGACGAAGGCATTCCCCCCCCCAAAAGCAGTAACTGTCTGAATCAACTTTGTTGGAGCGTTACAAAACAATCAAAGGTTTATAACAAAGCAAATGCTCATTCAAGAAAAAGCATCTTCAAAATAATAGGAAAGTTTTATGTCTTTACTCATCCCTGCCCCATGCCCTCTCTCACATGGCAGTGGTTTTCGTCTTGAAGTAGTGGCAGCCCAGTTCCCACCTTCCTCCATGAAATCAAAAGGAAACGTGATCTGTGAATGTTTGTGCACATCTGTTCTAACCTGTCTGGGCGATATCTGAAGGACTGACGCAAGGTGCTTGTTTCTATTTTACCTAACTCAGAACTCTGTGGTGGGGGTTGGGGGGAAGCAGCAGGCATTGCTAATAAAAGCTGCAAAGCAAACTATAGACTCACACTAGAGGCCCGGTGCATGAAATGCGTGCATGGGTAGGGTCCCTAGGCTTGGCAGGCGATCAGAGCCAATCTATGGGGTGACCAGCAGGGCGATCAGGGGGCCCCCCACTGGCACCCGCCTTGGCCGGCCTGGGTCCTGCGGGCTGGGGGCAGCTCTTGTGTTGAGCGTCTGCCCCCTGGTGGTCAGTGCATGTCATAGCACCCGGTCGTTCCACTGGGGATTCCGCTGATCGGTCAATTTGCATATTAGGCTTTTATTATATAGGATATTTAGAGAAGTTGGGGTGAAAAACTTTGGGAAATAAGGACACTTCAAGGCAACATATATACGGAAAAATGTAGAAAGCCACATGCATACCCAGGCAAGACACGTGATCAGACAAGACTTGAGAAGCTTTGACCTGGGCTAATCCCTAGGCTCGGAGCAAGCACAGCCAGGTGCTGAGGGAGTGCCCCATCACAAAACCAATCTGCAGAAGCAGAGAGGAGTTCATTTTCTGCTTTTCTCGTTTTTGTTTGTTGGGGTGGTTTGTTTGAACTCCTGGCACTCAAGGAAATCTTTTTTAAAATATTAGATGAACAAGTGCTTAAAAAAAAAAAAGCAGCCCAGTGGTGTGGCTCAGTGGTTGAACGTCAACCCTTGAACCAAGAGGTCGCTGGTTCAATCCCTGGTCAGGGCACATGCCTAGGGTCCTATTCTATTTGTTGGCTGCAGTGTGCAGCAGCTTTATTCTGCTTTAAACACTAATTTTTTCCAAAATAAATGCTTTGGGCCCCAAGGGACACTCAGCTAAAAGCATAATCAGGGCACGGAAGGCAAAGGTTGGTTTGAACATCTAGCCAACTAAGAAAATGTTTTTTATTGATTTGAGAGAAGTAGGGAGAGGGCAGGAGGGAGGGCAAGAGGGAGGAGGAGGGGGGGAGGGGGAGAGGGAGAGGGAGAGGGAGAGAGAGAGAGAGAGAGAGACAGACAGACATCAATTTGTTGTTCCATTCAGTGGTTGATTCTTGTATGTGCCCTGACCAGGATTGAACATGCAACCTTGGATACTGGGAGGGTATTTTAACCAACTGACCTATTGGGTCAGGGCCCCAACCATGAATTTTTAAACAATAGCAGCTCTAGCCCTGGCCAGGTAGCTCAGTAGGCTAGTGTTCTCCCGATACGCCAAGGTTGCAAGTTGGATCCCAGTTAGGACACATACAAGAATCAACCAATGAGCTCTAGCCAGTTTGGCTCACTAGATAGAGCGTTGGCCTGCGGACTGAAGGGTACCAGATTCGATTCTGGTCAAGGACATATGCCCGGGTTGCAGGCTCGATCCCCAGTAGGGGGCGTGCAGGAGGCACCTGATCAATGATTCTCTCTCATCATTGATGTTTATATCTCGCTCTCCCTTTCCTTTCCTCTCTGAAATCAATAAAAAATATATATATATAAAGAATTAACCAGTGAATGTGTAAATGGGTGGAGCAAAGACGGATGTTCCCCCCTCTCTAAATAAATACATAAAGCCCTAGCTGGTTTGGCTCAGTGGATAGAGTGTTGGCCTGCGTACTGAAGGGTCCTGGGTTCAATTCCAGTCAAGGGCACATGCC
>NW_005357736.1:1047302-1053680 GCF_000412655.1 Myotis brandtii | reverse complement strand
CAGGAAGCAGCTGATCGATGTTTCTCTCTCATCGATGTTTCTAACTCTCTCTCTCTCCCTTCCTCTCTGTAAAAAAATCGATAAAATATATTTTAAAAAAATAAATAAAAATAAAAATAAATACATAAAAATTGAAAAGAAAAAAAGACCAGTAGCAATTTTAAAACGCACTATTGGAACTGGAATTAGTGGCTGCTGATAGCACTCTTATCCCCACCAAAAAATTCCCATTAAGATTTTAAGTGTCTTCCCTCCAATTACAGGGCTTCAGACTGAAGTGGGAATTTGCATGCCGCTGCCTTCTCTGGATGTGGCAGCACTTTCTCAGGCTCCATCTCCAGAATCACATCCTGACTCCCCACCGATGGCACTTGCTTGTGGACCACCATACCACAATCGAAAGTTAACTGGAAGCCCTGGCTGCTTTGCCTCAGTGGATAGAGCGTCGGCCTGTGGACTGAAGGGTCCCGGATTTGATTCGGGTCAAGGGCACAGGCCCGGGTGGGCTGCTCGATCTCCAGTGGGGGCGTGGAGGCAGCCGATCCATGATTCTCTCTCATCATTGATGCTTCTATCTCTCTTTCCCTCTCCTCCCTCTCTGAAATCAATAAAAACATATATTTAAAAAGTTAATTAGAAAAACAAGTTAGTTGAAAATGGATCAGACATAATGTAGCAGCTAAACAATAAGCTGCTAAAAGAAACCAGAGGAGAAAGTCTCCCTGAGTGTGGTGTCAGCAGACACTCCTAGGAAGGGTCCGGGAAGCACTACCATAGAGATTAAAATGAGAACCTCTTCTTCAGAAGACTCTGTTTACGAAAATGAGCAGGCAAACTAGGGAACGGGGAATAAATATCTGCAACACGTACCTGGAAAATGTTCACTATTATTAGTCCCAAAGAAAACCACAATCACAATACACACCCACTAGAACTGCTAAAATTAGCAAAAAGACTCACTAAATCAAATACACATGGGTTTCCAGGAACCAGAACTCTCATACATTGCTGGAAAGATGGCAAAATAGTACAAGTACTTGAGAAATTGCTCTGACAAATGTCACTCTAAGACGCAGTAATTCCACTAAGTATTTACCTGAGGTAAATGAAAACAAAATACTTGTACAAATATGTTCATAACAGCTTTATTCATAATAGCTCTGAAAATGGAAAGAAGCCAAACCGCCTTCAGTAGGATATAAACATTGTTTGGTGTCCTGAAGGGCTTTCCTCAATTAAGTAGTTTACTTCCGTCTGATTTCTAATAGAGAGGTGCCTTCTGGTCAAGTGGAAGAGGAGTCAGTAAGAAACAGGGCATGGGAAAGTAGAATCAACAGATCCATTCTTATTTTAAAATTATGTATTTTTAAAAATTGTTGTAAAATACACATTGTAAAACTTGCTATTTGCCATTTTTAAGTATACATTTCAGTGGCATGAATTACATTCACACTGTTGTGCAACCATCACCACCATCCATCCACAGAACTTTTTTCATCTTGCAAAACTAAAACTCCGTATTCATTAAACAGGAGCTCCCCATTCCCCTCTACCTAGCCCTTGACAACCAACATTCTATTTTCTGTCCTATGATTTTTTTAAATGTTTTTATTAATTTGAGAGAGAGAAACATCAATGAGAGAGAAACACGGATCAGGTGCCACCCGCATGCCCCCTACTGGAGATTAAGCCTGCCACTCAGCAGGTGCCCTAACCAGGAATCAAACCAGCAACCTCCAGGTGCACAACACAAGGTTGAGCCGCACCAGCCAGGGCTGTCTCTATAATTCTGACCACCCTAATGTACCTCTCATGATACTAGTGGAATCATACAATATTTGTCCTTCTGTCACTGGCTTATTCAATTAGCATATTGTCTTTAAGGTTCATCCATATTGCAGAATCTATTAGAATTTCATTCCTTTTTATTTTTATTTTTATTGATTTCAGAGAGGGAGGGAGAGGAAGAGAGAGATAGAAACATCAATGATGAGAGAATCATTGATCGGCTGCCTCCTGCACGCCCCCTACTGGGGATTGAGCCCGCAACCCAGGCATGTGCCCAGACAGGAAATCAAACCGTGACCTCCAGGTTCATAGGTCAATACTCAACCACTGAGCCACACTGGCCGGGCTCCTTTTGAAGACTGAATAACATTCTATAGTATGAATATACCACATTCTATCTATTTATCCACTGATGGACACTTGGGCTACTTTCATCTGTTAGCTGTTGTGACTAATATCTCTGAGTCCCTCACATATATGGTGTCAAGGGATTTTCAACAAGGGTGCCAAGGCCATGCAATGGAGAAAGGACACATTTCAGCAAATGGTCATAGGAAAGCTGGATACCCACATGCAAAAGAATGGAGTGGGACCCTTACCGAACATCAGATACAAAAGTTAAAAGGGCCGAAACCGGTTTGGCTCAGTGGATAGAGCGTCGGCCTGCAGACTGAAAGGTCCCAGGTTCGATTCCGGTCAAGGGCATGTACCTTGGTTGCGGGCACATCCCCAGTGGGAGATGTGCAGGAGGCAGCTGATGGATGTTTCTCTCTCATCGATGTTTCTAACTCTCTATCTCTCTCCCTTCCTCTCTGTAAAAAATCAATAAAATATATTTTAAAAAAAAAAAGTTAAAAGGGGGAGCTTCGTGCATTGGATTTGGCAATGATCTCTTGAATGACACCAAAAATATAGGCAACAAAAGAAAAATAGACAAACTGGACTTTATCAAAGGGCCCTGGCCGGTGTTTGCAATGGTTAGAGCAGCGGCCAGCACACCAAAGGGTCGAGGGTTCAATTCCCGGTCAGAGGGAGTGCAAGAGGCAACCAATTGATGTGTCTCTCTCACAGTGATGTTTCTCTCTCTGTCTGTCTCTTTCTCCCTCCTCCCTTTTTCCCTTCCACTCTAAAAATCAATGAAAAAAAATCCTTAGGTGAGGATTAATAACAACAATAACAACCAACCAACACAGAGAAAATAACAAGTATTGGCAAAGATGTAGAAGAACTGGAACCCTTGTGCATTGCTGATGGAAATGTAAAATGATGTTGCAAATGCTGTGGAAAAACAGTATGGCAGTTCCTCAAAACCTAAACACAGAATTATCCTATGACCCACTTCTAGGTTTATACCCCAAAAAATTGAAAAGAGGGACAGGAAGAGATATTTGGACACCCATATTCATAGCTGCATTATTTACAATAGCCAACAGGAGGGAACAACCCAAACGTCTACCAACAAATGCAGAGATAAAACATGGTCCATACATACCAATAGAATATTATTCAGCCTTAAAAGAGAATGAAGAGCCCCAGCTGGTTTGGCTCAGTGGATAGAGTGTCGGCCTGTGGACTAAAGGACCCAGGTTCAATTCCCAGCAAGGGCACATGCCCGGGGTTGCGGGCTGGAACCCCCTTAGGGAGCGTGTAGGAGGCAGCTGATCAATGATTCTCTCTCATCACTGATGTTTCTATCTCTCTCTCTCTCTCTCTCTCTCTCTCTCTCCCTTCCTCTCTGAAATCAATAAAAATATACTTTTTAAAAAAGATGAAGATATCAATCATACCTCAATCAAAATTTTGTTTTTAGATTTTAAAAAAAGGAATGAAGTTTGGATACATGCTATGACATGAATGAACTCTGAAAACATTATGTTAAAGTGAATTAAGTCAGACACAAAAGCACAAATATTGAATGATTCCACTTACATGGAGTACCTAGAACAGGCAGATTCACAGAAATAGGATATAGATTAGATGTTACCAGGTGCTGACAGTAGGGGAAATGGGAGTTATTTGCTTAATGGTTAGAGTTTATGTTTGGGATGATGAAAAAGTTTTGGAAATAGTGGTGATTGCACTATATTGTGCGTGTAATGAACACTCTGAATGTAACTAAATGGTTTAGCCCTAGCTGGTTTGGCTCAGTGGATAGAGCATCAGCCCTCGGACTGAAGGGTCCTGGATTTGATTCCGGTCAAGGGCACATACAGGTTACAGCTTGTCCCCTGGCCCTGGTCAGGGCACATGCAGGAGGCCAGAAATCGATGTCTCTCTCTCAAATCGTTGTGTCTCTCTGTCTCTCCCTCTCCTTTCCACTCTCTCTCTAAAAATCAATAGAAAAAAGTGCTCATTAACAAACAAACAGCCCTAACCGGTTTTAGCTCAGTGGATAGAGCATCGGCCTGCAGACTCAAGGGTCCCAGGTTCAATTCCGGTCAAGGGCATATACCTTGGTTACAGGCACATCCCCAGTAGGGGGTGTGCAGGAGGCAGCTGATGGATGTTTCTCTCATCGATGTTTCTAACTCTCTATCCCTCTCCCTTCCTCTCTGTAAAAAATCAATAAAATAAAAAATAAAATCTCTTAAAAAAATATTCACATTGTTTAAAAAAAACACACAAATGGTTTCAATAGCCTGGCCGGTGTTCCTCAGTGGTTGAGCATCGACCTATGAACCAGGAGCTCACAGTTCATTTCTAGTCCGGGCACATGCCCAGTTTGTGGGCTCCATCCCCAGTAGGGGGCATGCAGGTGGCAGCCAATCAATGATTCTCTCTCATCATTGATGTTTCTATCTCTCTCTCCCTCTCCCTTCCTCTCTGAAATCAATAAAAATCTATTTTTTTAAAAATGGTTTAAATGATGCCCCAGCCATGTGGCTCAGTTGGCTGGAGCGTCACCCCGTGCACTAAAAAGGTTGTGGGATCAATTCCCGGTCAGGGCACATACCTATGTTTCGGATTCAATCCCCAGTGAGGGAGCATCCAGGAGGCAACTGATCAGTTTCTCTTTCACATTGATGTTTCTCTCTCTTTCTCCCTCCCCCCTTCTTCTCTAAAAAAAAAATAAAATAAAAAAGTCAATACACATATCCTTAGGTGAGGATTAAAAAAATGGCTTAAATGGTAAATTTTGTTACTATATATCACAACTTTAAAAAATTTTTAAATTGATTTTTAGAGAGAGAGGAAGAGAGAGGGAAAAACATTGATCAGCTGCCTCCTGCACGGGGGCCACTGAGATGGGGCCCATGACCTTGGTATATGCCTGACCAGGAATCAAACTGGCAATGTTTTGGTGCATGGATGACATCCAACCAACTGAGCCACACCAGCCAGGGCTATCACAACGTTGTAAAAAAAAAAAAAAAATAGTGATATGCAAAAAACATGACTTATACCCCTTAAATAAGTGAACTGTCAGATGTGTGAATCCTATCTCAACAAAGCTGTAAAAAAAGGTAACAGTGGCGGCTCACATGTATTACATTAACCTCACAACAATCTGTGAGGTGGCTACATTTCTTAGCCTCATTTCACATATTGAAGAAACTGAAATTAGGTAATTTGCCAAATGTCCCCGAGTTAGTGGAGTCGTCAGGGAATCAAACACTATTACATTCTAGAGCTCCTACAGTTATTGGGGGGGGGGGGGGGGGGTCTAACAGAAAAATTAATTCTAAGCACTTGGTGTTTAGCTAGAAGAGCCCATCCAAGAAATGACACGATTTTTAGAATTTCAAAACTTTCCCATAGTTTTCATCTCAATGTCACTCTGAACTAAGTCATTCCCACCAGTAAAACAATAACCACTGGCAGAGGAACATAGCCCCGCCCCCGAGCATAGGCAATAAGACGGTGGGTTCATCTGGTAACTCCCCCCTGGACAGTCCTCCTCTGAGAGGCTCCCAGAACCTAGGATACAAAAGGCAACAGCACTGGGGAACGAAGGACGCTGCAGATGTGCAGGACGGACAGAGACCTGGTGCCCACTCCCGGGTCAGGCACCTCCTGGGGGCCAGTCCACGAGGCGAGGTGCAGGTTCCACTGCCTCACCAACCCGGCGGGCACCACTCGGGAGTGACTGCGGACTCTGCCAGGCCCGCGTGTCTCACCCGCTCGGGACACCCCTCCCCACAGCCCTCACAATTCGCCGAGGCCGACACGATGAAACCATCCACGCGGGTGGCGTCACTCAACAGGGAGTGGACAACAGACCCAGGGCACACTCCAGAGTTCAGAAGCCGAGCCAGGCGACAGGGCGCATCGGAGTCTGCGGGACTCCTGCACCCACATCCCGCCCCTCTGACCTTCCCAAGCAACAGCCTGGAATACGCAAAAGACACGGTTACCCTCGCAGCGGACGGGCCCTGCCAGACCAGGCCCTTCCTATGGGAAACGCGCTCCCCGAGCGGAACGCGGCAGCCACGCGTCCCTCCTCCAGCTGGAAGGAAACCCACTTGCAAAGCCAACCGGGATCTAAAATCTGAAAAGAGGGGCTACGAGGGAAAATCCCGCGCTCCCCACATTCGTCCAACGGGCGCAGAACCCACCAGCCCCCGCCCCGCCTCCGGGTTTGCCCAGGAC
>NW_005357736.1:1040782-1046493 GCF_000412655.1 Myotis brandtii | reverse complement strand
TGTCGGCGTCCAATGGGAGGGCACGCTTTCCCGCCGCTGTGTGTGTGGGACCCGCGGGGGGTGTGGCTTGGCTTCTAGTGGGCGGCCACTGGTCCTCCAGCTCCCGGGGTTCGCTCCGGGCCGGGGCGAGGGGACCACCTGGCCCTAGCAGCTCGAGGCTGCCTTCTTCTTTTTTTTTTAAAATATATTTTATTGATTTTTTACAGAGAGGAAGGGAGAGGGATAGAGAGTTAGAAACATCAATCAACATGAATACCTAGTAAATTCAAGAAAAGAACAAATATAAAACATACCTTCTTGTGTTTTGTCATATGCTACAGCAGCAAAAACTGAATTTGAAATAATACATATTTAAATTAGGTTCCTTTTTAATAGATTTCAGAATAACAGAATAGAAAAATAAACTGAAAATGTGACATCTACAATCAAAACCATATATTTCCTCTAAAGAATTGCCCTGGCCAGCTTGGCTTGGTTGGTTGGACATAGTCCCATGCACCAAAAGGTTGCCGGTTCCATTTCCCATCTGGGCAAAAAAAACCAAAAAACAAAAAACATCGATCAAATCAAGGTACATGCCCTTGACCAGAATTGAACCTGGGACCCTTGAGTCCGCAGGCCAATGCTCTATCCACTGAGCCAAACCGGTCAGGACGAGGCTGCCTTCTTGTGAAGGGAAAGAAAGGGAGCCCGAGGCCGAGGATAGAGAGTCAGAGAAGCAGTGGTCACACGGGTTCGTCCCTCTAGGAATCCCCCGCTGTGTTAGCTACGTTTAAGGTTCAGGAGGAAGCCCTCCCTGACGCTGAAGGAGAGTCAGCCCAGCTGCCACAGGGCCTGGCTAGTTCTCAGCAATAAACTGGCTCAGAGTGACTTGCGCGCGGTCACAGAGAAGCTGGAAGCTGCCTGCACATCAGCATTCTGGCGGGACGCGGGGCATCGCAGTTTTAGCGAATGCCCTTGCAGTGGCCGGCTCCAGGCTGCCAGGTGGATTGTCTGCACCTGAAATGCTTGCTGATTCCAGCCACCTGGTGTCCCTGTTAGTGGATCCTTAGAGAAAGAAACCTGATTTTATAGCCTAAATTCAACTTCAGGGGATGAAAGAAGTCTGCTGCAAGAAAAACCTATAAAGCATTCTCAAATAAAGCAAGCCTCATCTAGAGAAAGGAGGTGGTTGGGGTAAGCAGTCTTTAAAGTTACCTTCCCACTTTTCAGGCATCTTGTCTGCAAGTCAGTTCTTCAAGAATTGTATGAAGTACCTACCGTATGCCAAGCACTGTATCAGGTGCTGGAGATACGGGGGGAAAGCCAAAGCTTATAAAAGTTCTGCCCTAGCGGAGATGCAGATGGAGGCGGTTATTAAACAAGATACACACCCTCTGCTGAAATCAGTTTGGTTTCTGTAAGAAGGGAGATGGAAAGCTGTTGGAAGGCTCTCAATCTATAATAATAAAAGGGTAATATGCTAATTAGGCCCCGGGCTGGAGGGAAGCGGGTGCCGGCAGCCGGGGAAAGGAAGGCCTACTCTTGCACGAATTTTCATGCATTGGGCGGGCCTCTAGTAGAATAATGTGACTTGCCTTCCATGCCAATAGGATCCCACTGGCTGCTGTGTGGAGAAGAGGCTGAAGGTGGGAAGGTCAGAAGCAGGGCATTCGGTTAGGAGTTTTGTGATAATATAACCACAACAGGATGGCACTTGTGTGGTCACAGTGGTCACAGGAGACAACTAGGACGAGGAAAGAGAGGGCAGAATGTGGGAGGAGCAGTTTTGGTAGAAAGAGCACGAGTCAGTGGGAGTTTTCCATGCCTAGTGGGACCTGGAGTTGTCAGTTGGATACATCAGCCGGGAGTTCAGGGTAAAGGTCAGAGTTAGGGATGCAAATCTGGGCGGTATCAACGAATCTAGTGCTGGTATCTAAAGCCCTGGGCTTGGATGAGAAGGCCAAGGCCATGAGGGAGTGAGTGTGTGCAGATAGATTGGAGTCCCAGCCCTGGGCCCCGGGGCACATCAGCACTGAAGAGGGTCCAGAGAAGAGGAGGAACAGCTACAAAGTACTGTGAGTACCTGGACTTTCCTTCCCAAACTGGGCCATTTTTAAGAATATATATTTTGAGTGATTTCATGGAGGAAGGGAAAGGGAGAGAGAGATAGAAACATCAATGATGAGAGAGATTCATTGATTTGCTGACTCTTGCACTCCCCCCACCAGGGATTGAGCCTGCAACACAGGCATGTGCCCTGATCAGGAATTGAACCATTAAACTGTGACCTCTGGTTCAAGGTCAGCTCTCAACCACTAAGCTACACCAGCTGGGCCAAACTGGGTCATTATTGATGCATTGTTCCTTATCAGATAGTACTTTATCCTCTAAAGAGGTAAACCGTATTAAGGAACTAATTATTCTTGCCTATGTCCAATGTCCTTGGGTAATAATAATTGCTACCCTTCATCACACTATATGCCTGGCATTGTGCTAGCATTTCGTTATCTCATCTTATCTTCACAGTAGCCGGACCAGCGTGGCTCAGAGGTTGAGCGTCCACTTACGAACCAGGAGGTCATGGTTCGATTCCTGATCAGGGCATGTGCCAGGGTTGCAGGCTCAATCCCCAGTAGGGGGCGTGCAGGAGGCAGCCGATCAATGATTCTCTCTCATCATTGATGTTTCTGTCCCTCTCTCCCTCTCCCTTCCTCTCTGAAATCAATAAAAATATATTTTAACAAATAAATAATCTTCACAATAACCTTATGATAGACCCTTTTCCAGTTAAGGAAACCAAAGCCCAGAAAGACGAAGTCATTTGCCTACAGCAGGAAAGTAGAGGGTGTGGGGATAAACCCAGGTCTGTGCTCTTCCAAGGCTCATGCTACTGAGTACTTTGCCCTTTTCATTAAGGAAATTATTGAGGGTTTTCAGAGGAAGCATCTGGAATTTTTTTTAATTACATGGGCCCATAGTATCTGTAAGGTTGTATTTACTGCCTAAGATCAAGAAGTATGAGCAATTTGAAAGGGCTGATTCAAAGCAGTGTCCTACTTGGAATGGGGAGTACAGGGTCCAGCAGATAGGGGGGCTCTCTTTCAGCCCCTACATCTTTCTCAGAGAGAAAGACATCATTGTCTCAGTCTCCTTCGGGGTCATGGCTCAAATATTAAAATGAGAGACCGTAAGCAGGAGAGAGAGATGAGGGAAGACCACAGTGAGGTTTCCCAGCAGAGCAAGGAATTCAGCTGCCTGCCGGGAGCTGCGAAGCAATGAAGGCAGGAAGGACCCTGTGCGGAAGGTCCAGGGAAGGACGGGCTGTCACTATTAGCTCCGAATACTCCACCTTAGCTGTCTTGCGTGTGTGTGAGAGGAAAACTGCTGAAGACACTAAAAGACTCATGAAAGGGTCTGCCCCTGTCACATAAGCAAGAGAGCGACAGGGCTGGGGACAGACTGCAGTCAGGGCACTTCATCACAGCCGCAACCTCGGGTTCCGAACCGTCCATGCAAGCGATGAAAGAAAAGAAACATGGGGAAGAACAAGAGGTTTGTGGAGATGACATGCTGGCTCCGTGAAAACCCTGGGCCTACACACCAGCGAGCGAAGGTTTCGAGGAACCCCAAACCTGGAGGGCCACAGAAGGCACAGGGGAGCCTGCAGGGTAGTTGGCGGCAAAGCCCAAAGTTTGCAGCAGCACCATACAAGGCAGCACAGCCATCATGGGATTGAAATATATATTTTTGTTCCAAAAGACCAGGATTTGTTTCTTTTATATTTTAAAATATATTTTATTGATTTTTTACAGAGAGGAAGGGAGAGGCATAGAGAGTTAGAAACACCGATGAGAGAGAAACATTGATCAGCCGCCTCCTGCACACCTCCTACTTGGGGATGTGCCCGCAGTCAAGGTACATGCCCTTGACAGGAATCGAACCTGGGACCCTTCAGTCTGCAGGCCGACGCTCTATCCAGTGAGCCAAACCAGTTAGGGCAAAATATATTTTTATTGATTTCAGAGAGGAAGGGAGAGGGAGAGAGAGATAGAAACATCAATGATGAAAGAGAATCATTGATCGGCTGCTTCCTGCATGCCCCCCACTGGGGTTCCAGCCTGATACCTAGGCATGTGCCCAGACCGGGAATCAAACCGGGACCTCCTGGCTCATAGTCGATGCTCAACCACTGAGCCACACCAGTTGGGTCAGGATTTATTACTTGGTAATCCTATCAGCAAACAAGTAAAGGAAGGGGTTGTCCCAATATTTAAATATAAT
Source organism: Myotis brandtii (assembly GCF_000412655.1). Classification (NCBI taxonomy): domain Eukaryota; kingdom Metazoa; phylum Chordata; class Mammalia; order Chiroptera; family Vespertilionidae; genus Myotis; species Myotis brandtii. Next base: position 1,042,230 of record NW_005357736.1, on the reverse strand, counting down.
TCAATAAGTGGGTTAAATGAAGTTTTTTTTTATTATTGATTGGTTTTTAGAGACAGAAACATTGATTTGTTGCTCCACTTATTTATGCACTCTGGTTGATTCATTTTTTTTAATTGTTTAAAGTATTACATACGTCTCCTATACTCTGGTTTCTCTTCAGATCGTATAAATCTTTCGCTTTTTACATATGTCTCCTTTTTCCCGGATTAACCCCCCGCTCCAGCCACTCCCGCTGCCCAGGACAAGCCCCCACCGCCCCAGTGTCCATGTCCTTTGGTTGATCTCTTGAGTTATGTGCAAGGGTCTAAGAGCCCTGTGCAAAGCCATCTCTGGTGAAAAGCCACAGCTTCGTCATCACCATGTGATCACAGGCCAGTGTGTGGAGGGAGGTTGCCGAGTGGCAGCCCTCTGGGACCACAGGAGGAGCGCAGGGCAGAGCACTGCATTGGGACCTTGAACAGCGAGCGGAATCGAAGAAGTGATTTCAGAATCTCCCTGCACCCAGAACTGGGCTACCAGGCTGTAAAGTGATTTAATTGCTTCGGAGAACACATGAGCAGTATTGTTGTCAACCCTTAATTTTACATCTTTCAACTGTTCTCCAAAAATAAAATTGTTTGGGGAAGCTTAACGTCTTCCTGTTTTTATTGCTTTGCATCTAGGAAAGTACAAATTCTGTAGCAGTTCCTGGCCCCGGCAAATCACCTGGGAAGCTTTTAAAAAGATACTCTCCCAGGAGACCTATCCCAATCCAATTAGATCAAATTCTCTAGGGGTGGGGTCCAGGCATTAGTGTTTTGTTTTTTAATTATTATTTATTGACTTGAGAGAGAGGAACATCGGTTCGTTGTTCTGCTTGTGTATGCATTCATTGTTTGATTCCTGTATGCGCCCTGACCGGGGGCTGAACCGGCAACCTGCCCGGAGAGGGTAGAGAGGAAATCCGGAGATGCTCTGCCCAACGAGCCCCTACGGGGTCTGGCGTTCGTGTTTTGTTTCTGTTTTAAGCTCCCCAGGTCACCCTTTGTGCAGGCAGATTTGAGAATTACTGTTTTAGAGCCTCATAGTATAGTATTAAAACGTGGCTGAAAGGATGTTTTTCTTAGCAACAACTGATGTGCTTACATCCTTTACAACCCGCCAAAGACATTTATAACGCTCTCCACGCTCCAGGTCCTCCCACAGGCAGAGAAGAGACCAAGGCCAACGTGTCTTTCTCTCCCTGGACAAACGCCTCTAGCTGCGTAGGGTGGAGGCCGGGGGGTCTGGGTCTCTGGTCCCCTCGGGACTGGGACTCGGAGGAAGCGGGAGGCCGGGGGGTCTGGGTCTCTGGTCCACTCGGGACTGGGACACGGAGGAAGCGGGGGGCCGGGGGGTCTGGGTCTCTGGTCCCCTCGGGACTGGGACTCGGAGGAAGCGGGAGGCCGGGGGGTCTGGGTCTCTGGTCC
>NW_005357736.1:1033362-1040418 GCF_000412655.1 Myotis brandtii | reverse complement strand
CCCTTCCCTGTGCCCTCCCGGGGGTCCGGCAGAGGGCAGTGACCGGCGATCTGTGCATCCGGGGGGCCCCGGAGAAACCGGTAGGTCCGACTGCCAACCCACGTGGCCTGGGGGCGCCGGGAGACTGGCGAGCTGTCATCCGTGGAGGGAGGGGCTTGGAGACGGCAGGTCGGGGGAAGGGGTCCTGCCGTCCGCGCTGCCTTTTGCGGTCGGAGGACAGGTTCTCCCCGGGGTCCTTTAGCCGGTTGGTCCCCAGCTGGGGGATACAAAAGGCGAGGCCTGGAGCCCCCCGTTGGCAGGGAGGGCGAAGTCCGGGAGCGGGCAGTGGCCAGGAAGGACCCGCCCCCCAATGCACACTTGCCGCCCGCGGAGTTCTCTCCAGGATCCGCAGAGGTGACTGGGCTGAGCGGGGCAGCCCCCGAACGTGCCTTGGGCCTTGGCACTTGCCCACCGGGGTGCTCTGACTCCGGCTGTTGGGCCGCCCCTCGTCCTGGGTGAGCCCCCTTTCTGGGCTCGAGTTCGCTAGGGGTGGGCGCACAGCCTTTGTCAGGGAGGGGAGTGGCCAGCTCCAGCCCAGCTCTCAGTCCCGAGTCAGCATCCTGCGGAAGCGCCTCCACTCAGCCTCACCTGGGCCCTGTCTGCGCCTCTCTCCCCGAGGCCACTCCCCAAAGGGTCAAGGCTGGATGGAACTCGCTCTAAGCAGGAAGAGGGAGCCAGCTGGGAGGGGCTTTGGCCAGGCCCTCTCCCCTTCAGGGCGGGCGCCTGCGGGAGGGAGGTGCCTGCTGGCCTGGCTCCTGTCACAGCTGAGCACCTTTAGGCAAAGTAGCCCGGCGACCGGAGAAGCAGCTTGAGGGGGGCCCCAGGGAGCCCCTGGGACTGGTTCCAAGCGCCCGCTCTTGCTCAGCGCTTCAGGCTCAGCCTCGCAGGAGCCTCACTGTCCAGGTTAGGGATCCAGGGGCGGGCGGGGTGGGCTTTGCTCCCTGCCTAGTGTCCAGGGTAAGTGTCTGGAGAGCTGTTTGCTTCATCAGGGCTTCTGGCTGGGTCCCCAGATTGGCCGTGGAGATGCTGAGATGTTGCATGGTCTCAGGTGGCAGGGGAGCTGTGGTGAAGGGGCGTCCACCAGCCCCGGCCAGCGGACCCTACCCCCACTCCATGTGGGTACTACTCAGCCAGGCTTGACTCAGACACCTGAAGCCACAAGGTGTCAGTGGGTAGTGGCCCCAGGGGCCATTGGGTAAGCTGCTGTAAACCACGTGGGTGTGTGAGCCCGAGATGCAAGGCCAAAGGGCAGGAACATGGGGCAGACCAAGGAGTTCCACTTGGGAGAGACTTCCAGGAGCAGCAGAGAGCGAATGAATGGTCTGTTCTTGCACGTCCAGGGCCCAGGAGGAGCCAGGTAGCCTGGAGGAACGCCCAGCCCTAGTCCCATAGACAGCTCTTTGGGTCACTTCAGGCCAGAGCTCACTGGCTTCAGAAGGTCAGAAACAGGTTTTCCCAGGCCGGTTCCCTCTGAGCCTGGCTCGGGGGGAGCAAACTCTCAGAGTGTTTTCCAGGGCAGAGACCACGGGGGGATCCGTGTAAGTACAGCTGCACGTGGTCTGAATGCTAAGTAAGAACAGTCCTGATGTGCGAATGGCAGCAGCTGAGTGGTGTACCGTGCCTACTCCGCGCCGGGGTAACCAGATTACATGGATGATCTCATTTAATTCTCCACAACCCGATGAGTCTGTATTATCACTGTCCCCATTTTATAGATGAGAAAACTGAGACTGATAAAAGCAAACCAGGTCAACCCAGGTCCCTCTCCAGCGACGTTCCTGACACTCGATTCCTAGCAGGGACAAGTCTCCCTGCAGGCAAGGCCCCCAGAGAACACACTGCAAGTGCCTACATATCCAGAAAGAAAACTATTGCTCAACTCCGTTTTTTAAAAAAATATACTTTTATTGATTTCAGAGAGGAAGGGAGAGGGAGAGATAGAAACATCAGTGATGAGAGAGAATCATTGATTGGCTGCCTCCTGCACACCCCACACTGGGGATGGAGTCCGAAACCCGGGCATGTGCCCTGACTGGGAATTGAACCGTGACCTCCTGGTTCATAGGTCGATGCTCAACCACTGAACCACCCGGCCGGGCTCAACTCCGTTTTGAATGGAGGAATGTTAGGATGTTCAGTGAAAGGTATCAGGACAGAGAATTGTTTCAATCCCCAGCTCTCCTGCCTCCTTCCTGCGGTGACATGGGGCCAGGTACTTCCTCTCCCAGCCGAGTTCCTTCCTCTCTAGAGCTGGCCTGGGAGGAGCGCCCGCCTTGAGAGCAGTGACCGGGAATAGCTGACTTAATCCACCTTAGTGCGCTGCCTAGGCATTCAATGAGCTTCACCTGCTGATATCAGTTTGTTAAAAAAGTTACATTTTATATACATTAAAAAAAAGACCAGAAGGAAAAACACTAAAGTGTGAACAGTGGGAAATGTGTATGGTGGGAAAATGACATCTTTTCTTTATACTTTTTTGTCCTTTCCAAGTTTTCGACAATGAATAGATACCATGAATTCCTCCTTTTATGATCAGGAAAAGAACGAGAGAGAGAGAGAGAGAGAGAGAGAGAGAGAGAGAAAGCAGAGAGCGAATGAATGGTCTGTTCTTGCACGTCCAGGGCCCAGGAGGAGCCAGGTAGCCTGGAGGAACGCCCAGCCCTAGTCCCATAGACAGCTCTTTGGGTCACTTCAGGCCAGAGCTCACTGGCTTCAGAAGGTCAGAAACAGGTTTTCCCAGGCCGGTTCCCTCTGAGCCTGGCTCGGGGGGAGCAAACTCTCAGAGTGTTTTCCAGGGCAGAGACCACGGGGGGATCCGTGTAAGTACAGCTGCACGTGGTCTGAATGCTAAGTAAGAACAGTCCTGATGTGCGAATGGCAGCAGCTGAGTGGTGTACCGTGCCTACTCCGCGCCGGGGTAACCAGATTACATGGATGATCTCATTTAATTCTCCACAACCCGATGAGTCTGTATTATCACTGTCCCCATTTTATAGATGAGAAAACTGAGACTGATAAAAGCAAACCAGGTCAACCCAGGTCCCTCTCCAGCGACGTTCCTGACACTCGATTCCTAGCGGGGACAAGTCTCCCTGCAGGCAAGGCCCCCAGAGAACACACTGCAAGTGCCTACATATCCAGAAAGAAAACTATTGCTCAACTCCGTTTTTTAAAAAAATATACTTTTATTGATTTCAGAGAGGAAGGGAGAGGGAGAGATAGAAACATCAGTGATGAGAGAGAATCATTGATTGGCTGCCTCCTGCACACCCCACACTGGGGATGGAGTCCGAAACCCGGGCATGTGCCCTGACTGGGAATTGAACCGTGACCTCCTGGTTCATAGGTCGATGCTCAACCACTGAACCACCCGGCCGGGCTCAACTCCGTTTTGAATGGAGGAATGTTAGGATGTTCAGTGAAAGGTATCAGGACAGAGAATTGTTTCAATCCCCAGCTCTCCTGCCTCCTTCCTGCGGTGACATGGGGCCAGGTACTTCCTCTCCCAGCCGAGTTCCTTCCTCTCTAGAGCTGGCCTGGGAGGAGCGCCCGCCTTGAGAGCAGTGACCGGGAATAGCTGACTTAATCCACCTTAGTGCGCTGCCTAGGCATTCAATGAGCTTCACCTGCTGATATCAGTTTGTTAAAAAAGTTACATTTTATATACATTAAAAAAAAGACCAGAAGGAAAAACACTAAAGTGTGAACAGTGGGAAATGTGTATGGTGGGAAAATGACATCTTTTCTTTATACTTTTTTGTCCTTTCCAAGTTTTCGACAATGAATAGATACCATGAATTCCTCCTTTTATGATCAGGAAAAGAACGAGAGAGAGAGAGAGAGAGAGAGAGAGAGAGAGAGAAAGAGAGAGAGAACCACAACCTGGGCATGTGCTCTGGCCGGGAATCGAACCTGCGACCTTTCAGTGCACAGGATGTTACTCAACCAACTGAGCCACATAGGTCAGGGCAACCAACTTCACTTTCCAGGGGGGAATCCTCAGAGCCCATCCCCAGAGGACTGAGTTAGCGGGTCCTGGGAGGGACACTCACTCGCTGTTAAAGAGGCCGGTGTTCCCTGCCAACAGCCACCCCCCTCCCTCTGATGGTGCCTTTCGTTTGCCCCACAGGAGGTCCGAGGGGATGGCTGCTGACATGCAGAGGAAGAGAAGCAGCGAGTGCCCCCACGGCACCTTGGCTCCTGCCGATGGGCAGAGTGTGGAGAGAGCCGAGAGCCCCACCCCGGGGCTGGCCCAGGGAATGGAGCCAGGTACGGGCAGGGTGTGCACAGCTGGCCGCTAGAGCCGCCTCCAGGAAGGCCCGGATTCCCTCCACTCTCTCCCTCCCATGCAATCGCGTGTGTGCTCAGCTCACTGGGCGTTTGTCAGAGGCAGGGGGTCCTGCATGGGACTGAGCTCAGTCTGCTTCCCGCCGTCCTCTGCGAGCACGTGGGCCACGCGCCCCGGGCTGTCTGCCGCCAGCTGGGCCCTCCTCCCTCCAGCGTCTGCAGTGAACCTGCGGGGCTCTGCTCCAGCGCTCGGTGTGAATGTGGCCTCCTCGTGAGGCAGGCCTGCTCTGTACAGAACACTCGTTATTTTGTAATTTTATTTATTTTTTTATTTTTATTTACTTTTTTTTATTGCTTAAATTATTACAAAGAGTATTACATATTTCTCCTTTTTTCCCCCCGCCCTTGATGTAATTTTATTTTTTATGTACGTATTGCCCATCTCGCTCTGAGCACAGAGCAGTTGTGTCCTCAATGCCTAGTACAGAGCTGAACTCATAATAGAGGCCCAAAATATATCTGTTGAGTTATTCTGTCAAAAAAAAAACACCCCAGAAATCAGAAGAGGAAGACTGACAAGGTCCCTGGGGGAGTCACAGGCTAGTGGCCCTTTCAGTGGCGTGGCCTCTCCCAGGGGGAGACTCACTGAGCACAGGAGGCATCCAGGGGCAGGGGGACCGGGCACACAGCAGTGAGCAGCCAGCTTCCGGCCCGAGGGGGGACCCCATCACAGGGAGGGGACAGTAACCGACAAGTGTCACGGGAGACACTCGGGAGGGAGGCATACAGTGCTGGGCTTGGAGGTCGGGTGAGGAGGCAACGAGCATCTTTGCTGAGAGCTGACAGCCAGCCCTGCGAGCAGCCCGGTGCCTTCCGGGCGGAGGGAAGAGCAGGTGCGGAAGCCCTGGGGTCGGTGGCGGTGTTGAGCGTGGCCGAGGAGCAGGTGGACAGAGGCCCGTGTGCCTGGGATGACAAGGCTGTCAGATGCGAGTGAGAGAGGCGGGCAGACAGCAGCTGCCCCCAGCCATGAGGGCTGCCCCCATGTGATTGATGGAGGAGCCTGGTGGCCTGTGATCGCAGGCGGACAGTGAGTCGCAGAGGGAAGAGGGACTTGCTCATGGAGACAGGCAGTCACGCGAGGGCGTCTGGGAGACACCTTGCTGGTGAGGGGTCTGCCAGCGGCTGCTGCTCTAAGCACTGGTGCTCTTGGCTGGCAGGTGCCGGGCAGGAGGGTGCCATGTTCGTCCACGCCCGTTCCTATGAGGACCTGACTGAGCCGGAGAATGGGGCGGCTCCTGGGGAGAGTCCCGAGGAGGGTGCCGGGGGGCCACCCCCGCTGCCTGCGGACATGCGCCAGATCAGCCAGGACTTCAGTGAGCTGAGCACCCAGCTGACAGGCGTGGCCCGGGACCTGCAGGAGGAGATGCTGCCAGGAAGCTCCGAGGACTGGGCGGAACCCCCGGGGGCCTCCGGGAGACCGGCCACAGAGTCCCCCAGGGAGGGCGCCGGAGACGGGGACGAGGAGGAGGCCGCGGAGGCCTGGCGGCTGCACCAGAAGCATGTGTTCGTGCTGAGCGAGGCGGGGAAGCCCGTGTACTCCCGCTACGGGTCCGAGGAAGCCCTGTCCAGCACCATGGGGGTCATGGTGGCCCTGGTGTCCTTCCTGGAGGCCGACAAGAACGCCATTCGCTCCATCCACGCGGGTGAGCCACCTGAGGGGGCTGGGGGGGCTCCCCTGGCCATGGTCGCTTCCCAGCGGGTTTGGGACTCCCGGGGCCTAGAGGACGGGCGGTGCGGTGTGGCCCAGGGCAGGCCCTCCACTCACTGTCTCCAGGTCTTCATCTGATCAGCGAACAACCACCCTGACCGCCCCTAGGGCTGTTGAGGCCAAAGGTGGCTCTGATGTGGGCTTTGCCCTTGGAGAGGGTGGGAAGCCTGGGGAGGTGACCCCAAAACCCCAGGTCTTTTTGCCATTTAGCTCAGGAATCGTGTTTTTCTGAAGTGCTTCCCGCTTTCAGCTGGTGCTATTCGGTGAGGCAAGTTGCAGGGACAGGCCCGGCTCCCTCAGGGAAAGGGGGCCGTGAGCGGCTGTTTCTCTCACCATCCTGAAGCCCCTACTGTGTGCAGAGCTCAGAGGGAGGGTGGAGAGGATGTGGAAGGCGACAAGCTGCCAGGAGGCAGGGCTCTGAGGGAGTTGGGTGAGGCCAGTCCAGGAGGGCTTCCTGGAAGGGGCTGCAGCCGACATCCCCCCTCCCCGCCCCCCACAGATGGCTACAAGGTCGTGTTCGTGCGCCGGAGCCCCCTGGTGCTGGTGGCGGTGGCGCGCACGCGGCAGTCGGCGCAGGAGCTGACGCAGGAGCTGCTCTACATCTACTACCAGATCCTCAGCCTCCTCACGGGCGCGCAGCTGAGCCATATCTTCCAGCAGAAGCAGAACTACGACCTGCGGCGCCTGCTCTCGGGCTCGGAGCGCATCACCGACAACCTCCTGCTCGCCCGCAACCAGCTCGTGGCGCTCGTGCGGCGCCGGGACCAGTTCCTGCACCCCATCGACCTGCACCTGCTCTTCAACCTCATCAGCTCCTCCTCGTCCTTCCGCGAGGGCGAGGCCTGGACGCCCGTGTGCCTGCCCAAGTTCAACGCAGCCGGCTTCTTCCACGCGCACATCTCCTACCTGGAGCCCGACGCCGACCTGTGCCTGCTGCTCGTGTCCACCGACCGCGAGGACTT
>NW_005357736.1:1026212-1033270 GCF_000412655.1 Myotis brandtii | reverse complement strand
GCGCTGCGCACGCCCTACTACAGCGTTGCCCAGGTGGGCATCCCCGACCTGCGCCACTTCCTCTACAAGTCCAAGAGCTCCGGACTCTTCACCAGGTGAGGGAGGCCCCGGGAGCCGGGCTGGGGAGCGGGCTGGTGGGGCCTGAGCCCGGAGGTGGCTGAGGTGGCGCTGAAACTGACGACCCTCTGGGAAGGACCGACACCCTGGGTCTGTTTTACTCTGATACCCGGGCCCAGACTCCCTATCGCCCTCCCCCCGCACGGGCACACACCTCTCTACTCTATATGCCCGATGCACCAGGAAGGAAGCCGGAACAGAAGCCTCAGGCCCTTTGTCCTGGAGGAACTCTGCCTTAGGGGTCACTGGTCCAGCCCAGGATGCGGGGCTCCTCCCCTCCTCCAGCAGAGGGGCTGAGGCCAGGCGGGGCGCTGCCTCCCCTTCACCCCTTCGCGGTTCAGAGAGTTCCCAGCTCGCCTTCCCTCCACTTCAGACCTGTCCCTCCGTCTTGGACACTTAAACTCCGACTGGCCTCTCTCAGGGACGGTCAGCAAAGATGCCATGAACGTGAGGGAGAACAGGCCTCTAGTCTGGGTGGGCCCAGCCCTTCCTGGGGCGTCTTCTGCGGTGGGGAGACAATGCCCTGTCCTGGGGAGCATTCGGAGGGTAGGACACGTGGCGGTGTCGCCCTGGCCAGGAGTAGGTGTTTCTAGATCTGCAGAGCAGGCAATGACAGTGGTGCCTTTGAAACCCACTCCCCCACCTCCAGCCCTGAAATGGAGGCCCCGTACAGCAGTGAGGAGGAGCAGGAGCGGCTGCTGGGCCTCTACCAGTACCTGCACAGCCGAGCCCACAACGCGTCCCGCCCCCTCAAGACCATCTACTACACAGGCCCCAACGAGAACCTCCTGGCCTGGGTAAGGCGGCTGGGCCGGGCCGGGCTTCGGGGTCCTGGCAGGGACCGCAGGGCGTGTCTAACCCGGATGGTCACCCTGTGCCCCTCCTTCAGGTGACAGGTGCCTTTGAGCTCTACATGTGCTACAGCCCCCTGGGCACCAAGGCGTCCGCCGTGGACGCCATCCATAAGCTGATGCGCTGGATCCGCAAGGAAGAAGACCGCCTCTTTATCCTGACGCCCCTCACCTACTGATGAGGACCCCGAGCCCGCTGGGCCCTGGGAGCACGGGAGCCATGGGAACTCCAGGCGGGGCTGGCCCTCTCTTGCCCAGGCAGCAGGCAGGGACTGTGGGTGCGTGCATTAAAGTGCTTTGGGGAAGACACGTGTCGGGCCTGGTCATTGGCTCCTCTGCTCACTCACTCTCGCTCACAGACACCGGGTCCTCCGCCCTAGCCCCTGCCCTCCTCCCCTCCCTCCTTTGACCAGCATCAGGCCGCACGAGCTCAGAGTGGGACCCTGGGCTTGAGCTGTTTGCATTCCGCCGAAGTCCCACCACACATAAAGGTTTCTCTAGCATCGCCCTGGCTTTGCCCCTGCCAGCCCTTCCCCCACACTCAGTCCGAGTCCCCTGTGCCTCCCCTCCTCCTGAGTGGGCCCCCAAGGACCACCTACCCACCTGGAAGCCCTGGCTGGGGCTCTGCGCCATGGGCTGCTGTCGCTGGGCAGGGGCAGGGCTGAATAAGATGGGGATGGTCAGCCCTGGCACAGCCGGGAGCCCCAGGACGCTGAGCAGGGAAGGCCCAGCCTCGGCCACTCTCCTGAGACCTCTCTGGGCAGAGCTCAGGGCCCAGTGCAGGAGCCCCTCCCTGCTGCCCAGGGGCCTCTCCTCGTTCTGCCACAACGTGACCACCTCACTGTTGGGGAGTGGAAGACAGGAAGTGTTTATCAGAGAACAGCGTCCACTGTATATGTCTTCAGACCAGCATGAGTCACGCTCACCAGTCTGAGAGCTGCGCCAAAATATCTGCACGGAAAGCAAGCCGTGTGGGGAGCGTGGCCATGTGGGTGGGCTGGGGCAAAGGCGCACCGGAAGGGTCCTACTTCACTGTCCCTGGAAACGGCAGCATAGCTCCTGCCCGTGGCCCCTCCCTGCTCCCGTGAGGATGAGGATGGCAGCAGGCCATCTGCCTAGATCCCCAAAGCCCTCGGGAGCAGCCACAGCCTCGCTTGCCCGGCGCACAGGCCCTGGGCTGCTTTTCTGCCTGTTCCCTGCTCTGTTCCCCTCGCTCCTGGCCAAGGCTGCAGACCACTGCCTCCAGGGCGGGTGAGGCCAGGCCGAGTCCCCAGCTGCTCCCGGTGTTCGGTCAGCAGTCGGCCCGAGGCGCCCTTGTTGGCGGGACTCGGCTTCTCATACCTGTTCTGGTGGGAAGAGGGGAGGTCACAATGAGAGGAGTGTGTGTACCTAGGACAGCAGACACCTAGGAGTGGGGGGTTTGATGGGGGTGGAGGGAGGGATGGCAGGCAAGCAGGGAAGGTGCTCCTGGTGGAGGAACCAGCCTGTGCAAAGGGAAGGACCTGGTGGGACTGGTTTACAGCGAAGCCGGGGAGTCTTCAAGGCCTAGGGCTCTCAACTCCAGGTAGAAGCTGGGCAGCGGGGAGCCACCGAGGGTGCTGCAGCCGAGGTGGTGGGGTTCTGCGTGGTTAGAGCGGTCCCCCTGCTGCCTCTAAGGTGGTCCCTGGGCTGGAGGAAGAGGCGGGTGCTAGTTCTCTGGAGTGTTGTTCGAGGGGGCGGAATGGCCAGCGCTCCTTTGAGGTGGCAGCTGCCGCGAGCCAAACCGAGGCCAGGCTTTGTGAGTTCGCCTTGGGGGTGACTTGTGTGGGGCGCTGCAGGGCCCCTGAGCTGGCTTCTCCCAGGGCGTGCCTGCCTCGGCCTGTACAGCTGGGGAGGGGACAGGCGCTCCTGTGGACACCTGCTGCCCGGTGACCCAGCTGTAGGCGAGGAGACGCTGGCCTGGGGCAGCCAGCAGCGTGGCCACACGGTGGCAGCAGAGAGCCAACTGTTAACTGCAGCACTCCACCCCCGAAGGGGAGGACAGGGTGACTAAGAGTGTCTGGAGGCGGATACAGGTCCCAGGAACCCGTGTCTCGCCCTGGCTGGCATGACTCAGTGGTGAGAGCGTCAGCCTGCACGCAAAAGGGTCTCGGGTTCGATTCCAGGTCAAGGGCTGGCCAGGGTCCCGTGCGGGAGGCAACCAGTCTGTGTCTCCATCCATGTTTCTCTCTCTCCCCTTCCCTCCCACATCTCTGCTCCAGGCGGAGAAAGTTTCATTCCGGTTTGGAACACGGGAGCCATGCGGTGATTTTCCAAGCTTGCGTACTCATTTCCGGCCGATTCAGGTTAGAGGAGGGAGTGTCTTTTACATGACCCCAGGTACTGGGTTCCCCAGGCGCTGGGTGTGGCCACACAGGTGCTCCTTCCACTCTCTGTCACCACGTGCTCAGCGTGGAGGCAGAGTCCAGCACTAGGAATGGGGGAGGGGGTCAGTTATCCAGAATGAACTCTGCCGGGGTGGATGGAGCATAGCGTCTGTGAGACCCCAAAAATGGGACTGGCACTGCCTGGGCCAGGAAGGCTCCCTGGAGGAGGAGAAAGGGGAAGGGTGCTCCTGGAAGGAGGAGCAAGGTGGAGGGGCTGGGCGGGAGCGGAGATTACAGCTCCTTGGGGGCGGGGGGCGTAGAATTCTGCTGGGCTGAGGGCTCCTCTCTCTCCCACTCCCCTCACTCTTCAAAGCCCTGGTGTTGGCGGCAGAGCAAGGACCACGGGAACCTGGATGGAAAGCGCCAGGTGCCTAGCAAAGGACATTTGTTGGGGGCCCTCTCCCCCAGGTGCCTTTCCCTCCCTCGCACATCGCTGGCTTGGACCCCCTGACCTTTTCTCTCTGGAGATAGAACGTCTAGGCCTCAGTTGTAGTTCAGCTCCAGGCTCCGATAAGTGACAAAACCAGCTGACGGGTGACGTTAGGACCAGCTGCATTGATGAACCACCCCAGCGGGGAAAGGACTCTGGGAAAGCTGCTGAATGATCTTCCGATGGGACCTCCTGCAGCATCTCCACCCTTAAAACCCTCAGGCCCAGGCCCCAGGCCCCAGGCCGTTCCCTTTCTCTTTCCCTTTCCTCCCTCCCTCCCCCTCCCTTCCCCAGGCACCTTACCATTAGCTCCCTCACTCCCAAGCTCCAAGGGCCCTTCCTTTACCGCAACTCCTCTCCTGAGCCCATTTCTTCTAGGAATTACTTTTCTCCCTCTGTGACCCCAAACAAATGTTCTCTTACGGTTTGGGTCTTGGCTCTGAATTCTTTCCTAGCCGGAACCCAAGACCGAGGTGGCTGTACCCGGGTTTGGTCCCACCCCATTGGCGAGAGAGACCCAGGACTCACAGGTCCTCTGACCAAGGCCATCCTGCGAGTTTCCCCCCTCCTCCAGGGTCCAGGCCCCCGAGGCTGAGGGGGCTGTGAGGTGGAGGGTGTCCCCCAGGGCCCCTCTTTAGTGTTAGGGGGGACCAGTGTCAATGTAAGAAATGTCCAAACCTATAGAGAATTTCTATGAGTTTATTTGAGCCAAACTGATGACAATTGCCAGGAAGTAAAATCTCAATGGATTGAGAAAATGCTCCAGTAAATGGCAGTTTTTGGCTTATTTTATACATTGAGAATGTAAACGCAAGAAATGACCAAACCCTGTAAGAATTTTTGAGTTTATTTGAGCCAAACTGACAACAATTGCTGGGAACCAAAATCTCAATAGATGGAGAAAAAAAATCTCAATGGATTGAGAAAATGGCAGTTTTGCACTTTATTTTAAATATATTTTTGTTGATTTCAGAGAGGAAGGGGGAGGTAGAGAGATAGAAACATCAATGATGAATCATTGATTGGCTGCCTCCTGCACACCCCCTACCGGGGACCCAGCCCACAACCAGGGCATGTGCCCTTGACCAGAATGGAACCGGGGACCCTTCAGTCCGAGGGCAGACGCTCTATCCACTGAGCCAAACGAGCTAGGGCGCACTTTATTTTATACATTACAACTAAAGGAGGAGGTATAAGGAAGGTTACATGAAATTCATTGGTGATAGATTAGGGAGACGGGAGGAAGCAAAGTGGGGAAATCTCTGGAATGGATGAAGATACGATGAAGAGGCTAATCCTCCTTTTACGTTGGTGGGTATAGGACAGTTAACAATGACCATACACAGCACATAGGGAGGGCGACAGGTAACAGCGAGGGGTCTGTAGTCTCTCGCTCTCCCTGAGCTTGTGCCCTGAGGGGTCTGGAGAAAGGAATTACTCAGACCAAAGGTATGTGCTTTTAGGTGCAAAAAGAAAACAGACTCAGTTAAGGTAAAGATGAACCTTCCTCAAACATCCCGGCCTCGGACAGGACACCATCAGGACTCAGGGTCAGTTGGGACGTTCTCATTTCAGACCATCCTCGTAGTTACTTTTGGCCTCTGAGTGTGTGAGGCCACCACGCAGGCCTCCCCTGAGCTTGTCAGGGTTCGTGTGTGGCCCCCTTTCCCCACAAGAATCAAATGAGAAATGGTAGGGAAGGTTACAGGAAATCCATTGGTGGCAGATTGAGGGGGAGGGAGAAAGCAGAGACACACACTTCTTTTGTTTTCTTTTTGGAATCCCCACCCAAGGATATGTTCTTACCGATTTATTTTATTTTTTTATTTTTTTAGAGAGAAAGGAAGGGAAAGAGAGAAACATCGATCAGTTGTTGAAACCCACAACCTAGTATGTGCCTTGATCTAGAACTGAACCCGAAATCTCCTGGTGTACAGGACGCTCCAACCAGCTGAGCCGCCCACCCGGGGCCAAACTTCTTTAGGTGGATAGTTAATAATTAACGTGCACAGCACATAGAGCTGGTATTTGGGGAACCAGCTCACAATGGGGTTCTGGGGTCTCATGCTCTGTGCTGTGGCTGTGCCCTGAGGGGTCTCAGATGCACAGAGACAATAGACAGGACCACTTCCGGGAAGACCGACCTTTGTCAAGGCAGCTCCAGGCCTAGGCTGACTACCCACCATGACCCACTTCCAGTGGGAATTTTTATATTCAGACCATCCGATGTGCTTACTTTCAGTCTCTGAGTTTGTAGGGCCCACCTGCTGGCTACCCCTGGGCTTGTCAGGCCAGTTAAGGGGGGATAAGGGGGGTGAAGGGGCTGAGGTGCAGGTGAGAGATGGCAAGAGCAGACCTAAGTTACCTCCGCTCCCCCCACCCCCCTTACATCCAGTCTGGAGAGAGAGCTCTGGGCTACCACCTAATGAGACTACATCCTCATTAAAAAAAAATATATATATATATTCATTTATTTCAGAGAGGAAGGGAGAGAGGGATAGAAACATCAATGATGAGAGAGAATTATTGATTAGCGTCTCCTGCACGCCCCAGACTGGGGGTTGAACCTACAACCCAGGCATGTGCCCTGACCAGGAATTGAACCATGACCTCCTGGTTCATAGGTCGGTGCTCAACCACTGAGCACACCGGCCGGGCTGCACCCTCATTTTCTGGAGGGAGAGACTTGAGACCCAGCAGGTTAGAGGTGCCTCCGCTTCCCCCAGAGCGAGAGGAAGGCCAGCATTGTTTCCTGCCCCATATTACAGCCTCCATACCCTGAGGCACCCATAAGGGGGACCAGAACTAGGGTTGGGCCTTCACATCAGCCCCTCCTGGCTCCACTGTCCAGCCAGCTGGCCAGGCCTCCCGGGGTAACCCCTCCGTCCACAGGCGGGCAGGGTGCAGCCCACCTTCCTCTGACCACATCCTATTGCTGACAGCCCAGGGCAAGCCAGGAAGGAGGGCCCCTGCCCACAGAAGATGGGGTCACCCTGGGGCCCCTCACCTCTCTCCTCGGATCCTTCGCCCATTCCTGGTCTCTTCCCCACACGGTGGGTTCCCCAGGCGCTGCCCGGGAACCAGCGTGGAGGGTGTTGCTGTAACAATGGCACCGAGAGAAGAAATGAGTCAGGGGGTCCTCGAAACCTCACCGCCCCTCCTCCCTGCGGCTCAGGACCTCGGGTTCGGGATGGGCCCGCTTACCTGCTCCAGGCCATCCCGGCGCAGCCAGCCCCCGGCCGCTGAGGAAGCGCC
>NW_005357736.1:1020286-1024740 GCF_000412655.1 Myotis brandtii | reverse complement strand
ACGCGCTCATCGAGCAGGGCGTGGAGCGCTGCTGCGAGGCGAGCTCCCCCCAGGGCCTCCGGCGAGGCCTCGACTTCTTCCAGGCGCCCATTCTGTGCCCCAACCCGGTGAGCAGCGAGCAGGGGCCCTCATCTGAGAGCGGCGTGCCCGTGCGAGAATCCCGGCCGCTTCCCTCCCACCGCCCTCGGGTCTGGGAGCCCGAGGCCGAGGCCGAGAGGAGGAGTTTTCTCTTCCACCCAACCCCTGAGTGCCGGGGCGGTGAGAAACCAGCCGCACAAAGGCCTCGGAGCGCCTCTGCCGGCCGGGCTGCCTCTGCTCCCACCCTGTTCTGCGCTGCCCTCACCTACCACCGCCTCCGATTTCTTAGGCAGTTTCCCTGGTTATGTGAGCACTGGGTTGCATCCTAGCCATCTCTCCGCCAGGCACGCTGCCAAACTGGGGAGAGGGATGGGCTGCCCGCCCGCCCGCAGGGACAGACAGCACCCTCCCCGCAGGGACAGACAGCACCCAGACAGGCCCTGCTGCACCCAGGCCGATGCACACAGATGCACAGGGGCTCAGCGCTCCCACTAGTTTCACTTTCCCTCGGGGAGCACTTGTTTTGTTCTGCTTTCCAAAGAGGGAGGGGCAGGAGTGGCCAACCGAGCTCCTCCCCCAGCTCCTGGGCCTTGGAACTTCCCCGGGCTGGGAAGTTGGGGGGTTTGTCAGGGAGTCTGCAGGCCACTCTCATCCGGATTGATTGTTCTCCATGGGTGGGGTGATTGCGGGAGGCCCCGGGTCTTGGGGGGAAGGTGGCTTGGCTCTAGTCGCTTCCAGGAGGCTCACCCTAGTCTTGTGCAAGCAACTGTAAACATCTGGGGAGGAGTACAGACTTAGGAGGGGCTGGGGGAACTGGGTCACCACGCAGGATTCTCAGACACTTTCCACTCTAGTTGGGCCCTGCCGGAGCGAGTCCCCCTTCTCAGCCCAGGCAGGAGGTGTCCCAGCCCAGGCTGGGTTCTGGGCTCCTTCCAGCCGACCCTCCCCGGGCTCCCCAGCGGTGTCGGGGAGCTGGAGCAGACAAGCAGGACATTCCTTCAGATGCTGAGCACAGAGCCCAAACTGATCCTGGGAGCCGTGGAAACAGTCCACCCTCGGTTATAAGAAATTAAACCAGGGACACGGGTGAAGGGTCCCTCAGCAAGTGACCCACAGGCACTGCTCTCGCAGCCTTTGGCTGCCCTGTGGCCCTGGCCTTGTTGCGACATCACCGCTGACTCCTGTCCGGCTGCTGTTATGGCCCAGAGGTGGGGGAAGCTCTACACGAGGTGGGGGTCTTCAGCCCCCCTCCCCGCCCTCAGCTGAGTTCATGGAGGCTGAGGAGGCCTAGGGCTGGGGCTCCCTCGTTTGGGCCTGACAGCCCTGCCTGCCCCCCTCCTCTTCCCTCTTCGGAGTCTGAACCTCTCCCCAACTGGGCTAGTGGCCAGTGGACCAGAAAGCACCCAGCAAGGCCTGGCAGTGCCTGGCTCTAGGAAGCCTAACCTACAGCCCTGCCCACAGGCTGGCCCGGCCCCTGGGAGGTGTGTGAACCAGCTGGCACCATGTTTGTCCAGTGACTGGGCAGGCACCCTCCAGGGCAACCCCCCTGCTCACGGGGCTGGCCTCGGGAAGCCGGGGGCTCGGCGCTGCTGGCTGCCCTCCCTGGCCCCAGGAGCCACGGGCCACCAGACCAGCCTGGGGAGCCAGAGCTGAGGCGTGGGGAGCCAAGGAAGCAGGCAGGGGTGTGGCCCCACTGGAGTAGGGCCTCTTCCCACCCCCCGGCCCCACCCGCCCCTGAGTCATGCTGGAAACACCGAACTGACTTCCGGTGAGGAACGGGCCTCCGTTTCCTTCCTCAGTGAGGACAGAGTCCCCGTCCTCACCCACCAGGCCGCAGACCCAGCTCTGCACCTGCTCGTGCCCCCCCCCACCCCCCATCAGTGCTGAGGTCTGATGACTGGGTTCCGCATCCTTGGTCTGATGGAGACTTCAGGGGCTCCAGCCTTGAGCGCCCCCAAAGCTAGCCGGGTCCCAGGCAACTAGGATGACCGATCCCTTGCCTGCACTTTGCACTCAGCAAACACCTTGCGTTCACACCCTGGCTTCCTGGTTTCCAGAAGCCTCCGCAACCCTGCCCTGAGGGCAGCCCCAAACACCCTCGTTAAGAGCAGGGAGATGTTAGCGCCTCCGGCCCCTGGGACCGCGCTTGGCACCCAGGCCTTCTGACCCTGGCTTGTCTGAAGGAGGTGCAGGTAGCGCTGAAAGTGCGGGAAGCCCCCTGGAGTCTCGGGGAGAAGGACCATGTGGCCACCCAGGCCAACAAGTTAACCCAGAGTTCAGCGCCCTCAGCTGGTGGAGAAACCCCTAAGGGGGGCAGGGCGTGCTGAAGTGCAAGGCAGAGCCAGCAGGGGGCAGGAGAGGACGCTGCTCAAGAGCTCAGGCTTCCCACCTGGCCCACCAGGGCCTTTAGGTCCCGCCTGTTTCCTTGTCTGTAAGGAGTGGGGAGTGGTTGTGGGGAGAGAATGGCGTTGGGTCTGTAGGACTCAGTACTCACTGTCAGAATGGACATGACGGGGGAGGGCCAGGCCTAGGGGGAGCTGGCCTTGCTGCCTCTGAGAGCGCCCCTGGAGGGGAGTGAGGGGGCGGAGTGGCAGGCCTGGGTCTCCTCCAGGCAGGCCAGGTGAGGGCCCGAGCTCGGGCTGCTGTGGCCCCTGACAGGCACTGTGTGGGATGAGCCCTGACGCCCTCCCCGGTTCCCCCAGCCGGACCCCACGGCGCCCAGCTCCAACGGCAGCTGCTACCACTTCCCTCTGCTGGTCAGCAGCAGCATCTCCCGCGTGGACCTGTTCAACGGTCTGTTAGGACCGATGCAGATCACCGCGCTGCACGTGACGAGCCTGGACAACATCACAGTGGCCCACATGGGCACGAGTGACGGGCGGGTCCTGCAGGTAGGCCCCCGTCTCCACAGCCCTGTGCCCTGCGTCCTCCTCCCCATCCCCATGCTGCTCACAGCGGTCCTGTCCCAGGTGGAGCTGGCCCGGTCTCTCGGCTACTTGCTGTATGTCTCCAACTTCTCGCTGAGCAGCAGCAAGCAGCCCGTGCAACGGGATGTCAGTCGCCTTGGGAACCACCTGCTCTTTGCCTCTGGGGACAAGGTAAGGTGGGCAGGGGCGGGGGCAGGGGCAGGGCCCGGCGCGAGAGAGGCACTAACACCCAGGTCTCACCACGCTGCTCTACAACGGGACCAGGGGCTCCCAACCTCCTCCCGTCACCCCAAGCCACCTTTCCGCCACCCCAAGGTCTTCCAGGTGCCCATCGGAGGCCCCGGCTGCCGCCACTTCCTCACCTGCGGGCGCTGTCTGCGGTCACAGCGTTTCATGGGCTGTGGCTGGTGTGGGAGCGTGTGTGGCCGGCAGAAGGAGTGTCCTGGCTCCTGGCAACAGGACCACTGCCCGCCTGAGCTGATTGAGGTACGGCCTGCCTGGCCGGGCACAGGTGAGGGTGAGGCAAGCTGGGCCTGGGGTGGGGGCAGCAGGTCTTGACCGTGACCTTCCTCGGCCCCGGGATGTCCTCAAGGAAGGCATTCTGGGCAGAGAAGGTGGCACATGCAGATTTGGAGGCAGAAAAGTGATCGGGGACTAGCCATGACTTAGAATGAATGGAGCGGGGCGGGCGAGGGGTGCGGCAGGAAGTTGGGGGGAAGCAGCCAGGGCTGAGGGCCTGGCCCACAGAGGCTGTCTGCTCCCCCTCCAGTTCTATCCTCACAGTGGACCCCTCCGGGGCAGCACCAGGCTGACCCTGTGTGGCTCCAACTTCTACCTGAACCCTGGCGGTCTGGTGCCTGAGGGCACCCACCAGGTCACCGTGGGCCAAAGTCCCTGCCGACTGCTGCCCAAGGACAGCTCAGAACCCAGGTACCACGGTCCCTCGCCCTTCCTCTCCTCAGGGGGCAACCCAGCGGCCCCTCCCCTTTAGCCCTAGCCTTTGCCTGTGGGGCAGGGAGGTCAAGGCAAGCTGCGTGTGCCCTGGCGTCATGGAGCGGGCAAGGCTGGCCCCCGCCCCCGCCAGGTCCTCCTGCCCTGGAGCCGGCGGTGGGCATGCAGCCCGGCCTGTGTGACCTCTGGCTGACCTTGAGCTCCCGGGGCTCTAGCCCCGTGTCCTGGAAGGGCTTCATAGAGGAGCTTGTGTGTGAGCTGCAGCCCCCGGGCACGCAGGCAGCTGGGCCTGCCAACGTGAGCCTCACCGTGACCAACATGCCGCGGGGCAAGCTCTTCCGGGTGGACGGTGCCTCCGCGCTGCCAGGCTTCTCTTTCATGGTGAGGCGCCTGGTCTTGTCTGTGCCCTTGGCCACTGGGCAGGGAAGGGCTTGGAGTGGAGGGTCTCCGGCCCCAGCTAAGCCGCCGCCACACCCCCTCAGGAGCCGGTGCTGAAGG
>NW_005357736.1:1019982-1020238 GCF_000412655.1 Myotis brandtii | reverse complement strand
CGGGTCTGTCAGGGCAGAGGGAGAGCGGCTTGGTCACACGGTCAGGCCCGGGAAGAGGCGGTTTGGGGATGGCAAGAGAGACCATCACCAAGTCCCCTGCCTCCAGCCACGGCTGTGAGGAGCCTGCTCCCACCCTGTCTTCTTGGGGTCTGACCGGGGCCACCCGCCTTTGGACAGACCCGTGGAGTAGAGACCCCTGGAGGGTGGCCCTGACCCAGCCCCCCTGTCCTGCAGGGTCAGCGAGGGGCAGCTGGGA
>NW_005357736.1:1019002-1019877 GCF_000412655.1 Myotis brandtii | reverse complement strand
GCCTGCAGGTGGGGGGCGCCCCGGTGCCGGGCGCCTGGACCTTCCACTACCGGGAAGACCCCATCGTGCTGGGCATCAGCCCCAACTGCGGCTACACGTAAGTGCCACCTCCTTCCCCCTCTGGTCTCCCAGGAACGAGGGAGCCACCCCCAGAGCACCCAAGCCCACCGGCCTGCTCTCCTCCTCAGTGGCTCCCACGTCACCATCCGTGGCCAGCATCTGACCGCAGTGTGGCGCCTGGCGCTGTCATTCCACGACGGGCTTACGGCCGTGGAAAACCCGGTGAGCGGGGCCGGCGGCTGCCACGTGGGCACTGGCCAGGAGGGAGGAAGGCCAGCCCGTCCCCTGAGCCCCAGCACCCCCCACGCTGGGCTGAGGGGACTGGGATGGCCACGGTGGAATGCCCGCCTAACCACTCTCGCCTGGGCCCCGGCAGTGTGCGGGGCAGCTCCCGGAGAAGCAGTGGTGCCACCTGCCCGAATACGTGGTCCGAGGCCCCCAGGGGTGGGTGACAGGGAACCTGAGTGCCCGGGGGGATGGAGCTGCTGGCTTCACACTGCCTGGCTTTCGCTTCCTGCCCCCGCCCCACCCACCCAGCACTGGCCTCGCCCCACTGAAGCCGGAAGAGCAATCTGTTAAGTTCGAGGTGAGTGTGGGGGCGGAGGTGGGTATAGCGGAGGGTGGGGATGAAGCCTGCCCCAGGGAGAGGGACCGGCCAGGCCTCACGCTGGCCAGGCCTCACGCTGTCTCCGCAGTACATCGGCCTCGGAGCCGTGGCCGACTGTGTGGACGTGAACGTCACCGTGGGTGGCCAGAGCTGCCAGCACGAGCTCCGGGGCGATGTGGTCATCTGCCCCCTGCCCCCCACCCTGCCG
>NW_005357736.1:1017344-1018715 GCF_000412655.1 Myotis brandtii | reverse complement strand
CACGGCCGGCCCTTCGCCGCAGACGTGGCTGGGGTCTGCGGGCTGGGCCTGAACTGCCACCTCCCCCAGGTCTGCGTGGATAGCGCATGTCAGGTCCTGGGCAGAGTGGTGCGGCCAGGCCCAGGGGGTCCCCTCCAGAGGACGCTCCTGGGTGTCCTGCTGGCCCTGGTCCTGCTCGTGGCTCTCCTGGCCATTGCACTGGTCTTCAACTACCGGAGGAGGAAGCAGCTGGGTGAGCTCCCCACCCACGCCCGGCCGACTCAGCCGCCACCTCCACCATGGCATCCCCCAGCCCCTGTCCCCTGTCGGCCCAGGCTGGGGTCTGCCCACACCTCCTGGGTAGGGGTCGGCCTCCAGGAGCGGGGCGAGGCTGCCTACCAGGGCTCTTCTTCCACAGCCTTCTCTCCGAACCTGGACGACCTGGCTTCTCTGGACCACAGCCCCGGGGGCCTGCCTCTGTCTCTGTTCCAGGCAGGCTCTGACTACAGACATGGCCCTGGTGAGACGGGGCCCTCCGCAGCCGGGGCCAGCGCCCTGCCCCTCCCGCCCCTCACTCCCTCTCCTCCGCAGCCTCTCCCGCCGGGGACGGTCTGGATGCCACCTGTCGGGGCCACAGAGCGTCCTTCTCAGACAGCGGGGACGGGTCCTGTGTCCCGCTGCTTCGGACAAAGTCCATCCAGCTTGGGGATCTGGACCCCGTGCTCCTGGCCGAGGTCAAGGATGTGCTGATTCCCCATGAGCGTGTCATCACCCACAGTGACCGAGTCATTGGCAAAGGTGTGGGGCCGGGCCAGGGGGGCTGTGACGTGACACAGGCTCAGGGGACAGTTGGGCAGGACTGTCGCCTTCTCACCTTCCTGTGTGACCTTGGGCACACCAGGGAGCCTCTCTGAGCCTCCAGCAGCTCTTCTGTGGGGTAGGAATTAGTTTGTTTTCCGTGGGTTCTGGTGCAGCTCAGGCGGGCTGGGCGGCTGCAGGCTGTGCCGTGGTGCAGCTGCTGCTTGTGTTTAACGCCAGTCGGTGCTCTGGGGTCTGGTCGCCGCGAGAGGGTGTGGTGTGGGCCCTGGGCGCTGGGCCCCTCTCACCACCTCCCCTCACCAGGCCACTTCGGGGTTGTCTACCACGGAGAGTACATAGACGAGGCCCAGAATCGAATCCACTGTGCCATCAAGTCACTGAATCGTAAGTGGGGCAGAGGCTGGGCGGTCCCGGTCCCTGCTGTGTTCCCCCCTCGCTGGGGGACCCTGAGCGGGAGACCCTTCCCCTCCTGTCCCCGTCGGCCTGACTCGCTGCCCCGCAGGCATCACGGAGGTGCAGGAGGTGGAGGCCTTCCTGCGCGAGGGGCTGCTCATGCGCGACCTGCACCACCCT
>NW_005357736.1:1016536-1016983 GCF_000412655.1 Myotis brandtii | reverse complement strand
CAGCCCCCGCTTCGGGCCTCAGTTGTCCTGTCTGCCCAGTTCAGGCTCAGAGGGGACTCTGGCTCTGAAACGCTGTGAGGACATGGAACAGGGGGGCTCGGGGCCAGGTGGGGGCAGCTCTGAGTGCGACGCCCCTCTCCCAGGCTGGATGAGTCTTTCACGGTCAAGGTGGCCGACTTCGGCCTGGCCCGCGGCGTCCTGGACAAGGAATACTACAGTGTGCAGCAGCACCGCCACGCCCGCCTGCCGGTCAAGTGGTCCACCTGTCCCCCCAGAACCCCACGGTGAAGGACCTCGTCAGCTTCGGCCTGCAGGTGGCCCGCGGCATGGAGTACTTGGCAGAGCGGAAGTTCGTGCACAGGGACCTGGCTGCTCGGAACTGCATGTGAGGGGCTGGAGCCGCGGGGGCGGGGCGAGGGGGCAGGTGCCGGGCCACAGCTGCCCCAA
>NW_005357736.1:1015931-1016338 GCF_000412655.1 Myotis brandtii | reverse complement strand
ACTCCCCGGGCCCCACCCAGTCCCCCCTCAGGCCTGGCTCGGGCGGTGGGAGGAGACGAGCGGGCGGTGGGAGGAGACAGCGAAGGTGCTCGTGGGGTATTGAGGAATGGGCTCTGATTGGGGGGTGGAGCCCCCATTTCCAGTGAGAGGGCTCGGGGAGGTAGAAGACCTGGGGGTCCTCCTGGGTTGAGAGTTGAGTCACCTCCAACCCCACCCTCCACAGTGGTCGTTTGGTGTGCTGCTATGGGAGCTGCTGACACGGGGTGCCCCGCCGTACCCCCACATCGACCCTTTTGACCTCACTCACTTCCTGGCCCAGGGTCGCCGCCTGCCCCAGCCTGAGTATTGCCCGGATGCTCTGTGAGTATGGGGAGGTGGTGGGGGTGGGAGCTGGGCCCCGGAGGCCG
>NW_005357736.1:1015386-1015892 GCF_000412655.1 Myotis brandtii | reverse complement strand
GCCCCGGAGGCCGGGGGGGTGGGGGTGGGGGGACAGGAGACAGCGTTCCGGCCTCGCCCTCGGCCTCTGGTGACCTGGGAAGGGACCCTCTCAGAGCCTTGGTTTCCTCATCTGTGGACCGGTTCTGCCCCCATTCAGGGCTGGGTGTGGGGAAGATGTCATGGTCGCCATGGTAACAGCATTCCCATCTTGGTGTCTGGGCTGCGGCCAGTGATTTGATTTCCCGGCACTCCTCTCCCCACAGCCCTGCCAAGGGGGCTGTTTTCCATCTTCCCGCTCGCTCAGCCTCAGGAAAGGTTCCATTAGCTCCCACACCGCCCCCCGCATCTCCCATCAGATGTTTTCTTCACGGGATCCGGTTTCCGATCCCCGTTCTGGGAGGCATGGCGGCGGCAGCTGTGCTGTCCTCGTGCCTGGGGATGGGTTTGGTGCTGAGGTTCATCTCCGTCAGCAGCGGGCGCTCGGCTGCGCCCAGGCCTTTGCGGTGAGGACAGGCAGACCCAGGC
>NW_005357736.1:1006407-1015179 GCF_000412655.1 Myotis brandtii | reverse complement strand
CTGTCCCGGCCGCGCGGAGGAGTGGCCCTTGCACGCCCGCCCGCCTGGGGCTCCTGTGATTACCCACCTCACTGCTGCCTCTGGTCGGAGCGAGGCCCTGAAGCAGACCCTGAGATGGAGTTTCATGTGCAGGGGGCTTATTGGGAGGTGGGGGCGAGGGGAGCAGGCCTGGGCAGGCAGAGAAATGGGCATCGATGCAGACCCACAGGGGCCGCAGCCCATCGGGGGACTGCTGGAGCTGATGGCCCTGCGGAGTTTTGCAAAATTAAGATCAAGGTGCCAGGTCTTGGTACCAGATGTTAGTCAGTCACCGGTCACAGCTGTCCCTGGAGAGGGTGTGACCTCGACCTCGGGGGAGGCGTCCTGACTAGGACCTCAGCCTTGAGCAGTCGGCAGCCGTGGGAGAATGAAGGGGGATCTGGGCAGCGCAACGCCATCCCAGAGCAAGTCGCTCCTCCTCTCTGGGCCTCAGTTTTCTCATCTGTAAATTGGGATGATAATAGACCCGCCCTTAGGGAGTCAGAATTATGTGAGGTTATTGCGTGTAGGGCACTTAAAGCATAGTTTAAGGCAGGGATGACATTCCCAAGATAAAGGGGCAGTTTCTCTGGCAACCAGAGGAACTGCTGGTACTGCCCCACACGTCCTTGTGTCTGGGCTTCCTCCCTGGAGGCTGTGTGACGATGCCCTGCAGCCTGTGAGCTGGGCCCCTCATGGGCATCCTGTCTCCTTACGCCCCCGACAGCTTTGGGATCAGAGGAGGATCCAGAGGCACAGAGAGGTTAAGGAACTTGACCCAAATCACACAGCCCAGGGCACAGGAGCCCAAGCTCTTAACCTCTAAGGCATTTCGACCTCTAAGGGTGGGAAGGCAGGACGGGAGCAGCCATCACAAGATGAGAAGGGCTGTCCTTGCTGGGCTGAGCCAAGCATGAGGCCCTGTCACCATCCTCATGCCCACGTGCCTGCCAGGGGGGAACAGTGGGCAGCCCAGAGTCTGTGGGTGGAGACATGCCCTGCCCTGACACTCCCCACCCCGCAGGTACACAGTGATGCAGCGCTGCTGGGCAGCGGACCCCGCGGCGCGCCCCACCTTTGGGACGCTGGTGGGAGAAGTGGAGCAGGTGGCCGCGGCCCTGCACGGGGACCACTACGTGCAGCTGACCGTGGCCTACGTAAACCTGGGCCTTGCCGCCTCCAACGAGCCCATGTCCCCGGAACTGCCACTGTCCCCACGTGTGCACAGGAGCACCAGCCGGCCTCGGCCCCTCTCAGAGCCACCGAGGCCCACGTGACCTCGGCCCCAGGCAGGCCCCGAGGGCCTGGACCTGCATCACCCCACCAGGGAGTTAACCCCAGGCCGCGCCAAGGGGAGGCCCCAGCTGCCCACTGCTCTGTTCCTGACCCTTAACCTTCAGGCTCTAGCAGAGGGACAAGGCACACGGGCCCCTCACGCCACAGAGGGAGCCATTGCGGGTGATCCTTGAGCACTTACAGAGCGCCTGCTGCGTGCCTGGCCTCTGGGCGCAGGGGACTCAACTGTGACGCTGGCCCATGAAGCAGCCAATGAATGACTTTAAGCATAAATTCTGGTAAATGCTCTGAAAGAAAAAGACAGGTGGCCCTGGCCCGTGTGGCTCAGGTGGTTGAACGTCATCCCGTGTACCAAGAGGTTGCTGGTTCAATTCCTGGTCGGGACACATGCCTGGGGTTGCGGGCTCAATCCCCAGTAGGGGGCGTGCAGGAGGCAGCCGATTGATGTTTCTCTCTCGCATTGGTGTTTCTCCCTCCCCCACCTCTCTAAAATCAATAAAAAAATATATATATTTAAAAACAAACAAACCAGGTGGCTTTGGGGGAATGGAAGACAGCATTAGATGGACAGGTGAATACAGCCCTGGCTGGTGTGGCTCAGTGGATAGAGCGTCGGCCTGCAGACTGAAGGGTCCCAGCTTTGATTCTGGTCAAGGGCACATGCCGGGGTTGTGGGCTCGATCCCCGGTGTGGGGCGTGCAGGAGGCAGCCGATCAATGATTCTCTCTCATCATTGATGTTTCTGTCTCTCCCTTTCTCTCTGAAATCAATAAAAATATATTTAATAACGGTGAATGCAGAGGTGAGGGAGGTCTGCAGGAGGTGATGTTTTGGCTAAGGCCCTGCCAAGTGGAAGCTGCGCAGAGCAGAGCTGGAAGAGAGACCCCGAGGCTGGGAAGGAGCTGGGTCAGTGAGCAGCCTCCAGAGAACAGGAAGGTAGCGAGACTCAGACCCAGGGTGCAGGGCCCTGGGGACTCGGGTGGACCCCAGAGGGCGGAGGAGCACCCAGGATTGCAGCAGCCAGGATGGCTGGCCCCGCCCCTGGCTCAGCCCCTCTCCAGGGCTGCCTGCTCCACCTGCAGCCCCCCCGCTCCCACAGGCACTGTCGGGCACGGACACTTGTCCCTCCTCCCACGCTGCCAGCCTGGTCCTCGCAGCCTTGAGAGACGAGCCAGCAGCAAGGCCTCAGCGCCACACGGTTTGGGCACCGGCTTCGAGGTGCTGCTGCCGGCGGCTATTTATACCCGTCAAGGCCACTCGACAATGGCCCCGAGGGCCGGCTCCGGAGGGAGAACAGGTCCCCGCGCAGCCCTCTCCGCAGCCTCCGTGCTGAGGGGGGCGGGTGCCGGCTGATGGCCCAGCACCTACATCGTGGTGGTCCCCGCTCTTGCTCAGGACCCCGTTGTCTCTGCCCTGCCAGTGTGGGGGCCCCCATCCACCCTAAAGGGAGTACGTTCCCTCTCCTGCGAGTCCCAGCTCTGCCCTTTCTCACATGGAACCCTGGGTTTGGGGCAAGCGGATAGAGCCTGATGACCGAAGGGTCCCGGGTTCGATTCCGGTCAAGGGCACGGACCTCGGTGGCAGGCTCCTCCCTGGCCCGGGCCGTGGTCGGGGCACGTGCAGGAGGCAACCCATCGATGTGTTTCTTCTACATCATATTTCTCTCTGCCTCTCCCTCTCTCTTCCACGCTCTCTAAACCTCAGTGGAAAAATATCCTCAGTGAGGATGAAAGGGAAAGCTCCCTGGGAAGCAGTGGGGTCTCCGGGGGACTGGCGCTGCCCAGTGCTCTCTACGCTCACCCCCAGTGGGGGGCCCAGCGGGGCCCTGAGGGCAGGTAGGGAAAGCTGACACAGGGATTGCTGCTCAGGTGCAGGGGTGCCGAGACCAGGGGCCCATGAGCTGGGGGAGGGGGGAACGGCTCTGCCGTTCACCATTGCACCCCTGCTGCCCCTCAGTGCGGGACCCCTGGTCTCTGTGAGAGGGGACAGCTGTGTTGCCCCCGAGGCTGGGAGCGAGGTGAGGAATGTCCTGGAGCCCCCCTCCCCCCAGCTGTGGTCCCCACACCCGCTGGCAAGGACTGTCTCAGTCCCTCTCACTTGCGGTCCTCGTACCCTGACCTCGTCCTGGGGGTCTAAGGGTCCCCCTGAGCACCAAGCCCGGTGGGGGGGGCGCGAAGTTGCTTCCCACGGAGCCTCTGCGGCTCACGGGCCCCTGGCTCGTGTTCATGGGAGAGGAGCTCAGAGGGGATGGGGTCTCCGGATGGGGCTTGGCAAGGAGAGGGGTCCCTGAGAAGGGGGTGGAAGCGCGCCCCAGGGGGTCAGGGTTCCTGTGCAGCTGAGTGGTGCTCTGGGCCTGTTTCTGGGCCGAGGCCCCTGGGCCAGGACCCTCCAGGGAGGGGCCCCGGTCAGCCCGAGCCAGGCTCCTGGACAGGGACACCGTTGTCCTCCAAGGCCACTGAGCGTCAGGAGCTGGGGCTGCTTCGGGGTTCAAACCCCTGACGGGGCCGCCAGGGAGGGGAGGAAAGGAGGGCAATTCTAGGCCCCGATGGGCTGGGGGCCCAGGAGGGCCTCTAGAAATAAATGCTTCTATTGGTTTTTCAGAGAGAGAGGAAGGGAGAGGAATAGAAGATGGAAACATCCATCAGCTGCTTCCTGCACGCCCCCTACTGGGGGTCTAGCCCACGACCCGGGCATGTGCCCCTGACCCGAATCCACCGGTGACCTCTTGGTTCATGGGTCAATGCTCAACCACTGGGCCACACCGGCCGGGCTGGGAGACTCTGGGCTTCCAGGGCTGGCAAAGGCTGGGCTGCCTTCCTGCTGGGGGGCCGGAGCGGTGCCTCAGGCATGAGGGGTGGCCATGGTGGGCCCGAGCCTGCCGCCAGGGTGGGGTGGCATGAGCGGGGGGCTCTCCAGGGCTGGGGGAGTCCAGCCTTCCCCCCACGAGTGTGGAGAGCGACCAGCTCCTCGCCTCACCTCTCTCCCTCGCTGCCCAGTGGGGCTGGGGCAAGCAGGAGCCGGGAGAGCGGAGGGAGGCCAGGCTGGAAGCAGCAATGACTCACCCTCCTCGGCCGCTGGTGTCACTGCTGTCTGGCACCTGGACGCCTGCATGGGGTCCACGGACCTGCTTTGAGGGGAACCGGGGCCTGGTCTGAAACGCCCCTGGCGCCTGGGCCCCAGTCTCCTGGGGAGTTTTCCCAGGGACCAGACACCTGCGTGGGCTGATCCCTGGGAGGCTCCGGATGTAGCCCCATCTCTAGCCCTGGGACCTTCTGGACAGTGGCTTCACCGTCCCTCCCTCCTGCGGCCCATGAGGTCCCAGGGCTACGCCTGGTCCCACTCCATGAACTCAGTCCCTTCGCCTGTGGGAGAGCAGGGCTCACCCACAGCCTCTGCTCACCCACAGCCTCTGCTCACCCACAGCCTCTGCTCACCCACAGCCTCTGCTCACCCACAGCCTCTGCTCACCCACAGCCTCTGCTCACCCACAGCCTCTGCTCACCCACAGCCTCTGCTCACCCACAGCCTCTGCTCACCCACAGCCTCTGCTCACCCACAGCCTCTGCTCACCCACAGCCTCTGCTCACCCACAGCCTCTGCTCACCCACAGCCTCTGCTCACCCACAGCCTCTGCTCACCCACAGCCTCTGCTCACCCACAGCCTCTGCTCACCCACAGCCTCTGCTCACCCACAGCCTCTGCTCACCCACAGCCTCTGCTCACCCACAGCCTCTGCTCACCCACAGCCTCTGCTCACCCACAGCCTCTGCTCACCCACAGCCTCTGCTCACCCACAGCCTCTGCTCACCCACAGCCTCTGCTCACCCACAGCCTCTGCTCACCCACAGCCTCTGCTCACCCACAGCCTCTGCTCACCCACAGCCTCTGCTCACCCACAGCCTCTGCTCACCCACAGCCTCTGCTCACCCACAGCCTCTGCTCACCCACAGCCTCTGCTCACCCACAGCCTCTGCTCACCCACAGCCTCTGCTCACCCACAGCCTCTGCTCACCCACAGCCTCTGCTCACCCACAGCCTCTGCTCACCCACAGCCTCTGCTCACCCACAGCCTCTGCTCACCCACAGCCTCTGCTCACCCACAGCCTCTGCTCACCCACAGCCTCTGCTCACCCACAGCCTCTGCTCACCCACAGCCTCTGCTCACCCACAGCCTCTGCTCACCCACAGCCTCTGCTCACCCACAGCCTCTGCTCACCCACAGCCTCTGCTCACCCACAGCCTCTGCTCACCCACAGCCTCTGCTCACCCACAGCCTCTGCTCACCCACAGCCTCTGCTCACCCACAGCCTCTGCTCACCCACAGCCTCTGCTCACCCACAGCCTCTGCTCACCCACAGCCTCTGCTCACCCACAGCCTCTGCTCACCCACAGCCTCTGCTCACCCACAGCCTCTGCTCACCCACAGCCTCTGCTCACCCACAGCCTCTGCTCACCCACAGCCTCTGCTCACCCACAGCCTCTGCTCACCCACAGCCTCTGCTCACCCACAGCCTCTGCTCACCCACAGCCTCTGCTCACCCACAGCCTCTGCTCACCCACAGCCTCTGCTCACCCACAGCCTCTGCTCACCCACAGCCTCTGCTCACCCACAGCCTCTGCTCACCCACAGCCTCTGCTCACCCACAGCCTCTGCTCACCCACAGCCTCTGCTCACCCACAGCCTCTGCTCACCCACAGCCTCTGCTCACCCACAGCCTCTGCTCACCCACAGCCTCTGCTCACCCACAGCCTCTGCTCACCCACAGCCTCTGCTCACCCACAGCCTCTGCTCACCCACAGCCTCTGCTCACCCACAGCCTCTGCTCACCCACAGCCTCTGCTCACCCACAGCCTCTGCTCACCCACAGCCTCTGCTCACCCACAGCCTCTCCTCACCCACAGCCTCTCCTCACCCACGGCCTCTCCTCACCCACAGCCTCTCCTCACCCACAGCCTCTCTCTGCCCCAGTGAGAGTCCAACTGGCCTGAGGGGCACTCCAGCCTGGAGGAAGGGGGGTGACTCTGTGCAGCACCCCGGCATTCCCCGTCCACATAGTGGGGGCCAACAGAGCCTCGGTCTTTCGGGGTTTGTTCCAGTGGGGGTTTAACCCAATGAGCATGGTGCCCGGAGAGCCGGGGCAGCTGTGGGCACGGCTGGGCGGTGGCCCTGGGTGGGCTGGTTCTTTACGTCTAAGGAGGGCGGCCGGGAGCACGGTCTGTGGCGAGCCGGCAC
This sequence comes from Myotis brandtii, assembly GCF_000412655.1. Lineage (NCBI taxonomy): Eukaryota > Metazoa > Chordata > Mammalia > Chiroptera > Vespertilionidae > Myotis > Myotis brandtii. Next base: position 1,008,632 of record NW_005357736.1, on the reverse strand, counting down.
GGCCATGGCCCACTCAGCCCCACGTTGGGCACCTTATGTGCCGCCAGCTCAGCCAGGTTCCGGACCCTGAGAGGGGGTGGTGAAGGATGGAGAAAAGACCGACAAGAGAAGAAAGCTGGGTCTGGGTGGGACGCCGTCCTCTCTGATGGAGAGACAGCGCCACGGACTACAAGCCGTGTCTTTATTTTATAGCAGATCCCACGAGGCAAAGTAATGCCATGAGACAAAGTAAGGGCGTGGTCAAGATGTTTACAACATTCTCCTGGGTTTCAATCCTACGCCACTACATGCACCTGAACTCTATTGAGCCCACATCACTCAGGCACGTGGGGCCACGTGTGGCCACGTGTTCGGACCACAGGTTCAAGCTCACAACTACAGCTGTTGGCTATCACTGTGCTGGGAGGGCTCTGCCCTCCAAGCTGGGACTTGCACGTGGCCATGAGAGGATCGTGCCCTCTCATTAGTCCGAGGCTTGAACCTGTCCAAACACTGTAGCCACTTTCCACAACGGTCTTCACACTGGTCCTCTCTTGATGGGAGTCCTTAGCCCAGTGGTCGGCAAACTGCAGCTTGCGAGCCACATGCGGCTCTTTGGCCCCTTGAGTGTGGCTCTTCCACAAAATCCCGACTTCTGAGCATGGGCCACGAAGTTTCAGTCGCACTGTACATGCGCGCCTGCACGTGGTATTTTGTGGAAGAGCCACACTCAAGGGGCCAAAGAGCCACATGTGGCGCGCGAGCCGCAGTTTGCCGACCACTGCCTTAGCCCCAAGTTAGGCAGCAGGTGCCCAGCAGCGGCAGAGCTTGCCTGGCTCAGCTCAGTCCAGAGGTGTGGCCCCTGGGTCCCAGCCACCCCAACGGATACCCCGGGACACTCAGAAATGACTGTTTCTCCTGAAGCCCCGGCCCTGTCAGTTTATCCCAGAGGACCGGTCTCTCTCACCCCTCCCTCTCACCCCGCTCTCTCTCACCCCTCCCTCTCACCCCCCTCCCTCTGCAAGGAAGGGCGGCTCTGCTCCTGCGCCTCCCATGGCCCTGCATCTTGCTCTCCGGTCCTTCAGTCCATGCCCTCAGCACCCTCTGTCCCTGGTCCCAGGATGCTCAGCTCAGGCCCAACAGGGACTGCCGGGCTGCCCTGGAGAGGGAGGCAGCGAGGGCACGGTCTCCCCTCGCTTGGTCGGGTGAGGACCCCAGGAGCAGCCCTGTCCCTCCATGGCTCCCCGTGCCCCAGCCTCCCCCATCCACAGCCCTCATCTTGGAAAGCCAGCAGAGGGACCATGGCCCTGGCAGGCTGCTCGCTGCTGGGAAGATGGCAAGAGGCTCCGTGTTGGGCCTCCCCAGTCTCACTGATGCTGGCGAGGAGCTGGGGACCAGGCTGGAGCTCGGGTGGGGGAGCTGCTGAGTCCGGGGCTCAGCATGGGCAGGCAGAGGGGGCACGAGAGGCTCCAGTGCCAGGGCGTCCTGCCCTCTCCTCTCCGCTGGCTTTCACGTTGGTTAGGTCGCCTGCACACTGCGGTCAGCCTCGGCATGGGCACCGGGGACGCAGAATGCACCGGGGAAGGCGGGGACTCCACGCAGCAGTGGCCACGGTCACGGAGTTCCATCCGCTCTGATGCCAGCACCCTGCCGCCTGGACCACGGAGTCAGCCAAGGAGGCAGCCCAGCCCTGGCCTCCATGGCAGTGCCCGCTTCAGCCAGGCCTGTCCTGCTGACACGTTCCTCTGAGCTGGGGACCCCCCCTTCAAAGAGGGAGAGGCATCCTTTGAGCAGCCCCGGTCACCCTGCCCACATGGGCTCCTGCCTTGGCGCCCCCCGCCCCCTCCCACCCTGGGCCTGGGCTCCTGGCATCCCCTTGTGGGCATGGCTGGAGGTCGCTTCTCCGCGGGCATGAAGCCCCCTGTGCTTCTGGCAGCACTGGCTGCCCCCACCTCTGCTGGCTCCTGGGTGGGGACGGCTCCCAGGGAGGGGAGCGCCCCAGCTCCTCAACCCACTGAAGCTGCAAGCTCAGACCTTCCTGCCAGGACTCCAGCTGGGCTCTGATTCCTTTCTGTAACCCTCTCCCATCTGCCTGCCTCCCACCCCCACCCGACCCCCACGCGGTATTTATTTCAGACCAACCCTCAGAGCAGCACAGAGCCCCTCCAGGGCCCGAGGTGGCTGCCCCGCCAGGAGGTCTCTGGTGCAGCGCCAGCAGTGAGTGCCCCATGCCCCTGACCCCCCCG
>NW_005357736.1:1003584-1005469 GCF_000412655.1 Myotis brandtii | reverse complement strand
AGCGGCCCGTGGCTGTGCGGCCCTCCCTGCGGGCTGGGGCGCTGGCCATGGTTCACGCAGTTACGTAAGCTTGAGCCAGTTGGGGCCCAGAGTGGCTCGCTGTGGCTATTTATAAGCTGCAACATCACCGCAGAGGGGTCAGTGCGCCGCGGCTGGCAGGGATGGCTGCTTAACCGTCCACGTTCCCCTGGTGCCACTCCACAGAGGCCGTACCCTCCACGCCTCCTGCCTCGGGGCTCGGAGGCCACGTCCTCCCGGCGCTCCTGGGTTCTGCCCCCACAGCCTAGATCTGGAGGGATTTGCACCCTCACCCCCTGCAGGGCTCGCAGGACGGGGCTCTGCACCCTGGCTGTCTGCCTGAGGGTCAGGTGGGGGCCAGGGAAGAGGGGGGGCAGCTCTGTAGAGGGTGCTGCCTCGATGGAACGGTGCCGCCTGGCCAGGAGCTCCAGGACCAGGGGGCCAGGCTCTGAGCGGCTGGGCTGAGGGCGGCGGCGGCCCCGGACCACAGACAGGGGGCCTCGGGGAGGCTGCAGGGAGCCCTTCCAGACTCCTCTGTTGTTTTTTTTTTTCGATTTCTTCAGATCCTAGATTGTTTTAATCTAGATTAAGAACATTTTTTTAATGTTTTATTGATTTTGAGAGAGAGAAGAAGGGAGAGGGAGCGGTAGAAACATTGGCTGCCCCCTGCACGCCCCCTACTGGGGGTTGAGCCCCAAACCCTGGGCATGTGCCCTGGCTGGGAATTGAGCCCCCTTGGTGCATAGAACGACGCTCACCACTGAGCCACGCCGGCCGGGCTGCACTTTTGTTGGCTGCTGTTCTCCCCGTTTCAGGCTTGCTCTGACCCTAGATCTACGGCGAGGCCCAGAGTCTCCCCAGGGCCCGGGGAGCAGGCCGGTGGCCAGGGACTTGCAGAGCTGCGTTCTGAGGACACAGCAGGACCGTCTGCCCTGGAGACGCGGGGTGCCCGTTCCGATGCCCTCTGCCCCCCCACCCTCGGGCCAGTCCAGCCCCATCCACAGGAAAGAAGGCTCTCGGAGGGGCCGCCTCTCCCCATCTCCTGAAGTCTCCCCGCCAGGGTGGGGGCCGTCCCCCCAAACCTGCCAGGAGGGGCCAGGTGAGTCTGAGGAGGCGATGATGCCACACCTGCTCTCAGGGGAGACGCTGCGTGGCCTCGCCCTCAGACCGAGCCCTTCCAGGACCCGCTAGGCCCCTCCACCGCCCACAGCCCGAGCCTGGGGGAGGGGCTCAGCCTGGGGGAGGGGCTCGCAGGTTGCCATGGCAACACGTTGGCCCTCCTCACTTTCCAGGATCAGAAATAGCATTGGATGCCCTTCTTCCTGGTGAGAGACTATTTAAAACACGTGGGGGTGGGGGGAGGGAAGGGGCAATGTTCTTGCTTGATCCCCAGGGGCTGGCAGAGGGACCTGCCCGCGCCTCTCCAGCTGCCCCTGCCCCCCCCCTCAGGTGGATGGACGGGAGTGAGCTCTGGCGGCTGCGAATTCCTGGTACAAAGGACTCGCCTGGCCTCTCGGTGTGTAGCTGGCCCCTGCTCAGCACCGCCAGGTTCCCGGGAGGGCACTGGCTTCATGGTGCCAACGGGAAAATGCCCCTCCCAGGCCCAGGCCACCTGCTGAGCTGGGAGGGGGGGCAGCTCTGTAGAGGGTGCTGCCTCGATGGAACGGTGCCGCCTGGCCAGGAGCTCCAGGACCAGGGGGCCAGGCTCAGGTCTGGGCGGGAAACAGACAGTGCTGGGTGCGGAGCTGGAGACCAACAGGGCGCCCTTCCTCCTCGGGCCTCGGTTTCCCCTCAGGACCCAGAGAGGACAGCAGCGCAGGACTCGTCTGGGTCTTCCCAGAGGCCGGCCTTTGCCTGGGCTGCGCTC
>NW_005357736.1:997087-1002438 GCF_000412655.1 Myotis brandtii | reverse complement strand
CGGCTGGGGGGGGGGGGGAAGGGGCAATGTTCTTGCTTGATCCCCAGGGGCTGGCAGAGGGACCTGCCCGCGCCTCTCCAGCTGCCCCTGCCCCCCCCCTCAGGTGGATGGACGGGAGTGAGCTCTGGCGGCCACGAATTCCTGGTACAAAGGACTCGCCTGGCCTCTCGGTGTGTAGCTGGCCCCTGCTCAGCACCGCCAGGTTCCCGGGAGGGCACTGGCTTCATGGTGCCAACGGGAAAATGCCCCTCCCAGGCCCAGGCCACCTGCTGAGCTGGGAGGGGGGGCAGGCCACTGGGGGACACCCGCTGGGGTGGGGCTGCCGCTCAGGAGCGAGACCTGCTGGCTTCCCTCCCACAGGGCCATGCCCGCGGCCCTGGGCACGGCACGCAGGGGCAGCACCATCGTGCCCGAATGGGGCCCCAAGCCCAGTGGCCTGGCTTCGGATGCTGGCTCTAGTGCTAACCAGCTGAGACCGCTGTGAATTCTCTCCTCCCTGTGCCTCGATGCCCTCACTGGCAAGAGAGGGAGGCAGCGCCAGGCTCCTGCATCGCCGCGAGGCCGATGCCCTGTGCTCAGCGTGGCCTGGCGCAGGGGAGGAGCCCCATCCATAACAGCTGTGGTTCCTACTGCCCAAGCGGTGTGGTTGCTCCCCAGGGGGAAGAGCCTTCTCCCCTCTCCACGCCTTTTCCAGCCTTCCTCGCGGCTACCCCTCCGCGGGCTCTGCTCCTCCCCCAGGACACCCCGGGCTGGGCCAGCCGCTCACAAAGACCCAGTCCTGAGGGGAGCAGTGCGCCCCTCTTCTGCGGGAGGTAGGGGATGGCTCAGCGACAGACGGTTAGGGGGCTCCTGGGGCCTCCCGCCCTGCCTCCCCGCCTCCCAGTGCAGCCCACCCCAAGGGCTGTACAAGTCCTAGCATCTCTGTTGTGGGGAAAACCAACCCCCCAAAAGTAGTTTCCTTGGGGTCAGAGATGAATGAAGTCAACCGTGTTCAGCGTGTGTGTGTGTGTGTGTGTGTGTGTGTGTGTGTGTGTGTGCCCGTGTGCAGGCCACAGGCCCTTGGGCTCTGCTACTGTCCTGGGCCATGGTGTATGGTGAGAGCAGTGTCCAGAGGTCCCCGTTCATTCATGTTTACATACATATATGTTTCAGAGAGGAAGGGAGAGGGGGAGAGAGAGAAACATCAATGAGAGAGAATCATTGATTGGCTGCCTCCTGCACGCCCCCCTGCTGGGGATGGAGCCCAAAACCCAATCGGGAATTGAACTGGCAACCTTTTGGTGGGCAGGACAACACCCAACTGGCCAGGGCCTGTGCCCATTCTTAAATGAAGGCAGCACCTAGGGAAGGGGTGGGGCCCGGGGGGCTGAGACCTGGCTGTGTCAGCCTCTGCCCGGTGCTGAGTCAGGAAGCTGCAGGCGCAGCTCAGTGCTAGCCTTGGCCCCGGTCACACTGCTTCACACCCCACGGCCAACTGTAAGCACTATTTTTAACTTCTGTGAAAACACACGGCATCAGAGGCCCAGCCTGCAGCTGCCTCCTCCACTAACCTGTTTCCTGGGCAGAAAGACTGAGGCCTGAGAGGACCCGGCGCTGGAGGACAGAGGGAGGAGGCCCAGAGCTCTTGGCTGGGGGGACAGAACCTCCAGGCACAGGCCTCTGGCCGTGAGCAGCTCCCCAGAGGGCCGCCTAGGCCTGTCCTCCGTGGTCGCAGGCTCGCCCGGGCCCGGGCTGGCGGTCTAGGCAGGTCCCATCCTCCCGGCCCCTCTGTTTGCCCATCTAAGAAATGGAGAGCGGAGCTGCCCCCGCATTTCCTAGGTGCCCGCCCTACGTCCAGTCCTTTGTCCGACTCGCCCGCCCCGTGTCGGCAGCTGTGCCCACTGTGTGCGCAGCCCTGCACCCCCCTGCCCCGCTGTGCACCACCCCGTGTGCGCTGTGTGGAGGGCTCTGTAACCACCATGTCCTTAATGTGCCTCCACTTGTCCTTGCACTTGGCTGGCCCGTGTCCACTGTGACCTCGCCCTGCGCCCAGGGCTCCAAGCCCCCTCCGGCCACCACGGGGAAGCTGACACAATGTGACAAGAGCTAGAACCCTGGGACTTGAGAATTCTGAGCCGAGGCCCCACCCCCAGGGCCCTGTGGTCCCCACCGCCAGCTCCATGGGATCCCAGCCCCAGGTTTCACAGATGTGGCTCTGGGAGGGGGCTCTGAGGCACAGACAGAGGGGAGCCATCTGGAGCAGAGCCACTGCCAAGGAGAGTCTGTCCCCGGAGCGGGCGCGAGAACCTGGGGAGCCTGGGGTGGGGCCTGGGCCTGCCCTCTCCCCTGCCTCCAGGGCTGAGTGAGGAAGGGGCCTCATGTCACACCTGGAACTGCAGCCGGTGGCCAGGGCTCCGTCTCAGGTGGCCACCTGGAAATGAGGGGAAAGGAAGGGCCCCTGGAAATGAGGGGAAAGGAAGGGCCCCTGGAAATGAGGGGAAAGGAAGGGCCCGTCTTGCCTGGGAGGTAGACGGGGAGCCCGGGCTTCCTCAGCGTCTCCCCGCCCGCCTTCCTCCCAGGGGCTTCCCCTGCCCTCCGGCTCCCAAGCACTGCCCTCTCCCGGCACCCGGCACCACCGCCTGAGCAGAGAGGGCCCCTGGCCGGGAGGGGAGAGGAGCGGCCGAGGCTCAGCAGGCTTTCCTGGGCGACCTGGGCCTTTCTGTCTCCCCAGGCGGGTGGGGCCCCTGGTTTCCCACACTCTGTCACCCCCACCCAGGTCACTGGGGGCTGTGATGTGTGGGGTTGTCATGGCAATAAAGTGGGGGCAGGGCGCCTAGGCATGGAGCAGGACTATGGAAGTCACCAAGCAGGTGGGGGACCCTGATCCATCGGACCCCCAGGGCCACCCCTCAGCCAGGAGCCAGCAGCTGCTGTGGGGTGGCCTCAGAGAGTCTCAGGGACCGTGGATAAACTCGGGGCCCATATGCTTTAGGCAGCGGCTGTCATGGTCCCCCGAGGCCGTCACTGATGGGGCCTGTGGCCCAGCCTCCCAGGCCCACAGCCCTGAGCCTGTTCACCAGCTCCCCTGGGGCCCCGCTGAGGGTGGCGCACAGTGTGGCTCGGAGCGGGCCTCCCAGGACGCCCCGAGACTCTCCTCCACCGGCCCGCGCCCCAGCCCCGTCGTGGAAGCCCAAGTGCATCTCGTCCTGGAGAATGAGACCCTGCCCCTGCCCTGGGGCACGCCCAGGGACAGCTCCGATGGCCTGGCCCAGCTCGGGGGCCGCAGCTCCTGGCTTCAGGTGCAGGGTGCGAGGGAGGGCAAGGCTCCGGCTAAAGTCCTGGTAGGCTGGGGCAAAGGCCCCTGCGGCACCCACCAGAAAGCCCCCTGGGGCTTGGCAAGGAGCCAGCAGGTCCCCTGTTTCCTTGCAGGGGAGATTGGCTCAGCTGCAGCCCCAGGTCCTCCTCACGCTCCAGCCCAAGATCAGGGTCAGTGCTGGTGGCCAGCTCAGGCACCTCCAGCTCCAACACGGGCCAACACTCCAGCTCTGCAGACAACCCTCACGCCGGCAGCAGTGGCACGTAACACCTGCAGCCGCGACCACCTGCCCGGGAGCCTCGCCACCGCCAAGGACTTGTCCCGGGACCTGCTCAGGGAGAGTGGCAACCAGTGGTCAGGCCTCTTGGAGACTTCCAAGGTGGTCACATTCTGCCAGGACCACGTGATCTTTGGTTCTCAGCCGCTCCCCATCCCAGGAGCCACTCCGAGAGAGTCCCCAGACCATGCCTCCGAGCTCGAAGCTGCCAGAAGGCCGGTGCTACTGAAGCAGCCTGAGACTCCAGCAGAGAAGCCGCTGTTCTATACCTTCAAGCTAGACAGCCCGGGCACCCCCACACCCCAGAGGAGCCGCCAGGAGGTCAGCTCGCAGCCAGAACGGCAGCCCCTCAGGGTCTGCAGCAGCACCTGCGCCAGGGCGCCGCTCCCCGCCTGCCAAGTGACCTGCCATGGGCAGCGCCCGGCCCAGCCTCCCGGGGAAGCCACGCAGAGGCCCGCCTCCGGCGCCCCCACCTGCCAGCTCCAGGACCCTGCGGAAGGCCACGTGCTGGTGTTTGACATGGACACGGGAAGCACCAGGATGGGACTGCTGTGCCAGGACCCCCTGGGCTCACGGGCGGTACTGGTGGGCCTCGTGCCCAACCCTCCGCTCGTTTATGCCCCTGAGAATATGCCGTCCACCCGGCCATTGGCCGTGCCCGTCGCCTCCCCTAACCGCGATCGCTCCAGCTTCGGGCCCGTCTCGTCGGTGTCGTCCAGCCCCGTGCCCTCCAGCCTCTCCTCTGGCAGCTACCGCGAGGTGGCCCTGGCCCACAAGGAAGCGAAGGTCAACCTGGAGTCACAGGACTCCCCTGGTACCGAGACACCCATCAGGGTGAGCCTGCTCCCCGCGCCCCTTCCACTGCGAGGGCCCCTCCAGTTTGGAGAGAGGACACTGAACTGCGTCCAGGATCCTGGCTGGTCCAAACCTGCGGCTGAAAAAAGCGAACCCACTCACGCCATCTGGATCCTGGATGCGTCCGCGGTGCAGGATGCCTCCGCGGGCCAGGCCAGGAGGCTGCCGGTGACCATCCCAGAGCCGGCCCCCCCAGCCACAGCCCAGGAGGCAGCCAGAGCCCTGCTCCTGGCGGATACAGGCAGCCACACCCGGAAGGAGGCCAGGACTGCTCACCCTAACTACCCTCAGGCTGAAGGGACTAGGCAGGCCCCCCTCAGCCGTTGGCCCCCACTCGCTGAGCAGCACCCCCTCTCTGGACAGCCCCCTCTCACTGGGACCCCTCTCGCCAGGCAACTCTCTCTCACTGGGCAGCCTGCCTTTTGCCAAGAGCCCACCATCTCCAAAGAGCCCATCCTCTCAAGAGGCCCCCCCTCCACCAGGGAGGCTGGCCAGGCCCCGACCCCGTGCCAGGAAGGGGAGGCCTTGGGTCTGCCCACCCACGTGGGGATACTTCGGGTGCCCCTGGCCCAGGAAAAGACCTGCGTCTATGTGAGCAGAGAAACGGTGGGCCTCAGTGCCCCTCCCACCTCCAACTCCCATCGGCTCTCCTCCTGGCCGCCCGGCAGCTCTCTCAGGGCCCCGGGGGAGCAGCTCTCCCTGGTCACATTCACCACACCTGGCACCAGCCACAAGGTCTTGCCCATGGCCATGGTGGGCACTGCGCCCCAGGGTCCCGGGCTCAAGCTGACAGCGGAGGACATTACCGACTCGCCGGTGGTCACGGGCCTGGGCCTGCTCAGCGGGGCCTGCTATGCTCTGCCGGGACCGTCCCCCGGGCTCTCGCTGGGCCACTTCCAGAGCGCGGCGGCCGTGGTGATCGAC